>NC_136860.1:35722971-36176347 GCF_951799975.1 Gobius niger
GTCACTCCAATCAGAAGATTCTACCACCTGTACCACCGGCGCTCATATTCAAGATCTTACTCCTTCAGAAACAAATCTCCTGGTTAGAATGAACACTAACGTTGATGTTCGTTGTTAGAGAATGAACAATGGTGTTTGAGAGGATGTATATATAAGAACAGGCAGCAGTCTGGATGTTCTTATGCAGGAGAAGTTTATTTACCATCGGTGCGGGACCCAGAGACATGAACTCGAGACATTGCGCTGGTCCTACCATTCAAGTCTGTCTTTGCTTCCACAGAAGAGGGATAAACACCTCTCAGAGCGTCAGACTGATACACAAGCAAACATTCAGTGGCTGAGAGAGGGAGCATGACTTTACAGCCCGACCCAGTATGATAAAGAGCAATTTAATGTTATGAAAAAGATCGTTCGGTAGCAGCGTGAGTGTTTCCAATCATAGATCCCCTTGTTTGTGGTGTTCACCGCACAAGAATCATCTCTCCCAACATACGACAAGGGGATTCAATGAGAAATCAGCTTCCTAAGTTTAAGGCCGAACCGCCTTTGCTCTGCCCGATCCCGTCAGACCAGGGGAGCAAGGTCAGGGCCTGGACGGTACTTGGACGGGAGATTGTAGGGGAACATCAGGAAGCCTGGGTGAATTCAGTGTGTGAGTGAGTGGTTGGTGGTGATGGTCAGAGGAGCTAAAGATTGACAGCCTCTGTCAGTCTGCCCCAGGGCAGCTGTAGCTCCACCAAGTATGGAGTGAGTGAATAATGCATAATGTAAAGTGTCTCTGAGGTTCCAGAAACGCACTATATAACTTTGACTGCTGTTATGAGAATTACAATCAGATTTAATGTCTTGCTTCTCGACTTCTCTACACCAGAAGTCATGGAATGGCGGATTGTCGGTCCGGGTCCAGACTCATTCGCGTGGCCGTACCTGAACCTTGAACCTTTGAACCGACCGTAAATCACCTCAGACGAGCGGCTGCCTGGTGTCTCTCTTTCTCTCTTAGGTTAGTTAGTCAGTTTGGTAAAGCTCTGACCCACAGCCTGAAGTAAAGCTGCCTCAGGAGGAACGCTGCTGTGGGAAGTACGGTCCACTGAGCGCTGTCTTCTTCTTACTGCAGACTTTGTTTTATTATGATTATGACAATATGTAATTTATCTGTAGCGGAGGAACCTGCATTCTGGAGTCTGAGGACTGGACGGTCTGTGATCTCGGCCCGTCTGCTGAGGGATCCTTCGGCCCTGGGTCTCTATAGCCTGTCCGTCCATGGGAGTGGATCTCTCCTTCTGTGGTTCTCCCCAAGGTTTCTCTTTTCTCCTGCCGGGTTTTGGAGTTTTTCCTTGCCGTGCTGGAGAGTCTAAGGACGGGGAACGCCCACGCCGCTCATCACTGCCTCCTATTGGACATTATATTTGCCTGGATTCACCTGAACTTTTAATTGTCACATTTATTGCTCTGTTTTATTGCCTTAAAGTTTGGTGCAGCCATTAAACTTGAAACTTGAAACGCTCTGCAACAGTATTATCCCCATATAACTACAACTTGACCCTGTATGTTCCAGACTTTTGCTTGACCATTTTTATTTCCATTTTGGACCTCAGTGAATTTCACTTCAGGACCCCTGCTCTACACAGTGGTTTCCAAACTGTTTTTGTCCCATATACACCATGAAACATTAATTAGCTAAAAATACGTAATTACTATCTTTTTTGTGTAGATTTACATTAGAGCTTTTAGTTAGTTATACAATATTGATCTTTGTGCGCAGATTTTAAACAGTTCCAGCAGCATTAGCGTTCGAGTTCCGACTGAAACGTGCTGAAAATACTGTTGTAATAATAAAACAAACAAATTCAACACTGAACAGACAGATGATACGTCGAAATCGTACAGTTTAGTCTAATCTGGGCCCCGCCTCGGTCCCGTTCGCTCCTCTGAGGGAGGGGACTTAGCGGGTGATGGATGGCCGGTTTCGGGCTGCCGCTCTCGGGGGGGCTGTGAACTGCGGCGCCCCCTGCCTGTTCCCTGGACGCGCGCCAACGAACCCGCCGCGTCACTGCGCACTGTGCAATATGGACGGAGGTCACGGCGCAATGATGACGGAGGGAGGGGGGGGTTTAGTTTAGTCCCAGGATTAAACCAGGAGCTGACGGGACGGCTCGACGTGAGAACATTTAAAAACATTTACTGAACAAATACATTAAAGCGAAAACAGGAAGTGACCGGGTGATTGACTGCACCAGGAGCCAATCAGAGGAGGTGCTGGGCGGGGGAAAAGTGTGTCCTGACACGTTCATTGGTTTAAGCGCCTTGTCTAAAACGGAGCAAACGCAGCCTGACACACGAGTGGATTTTATGGATATATTTCCTTATTTTGGGATTTAAAAAGGTGGTGAGGACAGAAGTAAAGTGTGAGAGCTGTGGTGGGTTTGTTCAAAGACGCTCGTGGTGTTGCTGGCTTTTGGAACTTTTTTGTCATTTTTTTGTCACTTTTTTTGTCACTTTTTAATCACATTTATGTCATTTTTTCGTCATTTTTTAATCACATTTTTGTCATTTTTTGTCAAATTTTTGTCATTTTTTTGGTCATTTTTTGGTCATTTTTTTGTCATTTTTTGTCACATTTTTTTTGTCACATTTTTTTTGTCATTTTTCTGTCATTTTTTTGTCACTTTTTAATCAAATTTTTGTAATTTTTTGTCAAATTTTAGAAATAGTTTTCTCAATTTTTTTCCACATTTTTGTCTTTTTTTGTCACATTTTGTCAATTTTTGTCATTTTTTTGTCATTTTTTTGTCATTTTTTTGTCACTTTTTAATCAAATTTTTGTAATTTTTTGTCAAATTTTAGAAATAGTTTTCGCAATTTTTTTCCACATTTTTGTCTTTTTTGTCACATTTTTTTGTCATTTTTTTGTCATTTTTTCGTCATTTTTTAATCAAATTTTGGACATTTTTTGTCACATATTGTCACTTTTTTGTCATTTTTTTGTCACTTTTTTGTCATATTTTTGTCACTTTTTGCCACACAGAACAACCTCTGATACTTGGAAATGTATATATTTGCAACAATCAAAAATCACCATCTCTGTTTTACAAATGACGAGAAAAAAAAACATGACTTCCAGTCCCTTTTCCAGGTAGAATCAGTTAAATATGAAATCCCAGCTGCCTGGACGCGGTAATCTCCGCTCCGCTCTCCATTTCCTTCCTTCAGCGGACGAATAAAGGCTTTTGTAATTGCTCGGATTCCCTGTTTACACTCGCGCTGCCCTTTGGTTGGCGTCGCCGGGGAAGAAAACCACACAGATGAACAAAACAGATTCTTACCCGAGGAGAGTAACAGGAGGACGGCCCCGTTAGTCACAGTCGCCAAGAGGAGGTCGGGGATATTTAACACGTGTTTTAGGAATTAATATGAAAAGTAACCTCGCAGCAGCACAACGTGGTCCAATACGGCAGCTCGGAGACAATAAACAGCAACAAGAGTCTGCTAGGGTTGTTTTTCTGGGCTTCCTGCGTTGAAGTTGATTGTCTCCAAACCAGAGGTGGATCGAGCGGTGGGTAAGAAAAGGAAGAGAAACGTTACCTGAGCACTGAGAGAGCGTGAAAGACTGATTTATAGTTCAGTGTTGACATAAATGATGAGAGACAAAGACGGGTGTAATGTGAAAATCCTAATATTTCAAAGAAAAAGCCAGACAAATATATGTTTTTTGAAGAAAAAACTACATGGAAAACAAACATCTATTTCAACATGAAGCTTTTATCACTTTTTACTCAGAGTGGACTGAATAATAACTTTACAGATAAACTTCATTATTACTCAAGTGGAAGTGAAACGTACTGAATGAAACTGTAAGTAAAGTTAAAGGGACACTGCGTAACATTTTGGACTATGGTGTTGACATCAGTACAAAACATGTTCCTAATGAGCAGCTCTACTGTGACAAAGTGGGTTTGTCCCATTATGTATTTTGGTTACTTTGCTTTGTTTGTATCATTTGTAATATACAGCAGCCAACAATAACCTTCTGATTCATGTTTAAGTTAATAATTATATCATTTACCTGCATCACCTGGTGGGGAGAAAGGAAGGGGCGTGGTCTTTGTCGGCCATTTTAAAAAAAAACCTTCAGGCTGAACCATGTGGCAGGGGGAAACTGGTTAAACTTTGCTTTGCGTTTCCTTTTGTGTATGATTTTGATTTGTATCTTTGTTGTTTTGAACACTTGTCATTTGTCACTAAACTTATTCATTTTTTGTACAAGGATCACTTGCCAGATAAAGTTATTGTTGGGACTCAATGAACTAATGGTACTAACCAGTGGGAGGTCCTTTCCCATTAGGGGAGGTATAAAAGCTGACTGGTTCTAGTCACTAGGGGGCCATTTTGTAGTGATGGCAAGATGAAGCCCCATGAAGCATTGAAGCCTCACAGCCAATTGCATCACACACGGTTCGAAGCATCAAGGTGCTTTGCTCCACTACGCCATCACGTGGACAAGAAATGTATCAATCAATCAATAAAACTTTATTTGTAGCACTTTACAACAACACCAGGAGGACCAAAGTGCTTCACAGAAAGATAAAAACAATAAAAAGAAAAAAACACCAAATGATTGCAACCTGGACATAATTCAGTGTGCTCTAAGTATTAAAAGCAAGTTTGAAAATATGAGTCTTTAATCTGAATTTAAAAAGGGACATGTCCGTGAGAATGTATAACAAAATAAATAAATGGTGGGGGCTGAAAGAGTTGTGATGTAAAATGTGCTTGTGTTACTTTGTTTATGTCTAACCCAAATACACAAAATGTGAGGGGGAATCCATTTCATTTCATTTCATTTCACTGTCTCTTTTGTTTTGAATCGTGCTCCAAACCCGCGAATCATTTCCTGAATCAGTCATGTGGTACGGCCACTTCCCGAGGCTTCGAACGTCACCACACACGTGATCAACACACGCATCGATACGCGCTTCAATAAACACCCCTCTAGATTACTCGGCACACGCTTCGAAGCCTCGACACGATCGGCACATCACTACCATTTTGTGTCTGTGTGTCAGAAGTTCTGTTTGCGTGAGCAATAAATGTCTGGTGAGAACTCTAACTTTGTTAAGTCTGCCTGCCCATTTCAGCCCCTCGTGGCCGGCTTCCTCACATCTACACAGAAAAGTCTATTACTGCAGTGGGTGATCAAAGGATGGATTTGGATGAGGACCTGTTCAGATATTCTGCTGACTTTAGTCGACATTGCCATGGAGACGTCTGAGCCGCTCACGGCAAAAGCTCATGTTTGTTTGTACATTTATGAGGTATTTTTCAATGATGAAAATATCTGTCATGAAATAAATGCTTGTACTTCTATTTTATTGATTGGGTAAAATTCTACGCAGTGTGGCTTTAATCAAATAATTATGGACAAACTGAATTTGGAGAGTTTCCTGCACATGTCGTTCTTTTATTGTCATATTTGTATTTATTTGATGGGTCAGTGCAGGTTCATGAACATACACAGGTCTCATGCATGTAAACAAGCCACGCCGGATTGTAACCTTGGGCTGATTTCCATCCGTCGTCCCCCGTGTGCACTCTCAAACTCACTCTCATTCATCCAGGCCTATTGTTTTTACATGTTTTTAGTGGTGGGGGAAACCTATGTAGATACGGGGAGAACATGCAAACTCCACACAGAAAGGGCCCGTCCCAGACCCTCCAGACCCTCGTACTTACTGCGCTTCGTACAAGGGTCTGGAGCTTCACAATTGAGCTCCGTTATCAGGTGGGAGGGGGGAACTCCTTTGAAACGTTTGGATCTGATTTTCGCTAGCGTTTGGTCGTGATGTTTGTAATGTGAGTGAAGCAGCGATAATAACATAACTCTGCCATAACTCTTGGGGACATTCCTTGCACATTCCAAGGCTTCAGTTTTAATTTCTGGATGTTTAAAACAGATTGAAGAGCTTCCATTACTTTCGTTGCCAAACTATAACCTGCAAATCGGCGCAAATGCTCGACGTCTCCTACAAGCCAATTTGAGCAAAATAATCCAAATGTTAGTTGTTTTGACTGGTTAAGAAGTTGTTGGGCATTTGTCCTGGATTATTTCACTTGTTCTGAGATGTTTCTGACTCGTTTCGATACATTTCGTCCTTATTTCAGGTCATTTTCTTTGCCAATGGGGAAAGAAAACTGGTCTTGTCTCATTGGCAATTTGACTTTCTTATTTCAAGCGAGATTTACCCTAGAACTGGTCTGAAATGTCCTCAAACAAGCAAAGCAAACTTGGTCCGATCAGGAAAAGTGTCTAAATGAGTGAAAACCGCTCAAAACAAGAAACATTTCCTCAATTCAAGTCATTTAAGACAACGCTTGATATTTACTTTTTGTAGTAAAGGTGTGGAAAGACTTTTCATGTATTGGCTTTTCTTTATTTACATTGTGTGATTCTCATTGAAGACTCTTTGAAGATTTGAAATTCTTGAAAGTTTATTCTTGGCATTTTCTCAATGAGCTTCAGAAGGTCCTTGTCCCTGAAATGGCTTAACCTCTTAACTCCCGCCTGAACCGAGAGCATTTTCTCCAGTTCAGCTTTACCCAAATCCTGTAGGCCAGTGTAACGCCTCATTTGAAAGACCTACAAAACTAAATTGATCTTTTTCCTCACATCAGATTTTTTCATCTCATTTTGGTCAAATTTCCGTCACTTCTTTGTCACTTTTTCGTCCAACGTTTCGATTTTTTTTGTCCATTTTTTGTCACTTTTTTCTCAATTTTCCGTCAAATTTTTCTCACTTTTTTTGTCACTTTTTGTCACTTTTTCGTCCATTTTTTGTCAGTTTTTCGTCAAACGTTTCGATTTTTTTGGTCCATTTTTCGTCACTTTTTTCTCAATTTTCCGTCAAATTTTTCTCACTTTTTTCGTCCATTTTTTCTCACTTTTTTTGTCCATTTTTTGTCATTTTTTCATCAATTTTGTGTCACTTTTTGTCATTTTTTCTCAATTTCTTTGTCAAATTTTTCTCACTTTTTTTGTCAATTTTTGGTCATTTTTTCGTCCATTTTTTCTCAATTTTCCGTCAAATTTTTCTCACATTTTTGTCACTTTTTCGTCCATGTTTTGTCACTTTTTCGTCAAATGTTTCGATTTTTTTTGTCCATTTTTCGTCCATTTTTCCTCAATTTTCCGTCAAATATTTCTCACTTTTTTGTCAATTATTTGTCCCTTTTTGTCATTTTTCGTCCATTTTTTCTCACTTTTTTCACATTTTCATCCTTGTTTTCATCTCAGTTTCGTCGCTATTTTCACACCTTTTTTCCAGAAGCTTTTGTTTCTGGGGTAAAGCTGGGGAAAATGTGCTCGGTTCAGGCGGGAGTTACGGGGTTTAACCGTCTGTGACATCGTGAAGCTCATTGAGAAAATGTCCGTGATCTCAAAGCACTTTTAGAGAATTTATATCAACTTTTCACATTCAGTGAGAACCTACAACGTAAATGCTCCTGAAGTAAAAGAAGCAAAGACTGAAGTGTAGATTCATGGCTGTAGAGAACGAGGGAGTGAAGTCGGCCGCAGAGACAGGGTCAGATAGAGTCCAACGCTTTATGGCAAACACTGTGGCGAATAATATAATCGCTCCCGAACAGGATTCCCAACACTCGACTCAGAACGAGGCAGACACATGTAGCTTTCACTCAAGTGGCTTCAAATCTCTGCCGTTTTAAGCAGCCGCACAAAGGCCTCCCGTCTTTATCTACAAAAAGCCGCCTCTCTCTCTCTCTCGTTCTCGTTCTCTTCACACGAATGCATCGACTTTACATCAGAGCCCATAGGAGCCCCCGGGCCAGACGCGCAGCCCAGTGTAAAATCAAATGCTTCTAACAGAGCAGTCGTTCTTATCAGCTCTGAACATACGTCTGTCCGTCTGCAGCTGACCAGAGGTAAAGAGGCCGGAAACACGCTCCTCTGGTGGGGAGGGTTTAAGGCAGGGGCTGGAGGAATCACCTATAAGGGCGAAAACAAGACGGGCAAGAAGATAGAAGAGCATTGAGGGTTTGGATCCTGGATAAGGCTGAGGACCAGGGACGGTAACGGAAGTCACTTAACTCAATACATCATTTTCCCTCAATTTCTTTCCTTATTCTCCCCAATGTTACCCACATTTTACCAGTTTATTACAAATATTTTCCCTATTTTCTTCCCATTTCTCCCCCCAAATTTTTCCTCATTGTAGCCCTCTTTTCCCCACATTTTGCCAGTGTTTATTACAAATATTTTCCCTGTTACCTTCCCATTTCCCCCCCACTTCCCTCTGCTTCTTCCCCAATTTTTCCCCCCAATTTTACCTCACAACCTGTTTTATTTCTAAGATTTTCCCTATTTTCTTCCCATTCCCTCCCCCTATTTCCCCCCCACATTTTGCCAGTGTTTATTACTAATAATTTCCCTATTATCTTCCCATTTTGTCCCCACTTCCCCCTGATTTTCCCCCAAAATTTCCCCCAATTTTACCCCATTTTGGCAGTGTTTTATAACTAATATTTTGCCTATTTTCTTCCCATTTCTCCACCATTTTTTTCCTTATTTTTCCCCCACTTTTCCCAGTGTTTTTTATTAATAATTTCCCTATATTCTCCCCATTTTCCCCAAATGTTTTTCCTTATTTTTGCCTAATTTATTTCCAATTTTGCCAGTGTTCATTACTAATACTTTGCCTATTTTCTCCCCAATTTCTCCCATTTTCCCCCACATTTTGCCAGTGTTTATTACTAATATTTTCCCTATTACCTTTCCATTTCCCCCCCACTTCCCTCTGCTTCTTCCCCAATGTTTCCCCCCAATTTTACCTCATTACCTGTTTTTTATTTCTAATATTTTCCCTATTTTCTTCCCATTCCCTCCCCCTATTTTTCCCCCTATTTTTTCCCCACATTTTGCCACTGTTTATTACTAATAATTTACCTATTATCTTCCCATTTTGTCCCCACTTCCCCCTGATTTTCCCCCAATTTACCTCATTTTGACAGTGTTTTATTACTAATATTTCCCCTATTTTCTTCTCAATTTCTCCCCCCATTTTTTCTTTATTTAAGCCCCATTTTCCCCCCATTTTGCAAGTGTTTAGTACATTTACATAGTATATTTTCCCCATTATCTTCCCATTTTTCACCCACGTCCCCCTGATTTTTCCCTCATTTTGCCTGTTCCATTACTAATACTTTCCCTATTTTCTCCCCATTTTTCCCAAATGGTTTCCCTTATATATTTGACCCACTTTTTCCTCATTTTGCCACTGTTTTATTCATAATATTTCCCCTATTTTCTTCCCATTTCTCCACCAATTTTTTCCTTTGGCCCCTTTTCCCCCACTTTCCCCAGTGTTTAATTTCCCTATTTTCTCCCCATTTTTCCCAAATGTTTTTCTTATTTTAACTCCATTTTTCCCCACATTTTGCCAGTGTTTATTACTAATATTTTCCGTATTATCTTCCCATTTTTCACCCACTCCTCCCTTATTTTTCCCCAATTTTTTCCCCCCAATTTTACCTCATTTTGCCAATGCTTTATTACTGGTATTTTCCCTATTTTCTCCCCATTTTCCCCACAATTCTCCCTAATTCCCCCCCACACATTTTCCCCTCATTTTGCCTGTGTTCCATTACTAATGTTTTCCCTATTTTCCCCCCATTTTTCTCCAGTCCCACCCCCATTCTTCCCAAATGGTCTCCCTTATATTTTCCCCACTTTGTCCTCATTTTGCCACCTTTTTACTAATAATATTTCCCCTATTTTCTCCCCATTTTCCCCAAATATTTTCCTTACTAGTTTATTTCCCATTTTGCCAATGTTTTCTTACTAATACTTTGCCTATTTTCTCCTCAATTTCTCCCATTTCTCCCCCCAATGTTTTCCTTATTGTTGCCCCCTTTTCCCCACATTTTGCCAGTGTTTATTACTAATATTTTCCCTATTTTCTCCCCATTTTTCACCCACTTCCCCCTGATTTTTCCCCAATTTTTCCCCCAATTCTCCCTAATTTACCCCCACATTTTCCCTCATTTTGCCTGTGTTCCTTTACTAATATTTTCCCTATTTTCTCCCCATTTTCCCCAAATGTTTTTCTTATTTTTACCCCATCTTTCCCCACATTTTGCCAGTGTTTATTACTAATATTTTCCCTATTATCTTCCCATTTTTCACCCACTTCCCCCTGATTTTTCCCCAATTTTTTCCCCCCAATTTTACCTCATTTTGCCTGTGTTCCATTACTAATGTTTTCCCAATTTTCTCCCCATTTTTCTCCCGTCCCACCCCCATTCTTCCCAAATGGTTTCCCTTATATTTTCCCCACTTTGTCCTCATTTTGCCACCGTTTTATTAATAATATTTCCCCTATTTTCTCCCCATTTTCCCCAAATATTTTCCGTACTAATTTATTTCCCATTTTGCCAATGTTTTCTTACTAATACTTTGCCTATTTTCCCCTCAATTTCTCCCATTTCTCCCCCCAATGTTTTTCTTATTTTTGCCCCCTTTTCCCCACATTTTGCCACTGTTTAGTACTAATATTTTCCGTATTATCTTCCCATTTTTCACCCACTTCCCCCTGATTTTTCCCCAATTTTCCCCCCAATTCTCCCTAATTTACCCCCACATTTTCCCTCATTTTGCCTGTGTTCCTTTACTAATATTTTCCCTATTTTCTCCCCATTTTCCCCCAATGTTTTCCTTATTTTTACCCCATCTTTCCCCACATTTTGCCAGTGTTTATTACTAATATTTTCCCTATTATCTTCCCATTTTTCACCCACTTCTCCCTGATTTTTCCCCAATTTTCCCCCCCCAATTTTACCTCATTTTGCCAATGCTTTATTACTGGTATTTTCCCTATTTTCTCCCCATTTTTCTCCAGTCCCACCCCCATTTTTCCCAAATGGTTTCCCTTATATTTTCCCCACTTTGTCCTCATTTTGCCACCTTTTTATTAATAATATTTCCCCTATTTTCTCCCCATTTTCCCCAAATATTTTTCCTTACTAGTTTATTTCCCATTTTGCCAATGTTTTCTTACTAATACCTATTTTCTCCTCAATTTCTCCCATTTCTCCCCCAATTTTTTCCTTACTTTTGGCCCCTTTCCCCCACATTTTGCCACTGTTTAGTACGAATATTTTCCCCATTATCTTCCCATTTTTCACCCACTTCCCCCTGATTTTTCCCCAATGTTTGCCCCAATTTAACCTCATTTTGCCAATGCTTTATTACTGGTATTTTCCCTAATTCCCCCCCACATTTTCCCTTATTTTGCCTGTGTTCCATTACTAATATTTTCCCTATTTTCTCCCCATTTTTCTCCCGTCCCACCCCCATTTTTCCCAAATGTTTTCCCTCATATTTGCCCCATTTTTTCCTCATTTTGCCACTGTTTTATTAATAATATTTCCCCCATTTTCTCCCCATCCCTCTCCATTTTTCTCTGAATATTTCCCCCCCAGTGTTATTATTCTTTATGCACAATTTTCCTCCATATTCCCCATTTTCCCCACATGTCTTGACATTGGAGATGACCCTGACCTTCCAAACATTATTCTTCCGTATTATTTTTACCCTCAAGTGAAATCCTGAACCCAAACGAGTAATTCTATTCAGTATCATTTCAATTGTAATGACTTCCTGGCAGCTTCTCCAGTGTGTCTCCAGGCTGAGTTATTGGTCATCAGCGTGTGCAGGCCTGACCTCGTGCTGTGCTGCTGTAACATATGGAGAAAGGTCACACACACTGATGACGGGGATCACGTTGAACAGAAGTCGGGCTCGTCATGTCCCATTGCCGCCGCTCTGTTCCGATGTAAATGCCAAACGTATGTATAACCTCCTCTGATGTGAGTCTATAACCTACACGTGACCCCATCAGGGACAATGTGGACTCTCCAGGAACACATATCAATTATTTAGGGAGTGTATGCAGTCGAGTAAATGGCACAGTCCGGCCAAACTCATTTCTGTTGCGGTTCGATCATAAAAAGGTGTGTTGGGGATTTTAGTGCCTAGAATAAAGCCCGATGACTCTTTAAAGCAGTGGTTCTCAACATATACATATTTTTATTAGCGAATATTATAATATTTTGTTGTCGCAGGTGTGTGCTATTATACCAGAGTGCCATTATGTGTTGATAATTTGATGAGTTTTATTGTAGCCATTTGTTTTTTTCTTTGTTTTTTCAGAATTATGTAGGATAATGTTCCAATTTCTCACGGTGTGACCCGGGCGGGGGGTCACGAACCCCTTTAACCTCTTAACTCCCGCCTGAACCGAGAGGATCTTTTTCCTCACCTCACCAGATTTTTTTTCTATCATTTTTTTGTTGGGTATTCAACTCATTTTTGTCACTTTTTTGTCATTTTTTCGTCCATTTTTTATCACATTTTGTCATATTTTTGTCAATTTTTTGTCATTTTTTTGTCATTTTTTTGTCATTTTTTTGGTCATTTTTTGGCAATTTTTGTAATTTTTTTGTCATATTTTTGCTATTTTTTTGTCGATTTTTTATCACATTTTTTATAATTTTTTTATCAATTTTTTGTCATTTTTTTGACACATTTTTGTATTTTTTATCACATTTTTGTCATTTTTTTGTAATTTTGTTGTTACATTTTTGCTATTTTTTTTCAATTTTTTGTATCAATTTTTTGTCATTTTTTGGGTCATTTTTTGGCAATTTTTGTAATTTTTTTGTCAAATTTTTATCAATTTTTTGTCATTTCTTTGGTCATTTTTGACACATTTTTGTCATTTTTTCGTCAATTTTTTATCACATTTTGTCATATTTTTGTCAATTTTTTGTCAATTTTTTGTCAATTTTTTGTCAATTTTTGTCAATTTTTTGTCATTTTTTTTGTCATTTTTTTTGTCATTTTTTTGCTATTTTTTTGTCAAATTTTTATCACATTTTTTGTCACATTTTTTATCAATTTTTTGTCATTTTTTTTTCATTTTTTGACACATTTTTGTCATTTTTTTTTTATCACATTTTTGCCACTTTTCCACAAATTTTTCGTCACTTTTTTGTCAATGTTTTCTCACTTTTTTGTCACTTTTCCATCATTGTTTTCGTCTGAGTTTTGTTGCTATTTCCTCACCTTTTTCCAGAAGCTTTTGGATTGGGGTAAAGCCAAACTGGAAAAAATGTGCTCAGTTCAGGCGGGAGTTAAGAGGTTAACTTTTATAATGGGGGTCGCGGCTCCGAAAGGTTGAGAACCACTGCTTTAAAGGAACGAGAGTGCTCTTTCTCATTTCGGTCTTTCCTTCTTCTTCAGCTGAAGCGCTCCGATCTGTATTTCCTTGATTTTATTGCATCAAAGACGGAAACTCCACATTTTTATAACTGAAAAAGATCCATCATTGGACCCGTTCTGAGCCGTGTTGGTCAAGTTACTTTAGAAATTGAAATATATTCCTTCACAAATGTAGCTAAGTTGCACTACTTTGAGTTACTTCTGAGTTACTTAGTACTGCTTTAAGTAATATGTTACATTCCTCAGTTTCTATTGTAATACGTAACCCCCAACACTGGCTCTGAGCAGTTCTTCGCTCTGAGTGTGTTTATTTCTTTTCATTTCGACGCCCTCGATCTACAAGCGTGACATTAGCTTAAAGTGAAAGCCTGTTTTCATTGTTCTGTGTCGTGCCATTCCCACTGCCGCCTGCAGAGGGCGCCCCTGACCAGCCCAGTCTCTGCATACACACATATAATCCGAATTTTACAAAACAACACATCAAATCTGAGTTTTTTTAAGCCTCATTTATGCAGGAAATACCAACTTTACAGTGAAATAATGAATAGAAAGTATTTCAACATCATTTTATTTTTAACTTAACCCCTTAACTCCCGCCTGAACCAAGCATATTTTCTCCAGTTTGGCTTTACCCCAATCCAAAAGCTTCTGGGAAAAAGCTGCGAAAATAGCGACAGAACTGAGACGAAAACAATGATGGAAATGTGACAAAAAAGTGAGATGAAAAAGTGGCAAAAGAAGAAATTGACCAAAAATTGATGAAAAAATGACGAAAAAATGACAAAAATGTGACAAAAATGTGACAAAAAAATGACAAAAATGTGATAAAAATGTGACGAAAAAATGACAAAAATGTGATAAAAATGTGACGAAAAAATGACAAAAATGTGATAAAAAATTTACAAAAAATGACAAAAAAATGACAAAAATGTGATAAGATTTTAACAAGAAATTTACCAAAAATTGACGAAAAATTTACAAAAAAATGACAAAAATGTGACAAAATGTGACAAAAAAAATGAAAAAAATGTGACCAAAATGTGATAAAAGATTGACAAAAAATTGACCAAAAAAGTTACAAAAATGAGTTGAATACCCAACAAAAAAATGATGGAAAACAAATCTAATGACGTGAGGAAAAAGATCCTCTCGGTTCAGGCGGGAGTTAAGAGGTTAATCAAGAACATGCCTAATAGACTATTCATACAACAAAACTTAGCATTTCGTTTTGTCTCTGATTTTAGTCAATATCTTGATGCTTTCTAGGTGTAATTTCAAAGGAGTTCTGCGATTGTAAACCTCAAAACAAAGCGTGCTCCTGGTTTCCTCCTCTCTAAGCTCGACGGTTGTTACAGTCGGGGCTTCCCATTGTAAGCGGAGTCTGTGCAGGGCGGACGCAGTGAAGGTCGCGCTCGGAGAAGGTCACGGCTGAACGACATCACACTGAGCCAGAGTCAGACTCAAGCTGTTTCCAAAACACACGGCGAAAACAGCCCCTCTCTACCTGACTGTACTCGCTGTAAAGAACCCAAGCTGGAGCGAGGACAAGCTGTGAACGCCGGGGTGATACGAAGTCATTGTTTATTATTGTCTCCTTAAAGAAAGACTTGTTTTGGACGAGGAGCAGAAACACAAAAACAGACAATAAAATAAAATGGGGTTTACAGTCAGGTCGACCAAAACGTGAAGTAGTAAAAGTGGGAAGAATCGTGAGATGTGGAGGACGGACTTGTAAAGATCTTATTAGGCCATATCATTATAAAAGCCCCATTTTATTTGTCGTTTTAGACCTGAAATAAACAGCCGTAGGGGCGGTGATAAAACTCATGGTTTCATTTTGTTGACATATTAGTTACTTGTTTACTTTTTGAATAAGCTGGTTACAAGTGGGGGAAGAAAACCCGGTAAAAAGTCAACTTGTGGCTTCTCTTGTGGCGTCCGAGCTCATTTAATAAAGCCAGGGATTAGATACGGCCAGATCCCTCAGAGGAAAGCTTTAAAATATTGTGAAGTCCAAGGCTGGAGAGTTTGGCGTCTGTAGGAGCTGCTTAAGATAAGATAAGATAAGATAAACCTTTATTGATTTCACAAAGGAGAAATTCACTTGTTACAGTCGGCGTCCAAGAAGATCACTCAGAGTTAATAAAGTGCAGCTGATACAGAGATTATTGCACATGTTACTTTACAGTGGAGATGCTTCTGCAGGAGTGGAATGAAAACGAGCCCTCAGGTTTTCTGCACAAGCTCAAACTGTCTAAATGACCATATTTGGACAGAGTTGGATTCCGTGCATCACGTTTACATCACATCACAAACAGTAAGTTAACCTCTTAGCCTGAACTGGGCACATTTTCTCCAGTTCAGCTTAACCCAAATCTATAAAAGCTTCTTGACTGAAGAGCGACAGTGTCATGTCTCATTTGAAAACTAAGACCTGCAAAAGTGATGTCTTCTGAGACACTGAACAGTGAAGAGGCACCGAGAGCCCCCACACCTGCAGCCCGGAGGAGGCGTCACAAGAGGAGCTACAGGAAAAACAACAAAAGGGACCAACGAGGAGATGGTGATAGACTGTGGAGGGAGCTGTGCAGGAGGAAGAGGAAGGACGAGGTGGAGCTGACCAGTGCAGGACACCACGCTCTGAGGAGGCGGTGCACCGTTTCAGATGATCAGAGGAGACAGAGCTACAGTTTCTCCATCCTCCAAGGTCACGCGGGTGGAGTGGCTGAAGGACAACGAGATCATGGACCCGGCCGAGGACAGGAACTTCTACATCACCGTGGACACAACCTGATCATCAAGCAGGCGCGTCTGTCCGACACGGCCAACTACACCTGTGTGGCCAAGAACATCGTGGCCAAGCGCAAGAGCTCCACCGCCGTGGTCATCGTCTACGGATTTCCCATCAACCAGTGCTCCTCCTGTGACCAAAACAGTGAAGATGGCGGCCGTGACACAACCATCTTTCACCAAAGAAAAAAAAAAAAAGAGTGGTGCGCACTGAATGGGTGCTGCTGCCGGATGCTCTCTCATCGAATGCAATTTCTCCATCTGTGAGATCAATAAAGTAACATCTTGTTGCCGTGATTTTGTGAAGTTTTTGTCGCTCTTTTTGAGTTTTCATCATCGACGGTGGTGCAGAGAGTCGAGCGGGTCGTCTTGTGATCAGAGGATGAGCGGCTCGAGTCCCGCAGGTGCACACTGTCGCTGTGTCCTCGGGCAAGACGCTGCAGTCTGAATGAGAGCGTGAACGCGTGACTGCTTCCTTGCTGTAAAGCGCTTTGAGAGCGTAAAGCAGGTAAAAGGCGCTATATCCCTAATCACCAGAACTCCATCCACTCATCACATCAGCCCAGTTCTCCTGCAGCTCCACTGGCTCCACATCAAACAACACATTCAATACAAGATCCTTCTCCTCACCCTCAAAGCTCTGAATAACCTGGCCCCTCCTTGTCTCACTGAGCTCCTTCATGTGCCTCCTCCCTCCTCACCCTCCGGTCCTCCTCTGCCCCTCAGCTGTCTGTACCTAGGGCTGTGCAATTAATCGAAATTCGATTATGATTTCGATTACAACAGTAAACGATTACAAAATTAGCATAATCGCAAAAAAACGATTCTAATTTTTATTTTTATTTTTTTTTCATTTTATTTTTTCAATTTTTGTCATTTTTTTTTTCTTTGTAATTTTTGGATTTTTGTCATTTTTTTTGATGGATTTTTGTCACTTTTTTGATGGATTTTTGTCATTTTTTAATGGATTTTTGTCACTTTTTTTTATGGATTTTTGTCATTTTTTTTATGGATTTTTGTCACTTTTTTTATGGATTTTTGTCATATTTTTGCTGGATTTTTGTCATTTTTTTATGGATTTTTGTCACTTTTTTGATGGATTTTAGTCATTTTTTTGATGGATTTTTGTAATTTTTTTGATGGATTTTTGTCTTTTTTTTGATGGATTTTTGTCTTTTTTTTATGGATTTTTGTCACTTTTTTGATGGATTTTTGTCATTTTTTAATGGATTTTTGTCACTTTTTTTTATGGATTTTTGTCATTTTTTTATGGATTTTTGTCATTTTTTTATGGATTTTTGTCATATTTTTGCTGGATTTTTGTCATTTTTTTATGGATTTTTGTCACTTTTTTAATGGATTTTAGTCATTTTTTTGATGGATTTTTGTCATTTTTTTGATGGATTTTTGTCTTTTTTTTAATGGATTTTTGTCACTTTTTTGATGGATTTTTTTAAAGGCAACAAATAATCGTTTGAATAATCGTGATTTCAATTATGACAAAAACAATAGTGATTATTATTTTTTCAATAATCGAGCAGCCCTATCTGTACCCACTGCCCACTTAGCCCCCATGGGTGCTCCAGCTTTCAGCCGCTCAGCCCTGAACCTCTGGAACTCACTCCCCGCTGAACTCCGACAAACGACCTCTCTGCCCCTTTTTAAATCTCACCTCAAAACCCACTTATTTAAAGTCAGCTTCTTACTTTGATGTGTTTTATTTTGTTATGCTTTTATCATTGTAGCTCATGTAAGGTGACCATGGGTGTTTTGAAAGGTGCCGACAAATAAAATGTATTATTATTATTATGGATTTGGGAGCAATCACAGAACGAGGAGGGACGGCGAGATGATGACGAGCTATTCGACATACGGAAGCTTGAAGTTTGTTTGGAGATAAAAATAAAAATAACGTTTATCTACGGATCCAACATGACAGCAGCAGACACGACGCCATCTTTCGATCAAGCTTTAGACCATGTTCTAAATATTCTGGCTCCAAAGTTTACAGCCGGTTCGTCATCGGATATGATGATACGATTGGCTGTGGCCACTGCAGACACACATGAGAGACAATCAGCCAAATAAACGACTCTGGACGATCGTAAAACCACAGCTCTCCCACGAGAAAAAGAATTGGTGTCTCCAGACTGAATACAACTTGTGATATTTAGTCTGGTGATAGCCGTGCTAATATAAAAATGTGACCACACTACAAAAAGTGAATATCAAGCATCGGCTTAAATGACTTGAATTGAGGAAATGTTTCTTGTTTTGAGCGGTTTTCACTCATTTAGACACTTTTCCTGATCGGACCAAGTTGGCTTTGCTTGTTTGAGGACATTTCAGACCAGTTCTAGGTAAATTCTAAGTAATTCTAGGTAAATCTCACTTGAAATAAGAGAGTAAAGTTGCCAATGAGACAAGACCAATTTTCTTTCCCCATTGGCAAAGAAAATGACCTGAAATCAGGACGAAATGTATCGAAACGAGTCAGAAACATCTCAGAACAAGTGAAATAATCTCGGACAAATGAGCAAGAACTTCTTAACTAGTCAAAACAACTAAAATTTAGATTATTATGCTCAAATTGAGATGTTTATACTGATCTAGTTAATTTCTTTTTGCAGTGATTTGTCCGTTTTGCTGCTTTTTATGTTGTGTTTTCATCCGGTTTTTGTGCCACTTTTTTTGTCACCTTTTGTTTTCATCCTCGGTTTTGTCGATGTTTTGACTCGTTTTCAAGAAGCTTTCAAATTGGATAAAGCCAAACTGGAGGAAATGTGCTCAGTTCAGGTAAGAGGTTTACAAAATGTCATAGAATGAACATTGTAAAGGGAGAGTTTCGTCTATTTTCTACTTACGGCTGAAAACCACAGCTAAAAATCTCATTATTGACCACTGCATTGTCTCATCAACCATTTTCTTTAAAGCCAGTCATTTGTATTTCATGCCTGTAAATCTATTGAAAATGGCGACCCACAGAAACGCTCTTCATTTTCTGCGAACAACATCTACGCCGAGCTGCAATCCCCCCGTAACATTCTCCTATTTCCAGGAAAAGCATTATTGAAATTTCTTCCAAACAGCATGGTAATTTCCACACGCCCGCCGATCTATATGTGCATAAATTGAAGCCGCCATCCGTCGCCGGTGTACAAGCGAACAGAAAAACAAGGCGCTTTCTGCCTCTTTCTGGGCTGCGGGTCTAAAATAGCAGCTCGGGTGAAGTGCACAGCCTGTGTCTAAGCCTGCTGGGGGCTTTAATAATGGATGCGGGGTGCGCTAAGAGCCTGACAGACAAAGGGAGGGAAGGATGGAGAGAGGAGATGGAGAGAGAGAGAGAGAGAGAGAGGGCTGGGGCCAACGTGCACAGAGATCCCAGGGTTAAACAAGTCCAGAAGGTTAACTGTGCGGATGAGATGTTTGATTAAAGGAATAGGCCACCGTTTTTACATACTGAGATATGTTCTTACCTCACTTTAGACGTGTTAATATATCCCCGTCTGGTCTTTGTCCGTGCGCTCTGCCAGGCAAACGGAGCACATACGCAGCCTCTCCCACATGTCACATAGCTCCAAAAAAGTTTTTTGTCATTTTTTTTTGTCACATTTTTGTCATTTTTTCGTCAATTTTTTTGTAATTTTTTTGTCAATTTTTTGTAATTTTTTTGTCAATTTTTTGTAATTTTTTTGTCAAATTTTTATCACATTTTTGTAATTTTTTTGTCACATTTTTGTCAAATTTTTATCACATTTTTATCACATTTTTGTCACATTTTTGTCACATTTTTAAAAAAAAATTGTCAATTTTTTGTCACATTTTTAAAAAAAAATTGTCAATTTTTTGTCACATTTTTGTAATTTTTTTGTCACATTTTTGTCAAATTTTTATCACATTTTTGTCACATTTTTAAAAAAAAATTGTCAATTTTTTGTCACATTTTTAAAAAAAAATTGTCAATTTTTTGTCACATTTTTGTAATTTTTTTGTCACATTTTGTCACATTTTTGTCACATTTAAAAAAAAATGTCAATTTTTTTGTCAATTTTTTGTAATTTTTTTGTCAAATTTTTATCACATTTTTGTAATTTTTTTGTCACATTTTTGTAATTTTTTTGTCACATTTTTGTCACATTTGAAAAAAAAAATTGTCAATTTTTTGTCAATTTGTCGTCAATTTTTTGTCACATTTTTGTCACATTTTTGTAATTTTTTTGTCACATTTTGTCACATTTTTGTCACATTTAAAAAAAAAAAAAGTCAATTTTTTGTCCATTTTTTGTCAATTTTTTGTCACATTTTTTTTGTAAAATTTTTGTCACATTTTTTTCATTTTTCGGTCATTTTTTTCACCACAAAACGTCCGCGCAGTAACTCCTAAAGACTTCCCCCGCTCACTTCCGTCAATAACCTTTAGGAGTTACTGCGCGGACGCTGTGCTCCTGTATCATTACGCCTCACAATATAGTCCCCCTTTTTATCTGCTTATAAAATCGACATGCTACATTTCTATGTAAATATACTTCGCATGAAAACACTTCACGTAACTTTATTTAAATAGGGAACACGTGGAAGAGCGCACGGACAAAGACCAGACGGGGATATATTAACTCGGCTAAGGTTAGGTAAGAACATGTCTCAGTATGTAAAAACGGTGGCCTGTTCCTTTAAGCTCCACAAAGCTGCAAAGTGTGACACGATTGTAGGTAAATGAGAGAAGAGCGGGGCGTGAACATGTAGCATCTGCGTGTGGAGGGAGACATCCACGCTTGAATAATTTAGGAGAGCGTTCGGGGTCAGTCTGAGTAAAGAGTCGCCGTTACACAGAGCGAGGCGCGGATTTTCTAGAAAGCCGTGTCGTCGTTTCAGGAGGAGCAGGAGACGACACGACCGAGCAGGAGGAATCTTCAAACAGAAAATGCCCGAATGTTTTCCCTGATCGATGTTTGGAAGTGGTTGGATTCACAAACCAGACACAGTCGTCTCCATCAAGCGTTTTGGATATTGTTTTGGTAAATGGTAAATGGTCTCAACTTATAAAGCGCTTTTCCACCTACATTAGGCACTCAAAGCGCTTTACAGCAAGGATCCACTCACCCATTCATGCTCTCATTCATACACCGATGTACGCAGACACTGGGGGCAATGTGGGTGAAGTGTCTTGCCCAAGGACACAACGACAGTGTGCACTTTCAGGAGGTGGGATTCGAACCCCTGACCTTCCGATCATGAGACGACCCGCTCTACCATCTGTGCCACTGTCGCCCCTGTCGCCCACTGTTTTGGACGCCTTTGTGAGACAGTCATGTGACCTTGGTTCATACACTGCAAAAAGTGGATTCTAAGCAAGTAAAAAAAAGTCTTACTTTAAGAAATAAGTTCTTATTTTCCCCTAAAAAGTAATAATGTCTTGTGGAGCAAAGTTTTCTTGAGAAAAAAAATCTTATTTTAGGAAATAAAATCTAGCCATTTCTTGTTCAGATAAATTTGCTAAAAACATGCTCATTTTTCTTGTAACAAGAAAGAAAAACTTTTTGAATCTTCTTCAGTTTTAGACAAAGAATATTTTTTCTTATTTTAAGAAAAACTAAGATCAACAACTCTTAAAGGAATAGGCCACCATTTTTACATACTGAGACATGTTCTTACCTAACCTTAGTCGAGTTAATATATCCCCGTCTGGTCTTTGTCCGTGCGCTCACACATACGCAGCCTCTCCCACATGTCACATAGCTCCAAAAAAGCTCACGATAGAAGCTACCAAGCTCTTCCACGTGTTCCCTATTTAAATAAAGTTACGTGAAGTGTTTTCATGCGAAGTATATTTACACAGAAATGTAGCATGTCGATTTTATAAGCAAATAAAAAGGGGAACTATATTGTGAGGCGTAATGATACGAGGAGCACAACGTCCGCGCAGTAACTCCTAAAGACTTCCCCCGCTCACTTCCGTCAATAACCTTTAGGAGCTTTTTTGGAGCTATGTGACATGTGGGAGAGGCTCCGTTTGCCTGACAGAGCGCACGGACAAAGACCAGACAGGGATATATTAACACGACTAAAGTGAGGTAAGAGCATATCTTAGTATGTAGAAACGGTGGCCTATTCCTTTAATGTAAGAACTGATTCTCACAGAGAGATAATACATTCCATTCTTTAAAGTGGGCGGCTCGCAGAGCAAACCGGTCCTAGTACGGTTCAGAAAAAGAGGGCTTCAGAAGCCTCTTATGAGAGACACACACATTTAATCGTCAGGCCGTCCTTCTGTGGACCCACCACCTGCAGGAGGAGCCATAAGGGGCTGGTGCAGTGGGATTTGGGTCCAACCGGAAAATGGACAAGTGGAAGAAAATGGATGGATGAACTGATGTGTATAAACTACTGTAAGGTCCACAAATTCTGATCTGCAAATGAGAGACTGCTTTGTGAGTGTAAGTAAGGCACAAATGACTCCACTCTTGCACATAAGCAAACGCCTGGTTAAATGGCCCCCTTTGTTTTATTTTTTTAGTTCTCGTCAAGATTTAGTGGAACAATTCCTATTCAGTTCATTTGTTTGAGCCTGATTTTAGTGAATCAATCGATTTTCTTAAACGTTCTACAGCTAAATAATCCTCCTGTGAAACATACAACTGAGCCCATTAGAAAAGCAGATAATGCTAACCAGGAAGCTAACGTTAGCTTCACGCAACATAAGATAACACAATGGAGACATGCACTTGCTACATCACCTCTGGGGAGTGCAAAGAGACATTAAAGGGACTATACGGAGTTTAAAAATGTTAAAACTAAGTGTTTTCCTCCCCCTACATGTTCCTCCATGTCCTAATGTGTAGAATGAGCTCAGACCTGTTCACCACAACTGCCTCTAAAATCCTGCACTGTCACTCAGAAAGGTGTTACTTCGGGTCTGAAGTGCCGTCATGCACGAGCTTAATATAGAAGCTGCAGTTGTATGTAAGACCTGAGGTGGCAGTAGTGAGTATAAAATGGCTAACTTGCATCGAGCCCGTTTTTAAATAGAAATTTTCGCTTCTACTGAACCCGATTTCGACTTGACTTTGCTTGTGTGTGATAAACATGTTTAAAGAGTGAAAAAGTGTGATTCCCATGAGAGGTTCCCTCCCCCGGGCTCGGTCATGCCTCTTGTATGTTGCTGTGCGTGTCTGTTTACAATGACGTGGTGTAAAGGCTTTGGTGTTCTGGCTGTAAGTTATAAAACACAAACTCTCAGCTTGGTGGAGCCGGCGTTGGAGATCAGGGGGACGTGTCCGCTCCGACCTTCCCGCAGGACGTTTTTGAGGAGCCCACATTGACACAAGCTGGAATAATCACAGCCGACGCCTTTCATGTGCTCGACTCTCGGCGCGAGCTGCTGCTGCAGTCCGGGTCCGGGAGGAGGGTTAGGATTCCTCTCAGTGAGAAAACACTCCTTTGTACCAAACTGTATCAGCTTATGAACATAGACCGTGGAAAGCCCTATGTCAGCTTTGTAGTTTCCTCTTTTCTGGGTTCATGTTTGCAACTACGGCGAATGTTCTCCTTTGAGATGTAAAGCACGTTTTCTGCATTGTTACGTTTTCATGGCCAAAATTGCCGATATTTCCAGTGATGAAATCTTCATATTGGATCGAGCCAAGTTTAAAATCACGTTTTCATGGTCAATAGATCAGGCTAAGAAGTAGATGATGAAAAAATACAGCTGGAAAAAGTGTTTTGAGTCAGTGAGACAGTGGTTTTCAAGGCGAGGTCGCAGAACCATATCCCACCTCATGAAGGTGCACAACAGCGTTCATTTTAACAACATATTTTATTTTAGTTTTAGTCTTTTGACTAAAGTGTAATTCAATTTTAGTCGAGATTTAGTGAAAAAAACGTTTCAATTTTAGTCTAGTTTCAGTCAACTAAAATTGCATGTCAATTTAGATATGTTAAAGGGACTATAAGGAGTTTAAAAATGTTAAAATTAAGTATTTTCCTCCCCCTACATGTTCCTCCATGTCCTGATGTGTAGAATGAGCCCAGACCTGTTCACCACAACTGCCTCTAAAATCCTGTACGGTCACTCAAAAATGTGTCACTTCGGCCCGAATTGCCGTCATGCACGAGCTTGATATAGAAGGTGCAGTTACACATATGGCCTGAGGTGGCAGTAGTGAGTATGAAATGGCGAACTTGCTTCCAGCCCCTTTAAATATATGTTAAATTTAAGACTAATTGAGTGGACTTTGCATTGATAATATTCATTATAATCATATTTAATGTTGTTCCTCTGCTTCATGTTTCTGCTCCACATGAACAAAGCTCAGAGCTGATCCTTTAACAGAGAATTTACATGATCTGAGGCTCTTTCAGACGCTCAATACAAGTTTGGATGATTTTAGTCTCTCCTTTTCATTTTTATTTAGTCTTATTTTAGTCGACTAAAATATCTGGACATTTTAGTCACAGTTTTAGTCTCATGAGAAACTTTTAATTTAGTTTTAGTCCAATTTTAGTCACAAAAATATCACTTTGACTAAAATTAAGACTAAATATTTTAGTCGACGAAATTAACACTGGTGCACACTGTCGTTGTGTCCTTGGGCAAGACACTTCACCCACATTGCCCCCAGTGTCTGCGTACATTGGTGTATGAATGAGAGTATGAATGGGTGAGTGGATCCTTGCTGTAAAGCGCTGTGAGTGCCTCATGTAGGTGGAAAAGCGCTTTATATGTCCATTTACCACATTATTACCAATATGATGCCAGTGAGGAGTTACTTAGGAAATAAACTGAGCACTTTCTTATTGCTTATTGGTTATGTTTGGTAGGGACAGTGCATGTTAAAGAACAATGGCCCATGGATCGTCCCCCACTCACACTCTCAAACACACTCCATTCACCCTGGCATATTGTACATGTTTTTAGTAGAGGTGGGCATAGATTTTAAAAAAAAATCTAGATTAATCTAGATTAATTTTGAAATAGGCTATATGCACAGTTTCCCCACGTGACGTCTTCCTGGACAGTCAGCCAGACGCAGCACTTCCTGTCGCTGGTCGTTTACGTTCACAATTAGCAGGTTCCCACACAAAAATAGCGATAGCTCAGGATCTGGTTAAGGACAACGAGTTACTGATGGAGTCACAGCAACGTATTACAAACATCATGTTCGCTGTGAATCCAGCACCCAAAGGAAACGCCAGCTGTCGTAAGGGCGGAGCTTTATCTTAGAGCTAAAGGCTAGTGTTGAAAAATGATAATATAACATGTAAACAAGTAAATATTATTTAAACTACTAACAGGACGATTCTTTTTTGCGCAGGCTCGTTCTAAACTTTGCGCTAGTTTTATTTTTTATTTTGTGTTAGCCGCATTAGCCGCGTTAGCCACGTTAGCCGCGTTAGCTTCAAGACAAAAACATCCACCGTTATGAACACGGAGTTTCCTCCAGTGAAGTCGTTGCGTCTCACGTTATATTTTCTAACCTGCTCCAGCCACATCCGAACTTTTACTGGCTGTCCTTTACCAAATCTTAAGCTATTGCTTCATTTCTGTGGGACCTGCTAATTTTTAATGGGAAGAGATGACAGACAGGAAGTACAGCCTCTGGCTGACTGTCCAGGCGGAAATCACGTGGGGTCACTGTGCATATAGCCCATTAATCTAGATTAAAATGTCTCGCTTGAATTCTGCCGAAGCCATTCAGAATATGTGCGCTGCCCAAATAATGACTAAAAGTAAGTCTTTGAGAACGAGTTTCTCAAGTCAGACAGCGCGTTAGACCAGGGGCTCATCTCCTGTTTCCAAAATGCATCACAAACTGCTTGAGAACTTTCTACTGTGATAATTGGTGATGAAAATAATTCATGTTCAATAAGATGCACTTGTGTTTACTGTTTATTCAGTTAAACATTCATGTTGAACTGTAGGCCGACATTAGAGGTCCTGATCAACTGTTTACAGGCAGTAGCTTTGTGACAAACTAAATCTCCTCTTCTGCACAATATGACCTGCTAAAGAAAAAAGTCTCTCAGTTGTGGCAGGAGTCCCCAAGTATTTATTTACGGGCAGATCAATATTTATATTTTTTTTATTTACCAGATCAGAAAATAGGCCTCTGTTTGTGAGCGTGGGAAACATGTGCGCGTCTCCTGATTGGTCAACACGGTCACGTGATCACTGTCACAACAACGCAGCTCATGCAGCTGCAGCTGCTGCTACTACGAGCTTCAACCTGGAGATACTTCTGTCAAAATGGAGATAAACGTCGACAACACGAAGATGCGGGACGTATTTCTTTGGATTTGATCAGAAAAGGAAACGGGCGGAGCGGAGAAAGAGAAGCTAACGGACTCGGAGAAAAGGAGCAGGAAAGTTTGTCTCCAAACTCAGTAAGTGCCGCGGTTAAACTCTGCTCGCGGTTGAAATTTACCTGGAAAAGGCTCTCATAAAACTTGAAGGGACTTTACAGAGTTTAAAAATGTAAAAACTAAGTATTTTCCTCCCCCTACATGTTCCAGCCATGTCCTAATGTGTAGAATGACCCAGACCTGTTCACCACAACTGCCTCTAAAATCCCGTCACTCAAAAAGTTTTACTTCGGGTCTGAATTGCCGTCATGAACGAGCTTAATATAGAAGCTGCAGTTACACATATGCCCTGAGGTGGCAGTAGTGAGTTTAAAATGGCTAACTTGCATCTAGCCCCTTTAAATCTTTACTTAAGACACATTTCTTCTGGCTTTCGGCTGTAAGTGTAAACTCTTGTTTTCTGATTGTTATTCGCTCGTCACTGTACAGCACTTTGTAAGATTTATCTAGTTTTAGATGTGCTTTAAAAAATAAAGGTTATTATTGTTATTTATTGTCATTGAACAAATGCACAACGAAATTAGCAACACAGGTCACAAACCAGGGCACAATTATTTCCATTTATCTTCTATAAAAGTAGAATAGTAGAATAGAAACACTATTGCTTTGGTCATGGGCAGTGTTCATTTTGACAACATATTCTATTTTAGTTTTAGTCTTTTGACTAAAGTGTAATTTAATTTTAGTCAAGATTTAGTCAAAAAAAACGTTTCAATTTTAGTCTAGTTTTAGTCGACTAAAATTGCAAGTCAATTTAGTCGACTAAAATGAAGACTAATTTAGTCGACTTATATTTATAATCTTCATTATAATCATATTTAATCAAGGTCCTCGACTTCATGGAGCTGCTTCACATGAATAAAGCTCAAACCGGTTCATTTGGCAGAGGATTTACATGATCTGAGGCTCTTTCAGACGCTCAATAGACTCAATAGAAGTTTGGATGATTTTAGTCTCTCCTTTTCATTTTTATTTAGTCTTATTTTAGTCGACTCAAATATCTGGACATTTTAGTCACAGTTTTAGTCTCACGAGAAACTTTTAATTTAGTTTTAGACGAATTTTAGTCGACAAAAATATCACTTTGACCAAAATTAAGACTAAATATTTTAGTCGACGAAATTAACACTGGTCATGGGGTAAATAGTGTTTGACATAATATATGAGAAAGTCAATTCTTCAGGGTCTGGGCTTGCCTTCCTTTACAGCGGGTCCTGACAGTTCAGAACCACGGCTGTATTAAAGGGCAGATGTTGAATGGACTGAACTAAAGAGACTGAATGAGCCGCTCGAGTTGTGATGTTTCTGTTTAGAACAACGATGCTGCTGCAGCTTCTGATTCACCGACGGCACGACTGCACCAAGGTCTTTGCGAAATTAAGACTCGGAATGATTTTACTTTCAGACCAGTTGTGGATGTAGTGGAACAGAAGGGCACCAGATCATTTACCAACACAAGGAGGCTTGCAGAAACTACACAGACCACACGCTTTCAGTTCAATCGAGGCAAAAAACAGAAAGAAATCTCGCAAGTCATGGATTTTTATGACTCTCCGTCCGCTTTAATCCATTCACCCGCGTCTCCCCCCGATCCCTCGGTTGAAATCGTTGCGTTTCTTTGTACAAAACGCTCCGGTTCTCCCGCTTTGTTGCCGTCTGCCTCCATCACGCGCTACACCCATGTTTATTTACCCGAACATCTCACTTCAAAAACCCTCTTTTTCTCTTCACCAACAGCCCCCCCTAATTTGAGCGTTTTGGCATCGGCGCGCCGCTCTTTCCGAGGCCCACCTCTTCATAAATATGCCGACTCGCTGCCATGTCCTCTGATGGCTAATTACGCCGAGCGGGAGAGGCAGAAAAGGGGGCTATTTATCCTGCTAATTTGCCGGTTGTGTACATAGCGGATCGGCTCTCGTGAGTTTGAAGAGGGGATAATGAGAGGAGGGAGGGAGAGGGAGAGGGAGAGGGGGAGAGGGGGGGTTCAGAGGAGATTTGTTTCACCGCAGACACAAAAAAACGGAATTAACAAAACGCTGCATCGGACTGGATACGGCTGTGGAATCATAAACTACTTCAGGACAAAACGTGGGACTTCATATTCTCATTTTGAGGAGAAAAACGTGCTCGTTTTCAAACACATTTAGGCAGAGGATGGTCAGTAATTAAGAAAATCTACTTTTGAAGATCTGTACCTTACTGGAGTAGTATTTTTACTTTAAAGGGATATTTCAGGATGTTTGACATAGGGCCTCATTTCCTCGTTATCCAGAGTGTTGCTGATTTCTGGAGATTTGTTTTTTTGATTGACTGTGGAATTCTTCCGCAGTCAATTATTGGTTTTCATGTTCTTTATTATTATTCCTCTTCCATCTTTTTCCCGATTTTCTAGAGCTTTCAGCACCTTCATGCTTTGTGCAATTTATGCAAGTTATGCATCAGAATGTTCCGCATGTTGAGGAGAAGGTGCTGTTACTTTTGGGACTTCTGCAACTTAAGTTTTTTCCACAATCGGCCAAAATGTCGGAGATTTTTCCCATTGACTTATAATGGGGCTGCCGCAAATCCATGCTTTTCTGCACTTTTTTCTGCATTTTATGCAATTTCTGCACTTTGTGCATGTTCAGCTTCTGCAACTTGTGGGTTTTGAGAAAAAATTGTCCTTCTGCAGATTTCCAGTTTTTTTATACGAGAGTTCGAAATTTTTGCATTGGTGTGTATGTGGGAATCCAGCCAATGGGGAAACTCCAGGACTTTCAGCCATTTGTGCTTCTGCCAATCAAGCACTGAGGCCATTTCAACAGTTTGACCAGTAAATGGAATATAAAAGTTTATGCAATATTAATAATTTATGCAAATTAACCACTTTATGGGATTTAACCAGTTTATGAATTTTAAAGCGTTTATGCAATTTACATAATTTATGCAAATTATCCCATTCATGCATTTTACAACTTTATGCAGTTTATACAGTTTATGCAACATGACATTTTATGCATTTTACCAGTTTATGCAAAATAGATTATGCAAATTGAAGAGTTTATGCAATTTTCTGCATTCGCTTCCCACATTTCCGCAGTCAATCGCCATGGCGCAGCCATTGCATTTCTAGTTTTTTTTGTAATTCATGCAGTTCTTATATTTGAAGAGTTTCGTGGCGCTAGGCTAATGCTAGGCTAGTGCATTTCTATGGTATCAGCTAGCCTGCATTAAAAACAGTGTGACCCGCTCCACAGAGCACCTGAGGCAAATCACTGATAACACCAGACTAACCATAAGTAAGTAAGTAAGTAAGTAAGTAAGTAAGTAAGTAAGTAAGTAAGTAAGTAAGTAAGTAAGTAAGTAAGTAAGTAAGTAAGTAAGTAAGTAAGTAAGTAAGTAAGTAAGTAAGTAATCTTTATTTCTATTGCTCCTTTCACAGGCAAAGGCCACAAAGTGCTTCACAACACAGTAAAAGCAGAAATCACATACAATATAAAAAGGGTCAAAACAACACAGAAATCAGAGCAGCCCAAATACAGCTAATTAAAAGCTTGAACAAATAAATGTGTCTTAAGTTCGCTTTTGAAAGAATCAACAGAGTCAATACAGCGCAAAGAGGGTGGAAGATCATTCCAGAGCCTGGAAGGATCGGTCGCCTCTAGTACGAAGACTCGTACGTGGAACCTTCAGCAGATTCTGATCCACAGACCTCAGAGCCTCACAGGGGTGTAAGGCTGGACCAAACAAACTGTTACAGTCTAAACGTGAAGACACAAATGCATGGATGATCAGCTCCAAATCATCACGTGAGACCTTATTCCTAAGTTTAGAAATGTTCCTCAGTTGAAAGAAGCAGTTCCTCGTTAGCTGCTCACAGAGCTGCACTAATGACATGTCTCTGTCAAAAATAACTCCCAAGTTACGAAGGCTTGGTTTCGCAGACTGGCCTAAGTCACCCAGGAACTGTTTAATCCCAGATAAACGTCTGTGTCCATAGAGTCATGTTTGGAATATAACTGACCTGCATCACATGAATGATCACATTTTGAGGGACTATTTTCTAGCAGATCACTCCGCCGCCGCGTAGCTTATACAACCACAAAGCTGATGCTGCTCAAATATAAGGTATTTCAAATGCAAAATGGTTAAAATGATTCTATGGACACAGACATGTATATGGTCAGTCTGGTGTTATGAGTGATTTGCCTCAGGTGCTCTGTGGAGCGGGTCACACTGTGTTTAATGCAGGCTAGCTGATACCATAGGAATGCACTAGCCAGGGGCGTCGGACTGGGGGGGTAAAGGGTGCTGAGTACCCAGGGCCCAGAGCAGGGTGGGGGCCCTAAAAAGTGCTGCAAAAAGCGTTCTGTAGTGTACTTTCTAAGTTTCCTCATAATTGATACTATAAGAATTGAACACAACTGAAATACAACGGTTTCTCGACAGAATTTTGCACAAACAATAATGATGGATGAATTTAAAAATGTGCCAAATGGTTCAGCTTCAAATATGGTGCGAGACTAAATGAGGCTGAAGCCCTTGAGCTTTTTTGTTCATGAAACAACATATAGTGTAATATTTCTTTTTTGCAAAATAGCATTTTATAACCTACTTTAAAGTCACACATGTGTTATTCCCAGCACAAATATCCCATGTCCCCGTTGCAGTCGTCCTGTTTAATGTGGTCTGCTAATAATCATTATGCAGAATATTCCACCACCAATTTAAATATCTATATCACTAACGGGATTGAAGGTTATTCAACATCTGTAACTGAAGCCGATCCAGATGAAATTTCCAGTCAAACATCGAGTTCACAACAAACAAAAACAAAACAATGAACTAAGTATCCAGGACTAATAATAAAGTTATAATAGAAAATAAATCAACTGCACTGTCAAACCACTGTTATGTGGTTAAAGAACAAGACATATGAGGGGGGTCCAAAAAGATAGTTTGTACCCAGGGCCCAGAATTTGGTGCTACATTAGCGCCACGAAACTCTTCAAATATAAGAACTGCTTGAATTACAAAAAAAAAAAATCTAATAACTAGGAAATGAGGCCCTATGTCAAAAATCCTGAAATATCACTTTAATATAGAAGCTGCAGTTACACGTATGACCTGAGATGGCAGTAGTGAGCATAAAATGTCCAACTTGCATCTTTCCCCTTTACCTCCTCTATAAGTGAGTAATATATCGTCTACAACCGCCGTTCTGAACTGACATGGCTCTAACCTGATCTAACGCAATACTTTATCCAGACCAGTAATCAGATCAAAGTAATTTTTCCAAACCACTGTGAGTTACTATGTAAAACTGTGTAAAGTATTTTCCTCCCACTACATGTTATAGCTCGGGCTGTCACAATAATCACTATATCAACTACTCGTTCAAAAAGATATCCAGGATGCTGATAAATGCACAGACGATAAATATCAAGCCCAACAATATATCGTATTTTTTCTTTGTAAAACTTTGATTTCTAACTGAAGCACATTGAGTTATATTATATGTCATGTCTATTGCAGCTTGTGTGGTATTTTAGGATATGATGATGCACTTTTAGAACAAAGGGTTACTGTCATTTGTCAGTATCGTTAGAGTGGATAATATCGTTTATCGCGATACTTTCTTGCCTCAATATATCGACTTTCAAATTTGTTTTCAAAAATCAAGAAATCAGTTTTCAGGAATCTGTAATCAACACTGGTTGGGATCCACCTCTACCCGACAACATGGGCCAAATATAACAGAGAAAATGTTTCCGATAAATGAATAATAATAAGCTGTGATTTGGTCAAAGCCCCAACTTAACTGTAGCTTCATTAAAAACAACGGCTTACACTTGTATTGCACTTTACAAGCCTGTGTCACAAGTTCCTCAAAGTTCTACATAGTCAGTATTCATTCACTCCACACTCAGTGGTGGTAAACTGTTATTGAAGCCAAAGCCGCCCTGGGGCAGACTGTCCATTTACCACATGGCTCATATCCTGATCTCTTATTATATCTTATAGTGCCCTCTGCTGGACATGTGTGGAACTCTTTCCTTTTTTAATTTATTGCCCCCTAGTGGCTAGAATGAGCATTCTGGTTATTCTTTAAAAATCCATAACTCCGCACAGGATTGGGCTAGAGACTTACTTTTTGTTTTTATACTCTGGATACTAGTTATGTTCTACAGGGGCCAGATTAAATCATCTCGCGAGCCGGATCAGGCCCGCCGGCCGTACGTTTGACACCCCTGCCCTACAGTAACAAGCCATGCCCTCGGCAAAAAACTTTTCCAAAAATTTTCCAAAATAACATGAAGCTGATTTATGAACTGAGACAAACCTTTTATAGAAACCTCAGCTCAAACAAAAACTAATTCCATGATCTCTTAAAACCTTCCACTGTCTCGTCCAAACAAGGCGCCGTTTTTTGCTAAAGAAATGCTGTAAACCTGACGATTATAAAGACCCACGATAATTACTGAGATTGACCAAAGTAAAGACTGTGATTTCCATTAAATTTCGATTCATCGTCCGGCAAAATGTGGAGACCAGTTTTGTGTCACCGCTACGACACGACGAGATCCAGGAAATCCAGATCAAAAAGCTTCAGCAAAAAGAAGCAACAAAAGTGAGAAGGATTTGCCAAAACTGCGTGAATGAAGCAAAAATACTTCTGCGACACCTTCGAATAGTGCAATTAGGTGTTTCTCCCAGATCGTTTATTCACGAGAATCTTCCCTGATGTCGTGGATGTCGGAGCTGCTGTTTCCGCCTCGCCGCCTGAACACCTGTGAAGTGTCAGAGAGCCAGGTTTAATTGAAATCTCAGCGTGACAGACTGAGGGGACGACAGCTGTGAGCGAGAAACCACACGGGTGACGGGATTTAAAAGCACTGGGTATTACGCTTTTACAGGAATTTGAAAAAGATATATGAGTATTTTACAACATCATATATCGGCCGATGTCGTGTCGATTAAGGGTCGATTTCTCCAGTTTTTTAATATTTTTGTCTTTCAAACAAGCTCCTGAAGGATCTACTAAACATGAATGTCCTGAATAAATCAGCCCGATGTCTCTAATACAGCGCCCCCTGCTGTCACAGTTCAACAGTAGCAGCAGTCGTTAGAGATGCACCAGTTTTTTACCTCCGATACCAACACTGGGGTTTAAGTATCTGCCGATATCCGATATTAACCGATACCAAGAGACTTTCTTAAAAGCGGCTGCGTGAATGAAAAAGTGAATGTTCTTCTTTTCTCAGTAAAGTCTTATCTTTTTTTTGCAAACAAGACGTTGCAAATTAATTATATGTAGCTAAGTAACTTGTTCCACATAACAAATCCTTTCCATAGTCCTTCTGGGGGTAATACAACTATTAACCTCTTAACTCCCGCCTAAACTGAGAGCATTTTCTCCAGTTCAGCTTTACCCAAATCCTGTAGGCCAGTGTAACACCTCATTTGAAAGCTAAGACCTACAAAACTAAATTGATCTTTTTCCTCACATCAGATTTTTTTCATCACTTTTTCAATTTTTTTGTCCATTTTTTGTCACTTTTTCGTCAAATTATTCGCATTTTTCTGTCAAATTCATACCAATTTTTTGTCAATTTTTTGTCACTTTTTCAACCATTTTTTCTTAATTTTTCGTCAAATCTTTGTCAATTTTTGTCATTTTTTTGTACTTTTTCGTCAATTTTTTCTCACTTTTTTCACATTTTCATCCTTGTTTTCGTCTCAGTTTTGTTGCTATTTTCACACCTTTTTTCCAGAAGCTTTTGGATTGGGGTAAAGCTGGAGAAAATGTGCTCGGTTCAGGTGGGAGTTAAGGGGTTAATGGGACGACTGGGGGGTGCTCCAGGTCAGAAGCCCCAATACACACTAATGGAATCACAAAGAAGATGCTAACAGGCTAACGGGCAAAGCTAACCGTGGGCTAGCGCTGCTTAAACAGTATTTACAGCCAAGTTTGAGTGAAAAAAATGTATCTCCATTGTGTGATTGGATGAACAATATCCCTCTGTCCCTTTGTCTTTTCTGTCAGCGTAGGATTTACTCTCACGGACGATTAACGAGTAAAAAAATGTAACTTGCTACGACACCTGCAGTGGCGCTTGTGGCCTCTAGGGGCATGAGTTACTTACTACTGCTTTAGCACCATTTCATAAACTAAAATACAAATACTTAGCTTTTCTAGCAGTGGCTATTTTATTTTATTAGGTGATCCAATCATATTTTCTGTCCCAGGTTTGGTTTAGTTGGTGAAAGTTGTGTTTGTCGTCAATACCGATATTTTTTTACCGGTATCGGCTCCGATATCCGATACCAGTATTGGGTAGGTGCATCTCTAGTAGTAGTAGTTTGTTCTGGCCAACACAAGACACAATCGCAATCAATCAGCCAAAAATATCGGCGGTGCATATCGATATCGGCCCTGGAAAAACCCATATCGATCGACCTCTAGTTAGAAAACACAATATCGATCTGAAACAGCAAAAACAATATCCCAGCAATTTCACACAAGCTAACTCCTCCCACTCCCTTCCTCTTGCTCCTCTTTGCTGTGCAGCTGTACTGAAGCTCTGGCAACGTTTTTACTCTGCGATGAAAGGAATAAGCTGAGCGAGCGATGGAAGGATCAAGCTGAGCAAATGATGTAGAGGTGAGGAAAGCCTTCTCTGGATGCGTAGGACCTCAGGAGGAGCTTCTAAGGAGCTGCTGTGCTACAAACAGCCACAGGGGAAGATCCAAAGAGCACTCAAAGCTGCGCAGGCGGCTCCAAACACGGCTCTGGGTATGTTTTTGACGAGAGAACGACATTGTAGCCTTGTAAAGAGCTCCAAAAAGTCGATTTGGGAATCTTTGGCAAACGTTCATTGCATTTTCATGTCGTTTTAACCCTTTTAACCCACGGATTCTGCCAGTTTTTCATCACATCGTGTGCAAATTGGAGCGTTTTGTTCACTTTTACGACTTCAATCAGCAATCACAAATCGCAGGGGTCTGATTAAATAATTGTACGCAGTCGCAAACTGAGTGTAAACATCAGTGACCGAGTCAATCACCCAACGCCTGTAACGTAATTAGCCCCACACGTCCAGGCACGAGGCCAGCGTTATTAAATACAAAGACATCGGATTAATTATCAGAGTCATTACGGCGCGGGCCGAGCAGGTAGCGCTTTAATTTGAGACACGACTCAATCTGTCCACCCTCCTGCGTCTCTGCCTGAGATAATGAACAGAGATGGAAACGGATGTGACTGTGATCTAATAAAAATGGACCGGGTTGGTGTGTTTTGTTTTGCGGAGAGTGTTATCTGACATTTTGGATGGAAATGCAATAACGGTGTGAATGAGCGGCATGATTTATCACAGAATTATTGTTATTATGGCGCCATGTCTGTTCAGCTGGGTTCTGATTTTGTGGGGTTCGGTGGATCTTTTTGCTGCGGAGAGTCCATAATGGTCCTTAAGGAAGAAGCTTTTAAAAGAAAAACAAACAGCAGCTTCTCAACCCTTTAGAGCCGCGACCCCCATTATAACAGTTAATAAGGATCGTGACCCCCACCCGGGTCAGACCATGGGAAAAACAGGGACTTTAACCCCTTAACTCCCACCTGAACAGAGCACATTTTCTCCAGTTTGGCTTTACCCCAATCCAAAAGCTTCTGTGAAAAAGCAACAAAACTGAGACGAAAACAATGATGGAAATGTGACAAAAAAGTGACGAAAAATGGATGAAAAAGTGGCAAAAATGTCACAAGAAATTGACAAAAAATTGATGAAAAATGTATGAAAAAATGACAAAATGTGACAAAAAAAAATGACCTAAAAATGACCAAAAAATTACAAAAATGTGACAAAATGTGACAAAAAAATGACAAAAATGTGATAAAAAAAAAGACAAAAATGTGATAAAACATTGACAAAAAAGTGATGAAAAATGGATGAAAAAGAGGCAAAATATCACAAGAAATTGACCATAAATGTACGAAAAATGTATGAAAAAATGACCAAAAAATAACAAAAATGTGACAAAAATGTGACAAAAAATGACAAAAATGTGACAAAAAAATGACCAAAAAATGTGACAAAAAATAACAAAAATGTGACAAAAAAATGACCAAAATGTAACAAAAAAATTACAACAATTTGATAAAAATTTGACCAAAAAATGACAAAAAATTGACAAAAATGTGACAAAAAAATGTCAAAAATGTGATAAAAATTTGACAAAAAAGTGACGAAAAATGGATAAAAAAGAGGCAAAATGTCACAAGAAATTGACCAAAAATGACAAAAAATTGACAAAAATGATGAAAAAAATGATGAAAAAAATGATGAAATAGTTACAAAAATTCCCAGCAAAAAATGATGGGGAAAAAAATCTGATGACGTGAGGAAAAAGATCCTCTCAGTTCAGTCGGGAGTTAAGAGGTTAACCAATATAACTCTTAAAAAACAAAGAAAAAACAATGGCTAAAACAAAAATGAATTAAATTTTGAACAAATAATGGCACCCTGGTAAAATAGCATGTATGCTACAACACCATAATAAAAATATTAAAATGTCTCTCAGGTGTTGAGCAGAGACCAGTATAACTCTATGGGAACGACACAGTTTAGGACGTTTTGATCAGTCCTATTTTGACTTGACTGGGAAGACACTGAGCCACATTTGTACTTCTTCTATTCTGTGATTAGCGTTCACTATAATGTTGTCTCATGTTTACAAGATATCTCCCCCTTCCATCCGCCGCTCTTTCAAACCGTTATCTCCACATCTCGTTTCATTCCTCCTCTTTTGTCTGCGTCTCTGTAATAATGTGCCGTCGCTCTCCGCTCTTCCCCCAGGCCTCATTAAAAAAGTCCTCGGATCTAATTCACGAACAAAGGGGGGGGGAGAGCAGTGTTTGGCCAGAGATGTAAATATAGTTTCAATCACAGAGAGAGAGAGAGAGACGGAGAGCCCCGGCGAGCTTTAGTGCCATGCAAATTTCAAGAGGCAAAGTAAACGGCTCGTCCTTGACTTTAGCCAAAGCGCTGATTGAGAGGGTGAAGAGATACTGCACTCGTAAAGGTCATTACAGCAGAGGACGGACTTAGAGATCAGCCTCGGAGCTCAATGGCCCAGTCGGGTTTTATTCTGCTCTCTGAAAACTGCGGCATTTACGAGTTACAATAAACACGGAGGTGGTTCACAAAACTAACTGGTTTTCCAAGTATCTGGACCAAAAATGGAGTCAGTTTCTGCACACTTTTCACAATTTTGACATAACGTTAAGCCTGTCGGGATAATTACTATAACGTATTGCTCGTTTTTTGACTTGATAAATGCACGACATGCTGCGTGTGCTTAAAAACAGAAGAATGAACTCTGTTATGAGTTCTGACTGAGCTCCATCTGCCAGGCTGTGGAGTCTCCCTCTGTGCAAAACCAGACCCCACAAAAAGAAGCTCAAATAACTCAATCTTTTTCTTCGACAAGAGCAGAACAACGACCGTCACTCGCCTCAATCCACTTCTCTGAAGGTTTTACTGAAGGACCAACAGCTGGAGTTTAACCCTGATGATGTGAGGTCCGTCCTCACAGATGAGAATCTGTCCTTGAAGGTCATCAACGACAGATAGGGCTTTTCCACCAAGGTGTTGGTTCAGAGCTGGTTCTGGTGCTGGGTTGGTTCCAGACTGACTTGGTTTTCCACCAAAATGAGAGCTGTGCCTATTGTCATAGCAACGCTTTGGGAAGTCAACATAAAACATGGATAGTAACATCTTACTACAGCCACTTCTGGTTATAAAATACAGAAAAATAAGTTTTTGTTTCAGTCACAGCAGCCGTTAACATTTTGATTTCTTCTTTCTAACTCTTGTTTTAGCTGAAGAGCATAAAGCAAAGCAACAGTTTCCTCCACAGAGACTGTTTCTCCAGGAAGTTCTAAGCACAAACTAACTAATATTGATTGTTTGTCGGAGGAGAGAGCCACGCCCCCAGCCGCTGACATCACTGCTGCTCGTTTCTTGGTCCAGCTTTTAACTGGTTCCCAAACGGCACCAGATTTTGGAACCAAGAGCCAGCGTTTTTTCAGTGGAAAACGAAAGAACCGGTTCTGAAACTGGAACTGGCCCAGAACCAGCGCCGGCACCAGCCTGGTGGAAAAGGGCTAAGAGAGGCATTGCCCGTTTTAACCTCTTTCCACCCTTAACCGTGTGCGCACTTTACCCAAATCTAAAAGCAATATGAATGGGGAGCTATAGGCCAGGGCAACACCTAATTTGAAAGACCTACAAAAGTTATCTAAATGGATCTCTTTCCTCGCTTTGTTGACGTGTTGTCGTCACCTTTCTCATGTTCTTTTTCCATGTAATTTTTTTTTGGTCACATTTTTTCAAGAAGCTTTTAGATTTGGGTAAAGCTGTGGGGAAGCTGCCCACGAATGACCGGAATGGGCAGGCAGACTTCACAAAAACAGTTGGGTATTTACCAAGCAAAATGTGTTCTTCCACAAGGAACTTCTCAATGACAAATGTCACAACAACATGGCAGCTCTCCCAGTGCTTACAGCAGTCAGGTTTCTCATAATGAGTTTTCCTAATGGATCTATGATGGTTTGACTCCGCCCCTCTTTGCTCCACAAGCCACAGGTGACAAGTAGAAAAACAGTCTGTGTGTTTGGACTGACAGTAAAAGTCACTGACAGGTTTTTCTGCTTTAGTCCCGTCACGTCTGAAGAATAAACTCTCCTCCTCGTCTCTTCTGTAGATCCTAAATCCTTGAATCAGTTTCATTTTCACTGTTTCCACAAAGTTTACTGCACATGCGCCTCTACCAGGGACGGACTGGGACTGAAAAAGGGCCTGGACTCTGACCAGCCTGGCCCAAATGAGCGTAAATGCGGCACTTCCACAAAGACACATGTGAACCTCTTACCTCCCGTCTTAACCAAGTGCATTTCCTCCAGTTCGGTTTTACCCAAATCTAAAAGCTTCTCCACTGGAGAGCAACAGCATAACGCCTCATTTGAAAGCTAAGACCTACAAGTGATTGTACCCTTTTGTCACATTGTTGCAGCATGTTTTTGTTGGTTTTTCATTACTTTATTGGTGGCTTTTTGTTGTGTTTTCGTCATTTTTTTGGTCAGTTTTTCACTGCTTATTTTGTTGCTTTGTTGTCATGATTTCATCACGTCTTAGTCACTTTTTTGTCACATTTTTGTTGCTTTTCTGGCTCACTCGTTGCTATTTTGACGCTTTGCTTTTAAGCTCTTAGATTTGGGCAAAGCTCGGTTAAGGCGGGGGTTTAAGAGGTTGAGGAGAACATTTAGACTGGTGGCCCTTCTGTGCTCTTCCAGAATGGATATATGGCCAGTCCGCCCCTGGCCTCTACATCGTGCTCTATTCTCTGTGTTAGCGTCACAGCGCCTCACACAGGCCTGGAAGATGAACTGCACCATTTTCACAGACCTGAGTCGACCCGTGTGGACGCTCACATTTACTGAGCTGCTTCAGGCTCACAAAGAAAGTTTCTGAAAGCGTTTTGTCATCGTGTGGATATAGCGAAAGTATCAAAAAGAACAAAGTCATCGCACATCGAATATAGTGTTTGAACTGTTCGAATGTTCACATACCGTAAATGCTCTAATATCGGCCGGGGCCTTTATTTACTCAAGGGCATCAGGACCAGGCCTTTATTGGAACCAGGCCACAATTAGAGACAGGCCTTTATTTCTATTTGAGCAAAACGGACGACCAGGAAAACAAAGAAAAACGACATTTGTGTCCATTTGCACCTAAAATATTAGGTTCATTTATTAATGAACATTTCAAACCCTCTCCCAGCGGCTGGAACATTGACGCCTTTTATTTTGTCGGGACAACAGGAAGTGTTTCGTTGCTGTTAGCGGAGCTTTGACATCAGTGTCACTGCAGGTTTCTGTTTCGTTTTTACCTTGGACCGGATTATTTGTTGTTATCTCGTGTAAAAGGCGAGTTTAGACGGAGCGTTTGTGTTTGTGATCGATCATGAGACTGACCCGAGAGAAGACGAGACGCTCGCGCTGATGGGAGGAGTTATTTTGAGGCGTGGGACTGACCTGCACACGGAGCAGCTGGACGTGCTTTGAAGACGCGATGGAGACTTTATTAAAACCCTGGAGGGTCACACAACATTTGTTTTCAAATATCGTCACAGGTGGTTTGAAAAGTGGCTAAATCTGTATCAAAGTTACGCTCGGATCAGCTCCTCCGCAGCGTCCCCCTCGGCCCGGGTTCAGTTTGTTACTTCCTGCACGTGAGTTTTCATTTACACCAGTATGAGACAAACTCCTAACATGGGGAATATTTGTACCACTAGTTTCTACCCGGCCGCTAATGGAATACAGGCCAGTATTAGAGAATTTACGGTATACATGTCGTATAGATACAGGGAGACTTGGAGAGATTATTAATGACAGACTTATCTTGTACACTGCGTTCCAAATTATTATGCAAATGACATTTTTCTAAGATTTTCTAAATTGTCAACTTAAATGAGAGTCAGCATAATTTTTAAGTCTTTAACTGGTAGAGGATCATTTAAATGTGGTGGAAAAAATTTCCTAGTGATAACAGTATTTTTTTTAAAAAATAAATATAGTAAAAACCTCAAAATCCACTGTTCCAAGTTATTATGCAACTCATCGTTTCAATACATTTTAAAGCTTATAATTAACTGAAAATGGTCATTTGTTGTATTTGTAGCATTAGGAGGTCATATTTACTGAAATCAAAAGCTATTTCAATCAAACAAATATTAACAGGTCAAGTTATATTTTAACATAGGAGCCCTTGTGTGATAGCAGCTTCAAAATTCTTAAATCCTTTCAAATTGTAAGTTTTTGGACAGTTTCTGCTTGGATTTCTTTGCAGGATGTTAGAATAGCCTCCCAGAGCTGCTGTTTGGATGAAAACTGCCTCCCACCCTCATAGAAGTATTTTTTGTTGAGGCTCCAAAGGTTCTCAACAGGGTTGAGGTCAGGGGAGGAGGGGGTCCACATCATGAGTTTCTCTCCTTTTAAGCCCATAGCAGCCAGTGATGCAGAGGTATTCTCTACAGCAGGACATGGTGCGTTGTCATGCATGAAGAGGATTTTTTTAGGGAAAGCACGGCTCTTCTTTTTGTAGCATAGAAGACAGTGGTCAGTCAGAAACTCCATATATTTTTCAAAGGTCATTTTCACACCTTCAGGGAGCCTAAAAGGGCCTAAAGGGGCCGACCAGCTCTCTCACCATGACTCTGACCCAAAACATGACTCCGCCACCTCTTTACTGACGCCACAGCCTTGTTGGGACATTGTGGTCATTCACCAACCATTCACTACTCCATTGATTTGACCATCCAGGGTCACACGGCCTCATCAGTGAACAAGACTGTTTGAAAATGAGTCTTCAAGTATTTCTGAGCCACTGCAGCCGTTTCTGTTCATCAACATTCAATTAACCGTTTAGGGGAGGCCCGGATAGAAGGTTTATGCACAACTGCAGCCTCTGGAGGGTCCTACATCTTGATGTTTGGGGGACTCCAGAGGCACCAGCAGCTTCAAATACCTGTATGCTGCTTTGTGGCATCTGTTCTCCTAATCTGATGTGTTTGTCTGGCAGAAACCGTCCATATTGTGCCATTATCTGCACAAACCTGAGTGTGCTCTGAATCATCCACAAATCTCTTATCAGTTTGATGATTACACTTAATCTTTCATGAAATATTGAAGGTTTTCATACCTAGACCAAGGCATTCAACTATTTCACGCTTTTCATCAGCAGAAAGTCCCTTTTTCTTTACCATATTGCTTGAAAATGATGACCTGCATAATAAAGTGGAACACCCTTTTTCAGTAGTTTTTCCTTTAACTGGGCTTAACCTGAAAACTAATCATCCCAGGTCTCTGAGATTAATGTCAGTGATTCATAGAGCCCCAAGACACGATACCATCCATGAGTTTCATTATTATTGCTTTTTTTTTTACCTTTTTGACACAAAAATCCAATTTGCATAATAATTTGGAACGCAGTGTATTGGTCAAGAGTCTGTTTACTTTACCACTTTAGTATTGGCTCTATTTTCATACAGATGTTCAAAGTGTCAATAGGAACAAGGCAACATGCGATCTGGCAAAATCTGAAACAGTTTTACCATTATACTGTGAACCACATCACAAGGAGCCTCGACATATCACAAACTCATTGAGGCCTTCCTTCTGAAGAGGATCTACACCTATTCTGCAAACACAGCCTAAAACAAAAACATGTTACAACTGAAAAACGATACTCGAGCTCAGTTTCAGGCGTGATTTGCGAAACTTTGTGCTTAATAAGTATTTCTTTGTGCGTTCATTTGATTCAAGAAGAAAAGAAGAAACTGCAAACGACTCTGTGCCTCGAGTCAAAGTCCTTAACCAATTAGATCTTAAGTAAATCCGCTCGAGTGATAAAAAGTTGCTCACAAATAAAAACTAACGGTCTGAAATGGGCCCCTTCGGCAGCGCGGCCGTTAACGGCGGCACTAACGGGTAAAGTGCGCAGCTGGAGTGGACGTTTACAGTAATGGACTCGTTCTCTCGAGCCCGGAGGCGTCACACCTGCCACAGCGTCAGCTCCCCGTGTCACTCTGTCAGGGGCTTCACACGAGAGCGAGGCCGGAGTGAAGCTGACGCCGCCGTGCCTTTGAGCAACGCGGCACAACGTCAAACACAGGCGCAGAACTGAGAGAGCGTAGGACTGCTTTATCTTAAGAGCTGCCATTAGTTTAACATTTCTAAAGAGCTCATTTTGAATCTACAGTGGGATGTTTTTAGACTGAATTTGGGGTACGTTTGGTGCACCATCCCTCCTGTGAAATATGGAGGTGGTTCGCTGATGTTTTGGGGATGTGTGAGTTACCAAGGCACTGGAAACCCGGTCCAAACTGATTCCAGGATGAAAGCAGCAAAGAATACTGGAGGAAAAGTGTCTCTCATCAGCCTGGAAGCCGCACATGGGTCGCACTGGGACGTTCCAACAAGACAATGATCCAAAACACAAGGCCACGTCGACCTCTCATTGGCTCCAGCAGAATAAAGGTTCTGGAGAGTCCATCTCAGTCTGCTGACCTCAGTGTCATTGAACCAGTGTGGGGAGAGCTCAAACACACTGTTCAAGCAAAACAGCCCATCCAGGCACCCATTTTGCTCCACTTTTCCGTTCCCAGGTCGTGGGAGCAGCTGTTGGAGTTGCCCAAATCACCTTGCACCAGCCCCTATGGCTCCTCCTGCAGGTGGTGGGTCCACAGAAGGATGGCGTCATGGATCTCAAGCATGTAAGTCTTTCAAAAGGAGCTTCTGAACCCGTCAGCTATAGGACACCATGTTAAGGTGTTGTTTCTAGGAGGGGAAGCAAAACAGCCCAGGAACTTAAAGGAACTGGAGGCTTTCTGCAAAAAAAAAACTCCACAACTACCACAAAAGACTCCAATCTGATGCTTAAAAACTGGGGTGTGTAAACTTTCCAACAGGGTCATTTTGGTATTTTATTTTGCTATGGTGATTTGACCCCTCCTGGAACCGCCACCTTAACGTGGTAGAGGGGTTTGAGCACCCGAATGGTCCTGGAGCTCTGTTGTCGGGGGTTTCGTGCCCCTGGTAGGGTCTCCCAGGACAAACAGGTCCTATAGGTGACGGGTCAGAGAAGGAGCGGTTCAGAAGCCCCTTATGAGGCCCTTTTCCACCAGGCTGGTGCCGGTGCTGGTTCTGGGCCAGTTCCAGTGGTTCTTTCGTTTTCCACTGAAAAAACGCTGGCTCTTGGTTCCAAAATCTGGTGCCGGTCGGGAACCAGTTAAAAGCTGGACTAAGAAACGAGCAGCAGTGATGTCAGCGGCTGGGGGCGTGGCTTTCTCCTCCCACAAACAATCAATATTAGTTAGTTTGTGCTTAGAACTTCCTGGAGAAACCAAAACAGTCTCTGTGGAGGAAACTGTTGTTTTGCTTTATGCTCTTTAGCTAAAACAAGAGTTAGAAAGAAGAAATCTAAATGTTAACGGCTGCTGTGACTGAAACATGAACTTATTTTTCTGTATTTTATAACCAGAAGTGGCTGTAGTAAGATGTTACTATCCATGTTTGATGTTGACTTCCCAAAGCGTTGCTATGACAATAGGCACAGCTCTCATTTTGGTGGAAAACCAAGTCAGTCTGGAACCAACCCGGCACCAGAACCAGCTCTGAACCAACACCTTGGTGGAAAAGCCCTATGAGAGACCAACAGGCCCGGTTAGAACCATAGGCCGGCCTTCTGTGGACCCACTACCTGCAGGAGGAGCCATAAGGGGCTGGTACAGTGTGATTTGGGCAACTCCACGACCCAGCAACAGAAAAGTGGAAGAAGATGGATGGATGGATTAATGGATGGATGTGGTGATTTGAAATGAGTTTTTTTTTTCTTTTTTTCAGAATAAATGGCTTCAAATCATCTTCAACATCACTGACCAAGAGTGAAATCTTTGAGAAATGTCCCAAAAAAATCAATAAATCCACCAGGGTGTGTAAACGTGTGGGCACAACTGTCACCACCTCTACTACATCATAAAGACACAAGGAGGAAAAACTTCATGACAACACGGACACAATAAAGAATTACAAACATGTTTTAAACGGGCTTTTATCATGACATGAGGCTGGACAGACTCCACACTCCAAACAGATACTGGAGTAACATCTGGGAGCGGCAGGAGGGAGGAGGAAATCGACCTGTAAAACTGCTCCACCGTCACCAAAGCACAAAGAATCAGAAAACACCTCCTTCCCATCTGACAGAAGACCCTTTAACGGGAGACGGATCTGTGGGACCCGCCTCCCATAAGTCAGAACGACAGAAGCGCCTTATAAACGGTTTACGAATTAGCATTTAATATCGCACCTTATGATGTTGACCAAACGGGAATAAAGCTGTCTGAGGCTAATGGCCCGGGACGTTTGTGTTCCTAATCGAGCGTGAAGCCATAGGCCATAAATCCATAGGTCCATTTGGCCCGTCCTCTGAAATCGCTGCTCTGTGGGAACATTAGCCTGTAAACGCGTTACATTCAGGCCGTTTCCATAAGGACTCTGTCTAACCGCGGCTGGGACAGTCCCGAGTCAGGCCGGGGTCAATGCTCTGGGCAACTGTCTAGCCAGTGCATTAGGGCTGGGGAACGATAACAGGGCTTTACCGATGCTTGGTTTGCGATATCGATGCCTGAACGATGCCTTTACTGAAACATCTGTGATCCAGAACCAGAAAACAGAACAATAATGTGAGTTTATTCCAGAAAAAGATCATTTTTAGCGCGTTTTTACCACATTTTGTCACATTTTTGTCCTTTTTTTGGTCAATTTTTTACCGCATTTTTTCACATTTTGACATTTTTTGGTCAATTTTTTGTCATTTTTAATCACATTTTTTTCATTTTTTGTCACATTTTTTTGTCAATTTTTTTGTCACATTTTTGTCGTTTTTTGATCAAATTTTGATAAATTTTTTGTCATTTTTTGTCACATTTTTGTCATTTTTTGATCAAATTTTTATCAAATTTTTGTCATTTTTTGTCACATTTTTTGTCCTTTTTTTGGTCCATTTTTTACCGCATTTTTTCACATTTTGACATTTTTTTGTCAATTTTTTTGTCAATTTTTTGTCATTTTTAATCAAATTTTTATCAATTTTTTGTACTTTTTTGTCACATTTTTTTGTCCATTTTTTTTCACATATTTGTCATTTTTTTGTCACATTTTTGTCATTTTTTGATCAAATTTTTATCAATTTTTTGTCATTTTTTTGTCACATTTTTGTCGTTTTTTGATCAAATTTTGATCAATTTTTTGTCATTTTTTGTCACATTTTTTTGTCCATTTTTTTCACATTTTTGTCATTTTTTGTCACATTTTTTCTCCTTTTTTTGGTCCATTTTTTACCGCATTTTTTCACATTTTTGTCATTTTTGTGTCAATTTTTTGTCATTTTTTAATCAATTTTTAATCAATTTTTTGTCAATTTTTTGTCATTTTTTTGTCAATTTTTTGTCATTTTTTGATCAAATTTTTATCAAATTTTTATCATTTTTTGTCCCATTTTTTACATTTTTTTGTCCATTTTTTACCGTATTTTTAGCGCGTTCTTACCAGCAGGTGCAGGCGTCCGAACGCGGAAAACGCTGAGGCGACGGGGGGAGATTTACAAAAGTGGAAACTGCAACCTCAAAGTAACATAAGCGGCGTTTAACGTGGACGTATCGAGGCTTGAAAGTGTTCTTTAGGGAACGTCAGTGTCAGAGGAGGTCAGTAACAAAGTACTTAAACACGGCGCTTTATTTGTGTTGGGAACTGAACACTTTCACTGGGGTTTAAACGAGCAGAAGCAAGTCAAATGTAACGCCTTTTAATGTACAAATACTGTATTTTAATGCCACAAACGCAGAAAAACACTAGCGCATGTTTACTCATTTGCTCAATATCAGCTTAAACTGCGGCTGAATATGTTGCAGACCAGCGGTTCTTAACCTTAACATAGATTATTGAATATTCAGTGAGTGTTATGTTCAAAATGAAGCTAAAATGCTCTCAAACATTTACTGAAAAACATCATTAAAACTAACTTTTCTTTCAAAGTAATATTGAAATTCTACTCAGTTTGACCTTCCTTTGTTTAAGCCTGAGGTCATTCCAAGTGCAAGTGCTCAAGGACCATCATTTCTTCTAAATTTGTAGCGTTTATTTGAGCTGAAACAACCGAGTAACTTCCTTTAATGCTGATCCTGGACCAAACAGGCATCAGAACTTCTCTCATGATGAGGTTTTGATCATATTTTCCGTGAAAGTGGAAGGAAAAGCAGCAGGAATGGGGACAGATGCGGGACACACGGCTCACGCTCACACGTCGGATGAAAGGACGAGGTGAACAGCAGTATTTACTTCAGCGTCATCGACTCACCGCACACAGACGGACTCGGGACTCATGAGGACTTTAGAGGACGTGGGAAGCTCTTTGATGGACAGCTGCTCCAGTTCAAGGGAAAACCGAGGAAAACCAAGAGACTCACAGGCAGTGCTGGGCAGTAACTGAACACATGCATTCAGAATATTTACAATACTCATTTTGGGTCACTGTATTCAGGCACAGTTACTTTCTCGATATTAAAGGAATACATCAAAGTACTCAGTCATTTCAGTTTGATAATCGGAACATTAACCCGTTACCTGCCGTTCCCCCTGATCAGGGTTATGGTTAGTTAACCCCGATCAGGATATAATTAGGGACACAGATCTCACACAGATTTTTTTAGAAACTAGAAGGTCTTGGCTTTCAGATGAGTATTATAGGCATATAGGCTGTAAGATATAAAGTCAATACGCTTTGAGATTTGGATATAAATTATTGTTTACCCTAGCCCTAGGGCTGTGCAATTAATCGAAATTCGATTACGATTTCGATTACAACAGTAAACGATTACAAAATTAGCATAATCGCAAAAAAAACGATTATAATTTTATTTTGTTTTTATTTTTTTTAATTTTTTTTTTCAATTTGTCTTTTTTTTTTTTTTCTAATTTTTTGATTTTTGTCACTTTTTTGATGGATTTTTGTCACTTTTTTGATGGATTTTTGTCACTTTTTTGATGGATTTTTGTCACTTTTTTGATGGATTTTTGTCACTTTTTTGATGGATTTTTGTCACTTTTTTGATGGATTTTTGTCACTTTTTTGATGGATTTTTGTCACTTTTTTGATGGATTTTTGTCATTTTTTGATGGATTTTTGTCATTTTTTTATGGATTTTTGTCATTTTTTTAATGGATTTTTGTCATTTTTTTGATGGATTTTTGTCACTTTTTTGATGGATTTTTGTCATTTTTTTATGGATTTTTGTCATTTTTTATGGATTTTTGTCATTTTTTGGATGGATTTTTGTCATTTTTTGGATGGATTTTTGTCTTTTTTTTTAAATGGATTTTTGTCACTTTTTTGATGGATTTTTGTAAACAAAACGATAATACCAGGAGGAGTTCGAAATCCGCGCAGTAATCTTCACTTTACTGTGCGGACGCCAAACTACTCCTGGTATTATTACGCCTTACAATATAGTTCACCCTTTTATCCGCTTAGAAAATCCACATTGTTTAATTTTGTGTAATTATACTTTGTAGTGGAACACTTCACGTAACCATATTTAAATAGGGAAAACGTGGAAGAGCTTGGTAGCTTCTATCTTGACCTGTTTTGGAGCTATAGAGGAGAGAGGGAGAGGCTAAATGCTAACGCCGTCTGCGCTGTGTTTACGTGACTGAAGATCAGACAGGTCCTAAAGAACTCGTCAAAGCTCAGGTAAGAACATATCTCAGTGTGTAAAAACGGTGGCCTGTTCCTTTAAGTTGCTTCTATGTATAGTGTAGTAGTTACAGGATGAGCTCCCACAGTTTTTTGTCTTATGAGTTCAGTTTGGGATAGAATTCTAGGAGTTTGGGTCAGAAAAGTTGTTGTTTTGCCCTTGGTCAGAGCATGTTTTTGGTCCTAATCAGCATCAACATGAACTTCCTGAATGACCAATGGATTTCTTCTTTCCTGACGGCACAGGCAGCGCACACTGACCTCCCAAGTAAAGCACCAGACTGACGTTTACAGACTCTGAGCGTTTAAGGTGTTCGCCACGTCCCTCCACGAGCGCCGTCTGCGTCACCAAAACGATTCAGCCATTACCCCGCGTCTAATTTAAGAGTCCACATCTTCTATTGTTAGGCCCCACTGTGCAAATGTGTCCGGGATGATTCACTTTCCCACAAGTGTGTCCATTAGGGAGATTATTACGGCACAAACAAACAAACACGCAGCCGGGCAGATATTGTTTTAGCGACGGCCTCTCGATAAAAGCGCCGCACTGAACCCATTGAACCGGGCATTATGCGCACAGACTGCCAGCGCGGAGAGAGGCGGCGAACCATTCCAGATATGTTCTTTTTCTCCCTCTTCGAGACAGAGCGAGAGACCTGTCAGTTTTTTTGTCAAATTTTTATCGCATTTTTTGTCAATTTTTTGTCATTTTTTCGTCATTTTTTTGGTCAATTTTTTGTCATTTTTTGTACATTTTTTGTCATTTTTTCGTTATTTTTTAATCCATTTTTTGTCCTTTTTTTGGTTAATTTTTTACCGCATTTTTGTCACATTATGTCACATTTTTGTCATTTTTTGTAAATTTTTTGTCATTTTTTGTAAATTTTTTGTCATTTTTTCGTCACATTTTTTTGTCAAATTTTTATCAATTTTTTGTAATGTTTTCGTCACATTTTTGTCATTTTTTTGTTAAATTTTTATCATTTTTTTGTCATTTTTTTGTCACATTTTTGTCATTTTTTCGTCACATTTCTGTCATTTTTTGTAAATTTTTTGTAATTTTTTCGTCACATTTTTGTCATTTTTTCGTCACATTTTTGTCATTTTTTGTCAATTTTTTATCAAATTTTTGTCATTTTTTGTAAATTTTTGTCATTTTTTCGTCACATTTTTGTCATTTTTTCGTCACATTTTTGTCATTTTTTGTAAATTTTTTGTAATTTTTTCGTCACATTTTTGTCATTTTTTCGTCACATTTTTGTCATTTTTTGTCAATTTTTTATCAAATTTTTATCATTTTTTTGTCACATTTTTGTCATTTTTTGCGTCACCAAAACGATTCAGCCATTGCCCCGCGTCTAATTTAAGAGTCCACATCTTCTACTTTTAGGCCCCACTGTGCAAATGTGTCCGGGATGATTCACTTTCCCACAAGTGCGTCCATTAGGGAGATTATTACGGCACAAACAAACAAACACGCAGCCGGGCAGATATTGTTTTAGCGACGGCCTCTCGATAAAAGCGCCGCACTGAACCCATTGAACCGGGCATTATGCGCACAGACTGCCAGTGCGGAGAGAGGCGGCGAGCCATTCCAAACGTGTTCTTTATTTCCCTCTTCGAGACAGAGCGAGAGACTTGTCACGTTTTTTTGTCAAATTTTTATCACATTTTTTGTCAATTTTTTGTCATTTTTTCGTCATTTTTTTGGTCAATTTTTTGTCATTTTTTGTACATTTTTTGTCATTTTTTCATTATTTTTTAATCCATTTTTTGTCCTTTTTTTGGTTAATTTTTTACCGCATTTTTGTCACATTTTGTCACATTTTTGTCATTTTTTGTAAATTTTTTGTCATTTTTTCGTCACATTTTTTTGTCAAATTTTTATCAATTTTTTGTAATTTTTTCATCACATTTTTGTCATTTTTTTGTAAATTTTTTGTAAATTTTTTTTAAATTTTTTGTAAATTTTTTGTAAATTTTTTTGTCATTTTTTGTACATTTTTTGTAAATTTTTTGTCATTTTTTCGTCACATTTTTTTCATTTTTTTGTCACATTTTTTTCATTTTTTGTAAATTTTTTTTCATTTTTTCGTCATTTTTTAATCCAATTTTTGTCATTTTTTTGTCACATTTTTGTCACATTTTTGTCATTTTTTTGTCAAATTTTTATCATTTTTTTGTCATTTTTTTGTCACATTTTTGTCATTTTTTGTAAATTTTTTGTCATTTTTTCGTCACATTTTTTCGTCACATTTTTGTCATTTTTTGTCAATTTTTTATCAAATTTTTGTCATTTTTTGTAAATTTTTTGTAATTTTTTCGTCACATTTTTGTCATTTTTTCGTCACATTTTTGTCATTTTTTGTCAATTTTTTATCAAATTTTTGTCATTTTTTGTAAATTTTTGTCATTTTTTCGTCACATTTTTGTCATTTTTTGTAAATTTTTTGAAATTTTTTCATCACATTTTTTTTTTTTTCACCAAAACGATTCAGCCATTGCCCCGCATCTAATTTAAGAGTCCACATCTTCTACTTTTAGGCCCCACTGTGCAAATGTGTCCGGGATGATTCACTTTCCCACAAGTGCGTCCATTAGGGAGATTATTACGGCACAAACAAACAAACACGCAGCCGGGCAGATATTGTTTTAGCGACGGCCTCTCGATAAAAGCGCCGCACTGAACCCATTGAACCGGGCATTATGCGCACAGACTGCCAGTGCGGAGAGAGGCGGCGAGCCATTCCAAACGTGTTCTTTATTTCCCTCTTCGAGACAGAGCGAGAGACTGCGGCACGGAGAGTAAGCGAGAGGCGATAATCAGGAGAAATGCTAATGTACTTTTGATTGCTGCTGCTGCTGCTGCTGCTGCTGCTGCTGGAGGAGGAGTGTTGTGTGAGGAGCGGGTTTGCTCCACTCAGCAGGTGCAGGCGTCTGAACGCGGAAAACGCTGAGGCGACGGGGGGAGATTTACAAAAGTGGAAACTGCAACCTCAAAGTAACATAAGCGGCGTTTAACGTGGACGTATCGAGGCTTGAAAGTGTTCTTTAGGGAACGTCAGTGTCAGAGGAGGTCAGTAACAAAGTACTTAAACACGGCGCTTTATTTGTGTTGGGAACTGAACACTTTCACTGGGGTTTAAACGAGCAGAAACAAGTCAAATGTAACGCCTTTTAATGTACAAATACTGTATTTTAATGCCACAAACGCAGAAAAACACTAGCGCATGTTTACTCATTTGCTCAATATCAGCTTAAACTGCGGCTGAATGTGTTGCAGACCAGTGATTCTTAACCTTAACATAGATTATTCAGTGTTTACTGGAGTGTTATGTTCAAAATGAAGCTAAAATGCTCTCAAACATTTACTGAAAAACATCATTAAAACTAACTTTTCTTTCAAAGTAATGTTGAAATTCTACTCAGTTTGACCTTCCTTTGTTTAAGCCTGAGGTCATTCCAAGTGCAAGTGCTCAAGGACCCCCATGGTTAAAGGAAACACTGTTTTAGACCAAACATTTGGCAGTTTCCAGTAGAAATACATTACAAGTTGAGCAATGCCATAATATTCCAAGACTTAGATTTAATGCCAGTTTAATGACATTTAAGGAGTTGATTTTGGCACATTTCATTTAACCAGTTAACTGTCAAACACCAGCTCCAAGCTTTACTCACGCAGATCTTATACATATCATGAGAAACTACAAGGTCTTAGCTTTCAAATGAGGCATTGCAGCGGCATTTAGGCTGTAGAAAAATGTGACAAAACTGCCACAAAAAAAGGCAACGAGTACAACAAAAACGGGAGAAGAAAGCAGCAAAAACATGACAAAAATTCAATGAAAAATGTGCCAGAAAAGCAACAATAACATGATTAAACGTGTTACTTGCCGTCCCTCTGATCAGGAGCCGAGGGTTAAGATTAGGGTTAAAGGAATAGGCCCCCGTTTTTACATACTGAGACATGTTCTTACCTAACCTTAGCCGAGTTAATATTACGCCTCACAATATAGTCCCCCTTTTTATTTGCTTATAAAATCGACACGTTACATTTCTGTGTAAATATACTTGGCATGAAAACACTTCACGTAACTTTATTTAAATAGGGAACACGTGGAAGAGCTTGGTAGCTTCTATCGTGAGCTTTTTTGGAGCTATGTGACATGTGGGAGAGGCTGCGTATGTGTGAGCGCACGGACAAAGACCAGACGGGGATATATTAACTCGTCTAAAGTGAGGTAAGAGCATATCTCAGTATGTAAAAACGGTGGCCTATTCCTTTAAGGTTCGGGTTAAGGTTAGGGTTAAGGAAGGGAAAGACGGCCTTTCTACGCGGCGCAGCAGCTACTTCCGGGTCGCCCCCACCTCGCAGACAAAACATCATAAAATAAACATCATGCGGGTGAGTTTTGTCATTTTTATATCTGACATGAAAACTAAGATGTAAAGGGAGGAAAATAGATACAAATCTCCACTTCCACCACTGTGAAAAAGCAATACTTTCACCTAAAGTGTCTCGCCTTAAGTAACAAAATGAAGTGCCTTGACCACCTGCTGCGTTTTATAACATGAATAATGTCCATGTAAAGAAAAAGACCGAGAGCCTGGGATGGTCAGGATATTGGAGCGCCCTCTGCATGCAGCAAAGGAAATGGGAACGTTTTTGCAAATGCATGTTAGCAAATCAATCAAGAACTGCTCAGAACAGGTCGGCCGATGCATTGTGGGATTCAAAAGTAAGAGGACGGTTTAATGTTTCTTCTATGATGCAACAAAATCCCGAAAATGCACATCGTATCTGCCGTACTCACCTGCCGGGTCGAGCCCCCCCCCTCCCCCCCCCCCCCCCCCCCCCTCCTCAGAGGCTAAACTGCCCTTTCATGAAAACACACCGTAAACAAAACCTGACCTGGGTTTCTCGCCACATTTTGCCCAAAGGCTGTTTTGACCGGATCTTTGTGCGCTCGCTTGAAAAGGGCGTCAGGAGATCGTCCTCCAGCCTCAGGGGCAGAGCTAGTGCTACTCAAGCCAATACGAAAACAACAAGGTCAGGAGCCACACCAGGTTCTGTATATCAGCTTTTTGAATGAACCCGAAGCTGGATCTGTTTAACATTACGTGGGCTCCAGGGCCGTGTGCAGCTTTGGGTGTAAACATGTTTGACCTTTCAGTGACCCCGTGTGGGACACTTGGGTGGTTAGCTTAGCGCCTGTTCTCCCCGTTGGCCTGTTGGAAGCTCCGGGATCAACTGTTTTCACTGCTGATTGAACCGTATCCATGGTTACATATTCGTTCCATTCCGAAAACCAGAAATCCTAAAATAAAACTGAAGTTAAATTGATCCTGGCGCATCATAGGAGTCACCGGGATGGAAAGTGAAGGGGCCACTGAAAGGTCAAGGTTTATTTCATTTTTTACTTTAACCTCTTAACTTCCGCCTGAACCGAGAGGATCTTTTTCCTCACGTCATCAGATTTTTTTTTTCCATCATTTTTTTGTTGGGTATTCAACTCATTTTTGTCACTTTGTCATTTTTTCGTCAATTTCTTACCGCAGTTTTGTCATATTTTGTCACATTTTTGTAATTTTTTTAATCATTTTTTTGTCAAATTTTTATCACATTTTTTGTCATTTTTTTTGTCAATTTTTATCACATTTTTGTCCTTTTTTCATCCATTTTTTACCACATTTTCGTCTTTTTATTGTCACATTTTTGTCATTTTTTCATCAATTTTTCGTCAATTTTTTAATCAAATTTTTGTCATTTTTTCGGCTATTTTTTAATCGTTTTTTTGTCAATTTTTTGTCACATTTTTGTCATTTTCTTGTCACATTTTTGTCATTTTTCCATCCATTTTTCGTCATTTTTTTAATCAAATTTTAGTCATTTTTTTGTCACATTTTTGGTCATTTTTTCGGCTTTTTTTAAATCATTTTTTCATCAATTTTTAGTCACTTTTTTTTATCAATGTTTTCTCACATTTTTGTCACATTTCCATCATTGTTTTCGTCTCAGTTTTGTTGCTCTTTTCACACCTTTTTTCCAGAAGCTTTTGGATTGGGGTAAAGCCAAACTGGAGAAAATGTGCTCGGTTCAGGCGGGAGTTAAGGGGTTAAAGGGTTTCCTCAAAGCTGGCGTACAAAACAAACAGATCAGAAAAAGTTTTGTTTAAAGTGAAATTGACTTTTGTTAAATCATTTATTTCATCTCTGCAGTTATTGTTATTTGTCTGGGCAGCACAGTTTGCTTCACAGCAAGAAGGTCCCGGGTTCGATTCCCTCCTTTCTGTGTGAAGCATGTTCTCCCAGCAGGCACAACAGGTGACTTCTCCAGCCAGGTGTTTCTGACCATCAGCCTGGCTCCACATCTGGAGGTGAGTCCCAGGCTGGATGGTGATCTCCTGAGGGGTCGCCCCAGCGGGAACACATGGTGGGTCAAATACAACTAGGGAGGCACCGATACCACTTTTTCTAAAACCGATACGAGTACTTTGATTTAAGTACTCGCCGATACCGAATACCGATACGAGTACAAGGCATTTTCTTCAACATTCTTACTTTTTTCACAGCAGATTGGTTTGTGATTAGTTAATTTACTCATGTACATTTCCTTAAGTAAAGTCGGCGACACATTTAAGATCAGTTATATTAGAATTGTGCTGATGCCATTTATTTATTTATTTTATTCTCATTCAATATATTTTTTATTTTTATGTCTCTGTCCATCATAGACAGAAAAGCCCATGTCCTAAAGCTCCCAATGCCTGAGCTTTATTCATTTATGTGTTTTTATTGAACAATAGTATTGAGATGTTCCTTAAATGGTCTCTTTTCGTCTTTACTTCAGCTCCTGTAGATTTTCTCGTGTGTTTGTAGTAACTTAGCGAGAAGCTACAGCGTTTTCATTGTTCTGCTGCAGCTCATTTTCCCTCAATATAAACATGCTGTATGTCTTTAATCTGGATTTTCTGAGTACTTTTTAGTCACTAGGTTAGTTTTTCAGATGAATAAACCCCTGGGCTTAAAACGGCGTCAGAATGGCCAAAACTGTTAGCCGCGAGTTAGCATCGTTAGCCTGTATGTTGTAAACACTGCAGACGCTGCAGCGAGTTAGCATCATTAGCCTGTATGTTGTAAACACTGCAGACGCTGCAGCGAGTTAGCATCGTTAGCCTGTATGTTGTAAACACTGCAGACGCTGCAGCGAGTTAGCAACGTTAGCCTGTATGTTGTAAACACTGCAGACGCTGCAGCGAGTTAGCATCATTAGCCTGTATGTTGTAAACACGCTGCAGCACGAACAACATTAAGCTCTGGTTAAATCCAGCTCAGACTCTGGTTTAGAGAGCGCAGTCTGTAATAAAGTCAGCTCTATGTGGATTATTGTGTTTACACTAAACTATTCTCCAGTTTGTTGCTTCTTCTCTCCTCAGCTGAGAGCTGCGCCTCGTGGCTGCGCCTCGTAGCTGCTCTGGCCGCACGTCAAATGGTATCGGTTTCTGGTATCGGGACCTCATGAATGAGTACGAGTATGAATACAAGCATGTGGTATCGGCCCGATACCCGATTCTGGTATCGGTATCGGTGCATCCCTACTTAGAATAAAGGATAAAAGGTTTGAATTAAAGAAAAAGGTTGAGAAAAGTGCAGATTTGGTGTTACTGTTTAGGAGCAACAGTTCAGCACCACGGCCAGCTCCCACCTCTGCCTCAAAGCAGCAGCAGCAGAATGAAGAATCACATAAACTTCTTCTTTTCTCTTTTTAAAAACAAGATCTAACACAGTCAAACATGGCAGGAATTTGTAGAACTTTTTGTTGCCTCTGTGGAGTTTTATAATGAATAAAAGCTGCTATTCCTGTCATTTCTACCTCTACAAACAAAGAAAAAGTGTATATTGTTTGTTTATCTGTATTTTAGTCTTCTCTCTAATATTTCTGCTCCTGGACATGTTTAACCTCTTAACTCCCGCCTGAACTGAGAGGATCTTTTTCCTCACGTCATCAGATTTTTTTTTCCATCATTTTTTTGTTGCGTATTCAACTCATTTTTGTAACTTTTTTGTCATTTTTTCGTCAAATTTTTGTATTTTTTGGTCAAATTTTTAGCACATTTTTTAATTTTTTTTTGTCACATTTCTGTCATTTTTTCATCAATTTTGTATCAAATGTTTGTCCTTTTTTGTCACATTTTTGTAAAAAAAAAATCTAATTTTTGTCACATTTTTGTCACATTTTTGTCATTTTTTCTTCCATTTTTTGTCAATTCCTTGCGATATTTTTGCCACTTTTTCATCAATTTTGTATCAAATTTTTGTCCTTTTTTTGTCACATTTTTGTCATTTTTTAATCACATTTTTGTAATTTGTTTGTAATTTTTTTTTATCCATTTTTTGTCATTTTTTTGTCAATTTCTTGGGACATTTTTTGCCACTTTTTCATCAATTTTTTCATCAATTTTTTGTCATTTTTTCGTCAATTTTTGATCAATTTTTTGTCATTTTTTTGTCTTTTTTTTGTCTTTTTTTGTCATTTTTTTGTCAAATTTTTGTCACATTTTTGTAATTTTTTTGTCACATTTTTGTCACATTTTTGTACTTTTTTTGTCAATTTCTTGTGACATTTTTGCCACTTTTTCATCAATTTCTCGTCACTTTTTGTCAATGTTTTCTCGCTTTTTTGTCACATTTCCATCATTGTTTTCGTCTCAGTTTTGTTGCTATTTTCACAGCTTTTTCCAGAAGCTTTTGGATTGGGGTAAAGCCAAACTGGAGAAAATGTGCTCGGTTCAGGCGGGAGTTAAGGGGTTAAACACAGTCAAACATGGCAGGAATTTGCAGTACGTTTTGTTGCCTCTGTGGAGTTTTATAATGAATAAATGCTGCTATTCCTGTAATTTCTACCTCTACAAACAAAGAAAAGTGTATATTACTTGTTTATCTGCAGCCTTCTCTGTAATGTTTCTGCTCCTGGACATGTTTAAAAAGAATGGTCTGATATATTTTTCCTCCTTTAGGCCTGATCTTATATACACAACCCGCATGACATCACCGCCGCTCGCCGTTCCGCCCCCCCCCCGGGTCATAAATTAATGTATAACGGGGTGAAGTCATCCCTTTGTCTGCGGCGCACGCATGCTCAGTGTGAACCATGACCTCATAACTACCCCCCGCATGGACGCGCGTGCGAAGGGCGCCCCCCCTGGACGCCCCCGGCCACCGCGGGGTCAGCCCATTAAAGCGCGCCGCAGCTGGGGCCCCCGTTTACGGCCCCCGTCGCTCCCCCGTCCTCTCCATGGGAAGCAATCAGGCAAATGATCTGCGGGAGGTTCATGGGGACGTTACGGGAGGTTCATGGGGACGTTACGGGAGGTTCATGGGGACGTTACGGGAGGTTCATGGGGACGTTACGGGAGGTTCATGGGGACGTTACGGGAGGTTCATGGGGACGTTACGGGAGGTTCATGGGGACGTAACGGGAGGTTCATGGGGACGTTACGGGAGGTTCATGGGGACGTTACGGGAGGTTCATGGGGACGTTACGGGAGGTTCATGGGGACGTTACGGGAGGTTCATGGGGACGTTACGGGAGGTTCATGGGGACGTTACGGGAGGTTCATGGGGACGTTACGGGAGGTTCATGGGGACGTTACGGGAGGTTCATGGGGACGTTACGGGAGGTTCATGGGGACGTTACGGGAGGTTCATGGGGACGTTACGGAGGCGCTGGTGCAGTTACGGAGCGGAGGCAGAAAGTTTAATCACGGAGAAGACACTGTTAAGATAAGAGTTTATGTTTCAGCATTTATGACGGCGATAAAGGGAGTCATGTGGTCAAATGTAGAGGGGAAAGTATAATCTGTACACGTCCAATCACTTTAGTTAGACCATGTTTGTGATGTTTATAGTTTCACTTCCTTATTGGGCACTGACAGGGAGTGACATAGATGAAGGTAAACAATTTTAAACTGTTGCCGTGCCGACCATGTCAATAGGAAGTGAGTCAAACTACTCTGGAGCTTTACATCTGTGTGTTATCAAGTGCCGTTATGCACAAGCTTAACTTCTTAACTCCCGCCTGAACCGAGAGCATCTTTTTCCTCACGTCATCAGATTATTATTTTTTTCATCATTTTTTTGTTGGGTATTCAACTCATTTATGTAACTTTTTTGTCACATTTTTATCAATTTTTTTTTTTTTTTTTTTATCATTTTTTTTTCTTTTTTTTGGTCAAATTTTTTATCACATTTTTGTCTTTTTTGTCAATTTTTGGTCAATTTCCATCATTGTTTTCGTCTCAGTTTTTTTTTTTTGTCAAACTATTCACTTATTTTTGTCAAATTCTTATCACTTTTTCGTCCATTTTTTCTCAATTTTCCGTCAATTTTTTGTACATTTTTGTCATTTTTTTGTACATTTTTGTCACTTTTTGGTCAAATTATTCACATTTTTTTGTCAAATTCTTATCACTTTTTCATCCATTTTTTCTAAATATTTTGTACATTTTTGAAATTTTTTGTAATTTTTTTTGCCACTTTTCGTCAATGTTTTCTCACTTTTCTCACACTTTCATCCTAGTTTTCGTCTCAGTTTTGTTGCTATTTCCACACCTTTTTTCCAGAAGCTTTTGGATTGGGGTAAAGCCAAACTGGAGAAAATGTGCTCGGTTCAGGCGGGAGTTAAGGGGTTAATATAGAAGGTGCAGTTACACGTATGACCTGAGGTGGCAGTAGTGAGTATAAAATGGCCAACTTGCATGTAGCCCCTTTAAAGAGCCATAAATCCCATCACGGCTTAAAGGGACCACCCAGCAGATGCAACACGTCAAGGACCAGAAAATCGGCCCTGACTTAAGTACATGATTGGTCCAATAGGTGACGGGTCAGACAAAGAGCGGGTCAGAAGCTCCTTATGAGAGACCAACAGGCCCGGTGTAGCGATTTCAAACTACCCCCCCATTCACCTTACCCCCCGGTACTTTGAAATTGATTTCAGACTACCGGGGGGTAACTTGAAATCGATTTCAAATTACCCCCGGGGGTAACTTGAAATCGATTTCAAATTACCCCCGGGGGTAACCTGAAACTGATTTCAAGTTACCCCCCCCCTGATTTCAGATTACCCCCGCCACAATATGTATTGTTTGTTTGGCACGGCTGTGTTAAATAGAAAATGCCCGGATGTTAATTGCTAATATTAGCTACAACTCTCGTAACTTTTCATCTGGTAAGGTTAGCTTTAGCTCGTAAACTTAAGGTTAGGGCTAAGGTAAGGTTAGCTTTAGCTCGTAAACTTAAGGTTAGGGCTAAGGTAAGGTTAGCTTTAGTTCGTAAACTTAAGGTTAGGGCTAAGGTAAGGTTAGCTTTAGTTCGTAAACTTAAGGTTAGGGCTAAGGTAAGGTTAGCTTCAGTTCGTAAACTTAAGGTTAGGGCTAAGGTAAGGTTAGCTTTAGTTCGTAAACTTAAGGTTAGGGCTAAGATAAGGTTAGCTTTAGTTCGTAAACTTAAGGTTAGGGCTAAGGTAAGGTTAGCTTTAGTTCGTAAACTTAAGGTTAGGGCTAAGGTAAGGTTAGCTTTAGTTCGTAAACTTAAGGTTAGGGCTAAGGTAAGGTTAGCTTTAGTTCGTAAACTTAAGGTTAGGGCTAAGGTAAGGTTAGCTTTAGTTCGTAAACTTAAGGTTAGGGCTAAGGTAAGGTTAGCTTTAGTTCGTAAACTCCACTATCCTTAAGGTTACGGCTCCAACTGCGGTTCCTGTAAGGTATTTTATGGATGAAGAAAGCAGTTGAGAGGGGGGTAATCTGAAATCAGGGGGGGTAGCTTGAAATCGCGTTCATCTTACCCCCGGGGGTAACTTGAAACTGATTTCAAATTACCGGGGGGTAGCCTGAAATGGGGGGTAGTTTAAAATCTTTACACCCGGTTGACTCGTGAGGCCGTCCTTCTGTGGACCCCCCACCTGCAGGGGGCGCCATAAGGGGCTGGTGCAATGTGATTCGGGCAACTCCAACAGCTGCCCCCACGACCCGGCAACGGACAAGTGGAAGAAAATGGATGGATGGACAAAACAACCTATCACCACATAAGTGGATATATACAAAGCATAAAATAGATCAATAAATAAAATTAAAAAACAAAGTAAAATGAAATACTTATATAAAGTAGAAAAAAAAAGAGGCAAAAAACCAAAAGAGAGATAACAGTACGTGTTAGAGTCAACTCAATTCCATTCATAGATCTAGATCATAATCATGCAGGTAAATGAGGATTAAGACAAACGGGTGATGAGAGTGTATTGAATTTTATATGTAAAAACACTGTCACTGAATTGACTAGGCTGGAACAAGGTGGTCTTCAAACACAGGTGGAACATCTCTATATTAAAGTTATAATTTACAATTTGGACCATTCGGATTGCACTTTTACATGACCATTTCTCTTAGCTAGCATTATTTCGTAAGATATTGTTTTTGTAAATGAGCCGAGCCATTGGTATAGGATTTAATTTTAGTGATGGGATTTACGGCTCTTTACTGGGAGGCGAGTCTTTGGGATCCGTTCATTTCAAAGAGCCGTTCAGTAGCAAGGCCGTGGGAACCCAGGGTGCTGAGGGCGCTGCAGCACCCCCTGGTGGATAGTTTGTGAACTGCAGGCAATATTAACCCCTTAACTCCCGCCTGAACCGAGCACATTTTCTCCAGCTTTACTCCAATCCAAAAGCTTCTGGGAAAAAGGTGTGAAAATAGCAACAAAACTGAGACGAAAACAAGGATGAAAATGTGAAAAAAGTGAGAAAACATTGACGAAAAAGTGACAAAAATTTGACAAAAATTACGAAAAAAAAGGACAAAAAAGTGAGAAGAATTTGACAAAAAAAATGCGAATAATTTGACGAAAAAGTGACAAAAATTTGACAAAAATGTGAGAAAAATTTGACGAAAAATGACGAAAAAAAGGACGAAAAAGTGATAAGAATTTGACAAAAAAATGCGAATAAATTGACAAAAAAATGACAAAAATGGACAAAAAAAATACAAAAAAGTGAGAAAAATTTGACGAGAAATGGAGAAAAAATTAACGAAAAAGTGATAAGAATTTGACAAAAAAAAGTGAAGAATTTGACGAAAAAGTGACAAAAATGAGTCGACTGCCCAACAAAAAAAGTGAAGAAAAAATATCTGACGTGAGGAACAAGATCCATTTAGTTTTGCAGGTCTTTCAAATGAGGCGTTACACTGGCCTACAGGATTTGGGTAAAGCTGAACTGGAGAAAATGCTCCGGTTCAGGCGGGAGTGAAGAGGTTAATAAATAGGATTTATGCACAGAAAAAGTATTTTGGGGGTAAATTTTGTCCCTCAGCGCCCCCTGCCCAAAAGCTAATTTATATCCACAGACAGAAAAGCTTCATGTTTCAGTCTTGGTCCAGTTTGGATTCTGATCTGCTGCTGTTGTTTCTTGACCGCCGCGTCTTCATTATCGACTCATCAACACCCGAAAAGCCCAGCGCGCTCCAGAAAAGCTGCATCTCCTTCAGATTTACTCTACGTGGGCAGGAAGGATGTCTCCGCGTCCCTCCGCCATCACCACTATTTGTCCAAGTAAATGAACCTCATCACTTCCCATCTGTGACAAATGAACGAGGCTCCGCCAGACGGCCCTGAGCGTCCTCCCGGGAGCGCCGCCCTGGGAGCGCCGCCCCGCTCCACGCCGCTTTTACAGCTGACGTTTTTATGCGTCCCGTGTATTGTTCGCTTCGGATGTTTTTTTCTTTTATGTGGACGAACCCGGAGTCGTTCCATCACCGGAGAGGCGCCGTAAAAACGTGAATACATCAGCCAAACAGACGCAGCGCGAAGGAGAACGAGGCTCATTTATCATGCAGTATTTCACACGTGGAACTTTACTCGGTGTTTTAATATTGGGCCGTGCAAAATAAACGATATATGATCAAATCCAAATGTCTTTCTTATTTCTTGCAGCTTCATAAACTCTTTCTCTGCTTCGCTGGGCTGACACTTTTCCCCCCATTGCATTTTTGTCGCTGTTTTGATGCTTTTTTTCAAGAAGCTTTTAGATTTGGGAACAGCCAAACTGCATAAAATGTGCTTGGTTAAAACGCTAAAGCAGCACTAAGTAACGTGTTTACCTTAATAAATCCTTCCCTGTGGGGGTAATACAAGTGTTTATGGGATGATTGGAGGGTCTTTCATCTCCCCCTGGTGTCTCTGGCCAGAAAACCACACTTAAAGCTTTCCTGCCACCGGGTCGGAGGCCCCAATACACACTAATGGAATCACAAAGAAGAATCTAACAGGCTAACGGGCAAAGCTAACTGTGGGCTAGCATCACTTAAACAGTATTTACAGCCAAGCTTGAGTGAAAATAATGATCTCCATTGTGTAATTGGATGAACAATATCCCTGTCTCGCTTTTCACGGATGATTAACGAGTTAAAAAGTTGCAACATGCTACAACACCTGCAGTTGTGCTTGTGGCCTCTAGGGGCAAGAGTTACTTAGTGCTTTTAACCCCTTAACTCCCGCCTGAACCGAGCACATTTTCTCCAGTTTGGCTTTACCCCAATCCAAAAGCTTCTGGAAAAAAGGTGTGAAAATAGCAACAAAACTGAGACGAAAACAATGATGGAAATGTGACAAAAAAGTGAAAAAACATTGGCAAAAAAAGGGCCGAAAAATTTATAAAAAGTGGCAAAAATGTCACAAGAAATTGACAAAAATTGACGAAAAAATTACAACAACAAAAAAGACAAAAATGTGATAAAAATTTGACAAAAAATGACAAAAAAAATTACTGACGTGAGGAAAAAGATCCTCCCGGTTCAGGCGGGAGTTAAGAGGTTAATATAGGCCCAAAAGAGAAAATACACAGCAATACATTTACCAAGGACAAGTCAAGAGAGAAGGGTGCCATGTTGTTATCTATACCAGTATCGGGAATCGGCTCAATACCACACGCGTGTAATCATACTCGTACTCATTAATGTGGTCCCGATACCACGTGGCGCAGCTGAGCAGAGCACAGAGCAACAAACTGTGTGTAAATACAATCTTCCACACAGACTGACTGACTTTATCCCTGAATCAGAGTCTGTGCTGGATTTAACCAGAGCTAAATGTCTTCATTTGTAGCGCAGCGTTGAGTGTGTGGACAAGACGAGCAGCTAATGTTGCTAACGAGCGGCTAACGGCTAACGGGTCATGTTATTCACAAGTCGTTTTACACTCAGGGACTTTATGCATCTGGAAAACTAATCCAGCAACAACAAAGCACAGTCACTTTTAATCGCTACACACAGGAATATCCAGACAGAGACAATTAGCAGTAGGAGTAGTAGTAGGAGTAGGAGTCAGTGTTGGGAAAGTTCATTTTTTTACATGAACTAGTTCAAAGTTCAGTTCACAAATTTCAAAATGAACCAGTTCGTTCATAGTTCATAATTGTTTATAGTTAATAGTTCGTTCATAGTTCCAAAAATGAACTAGTTCATAGTTCTTTTTTTTTTTTTTTTTTTTTGCGAGCTGTTATTCAGGCATGAAAACGGGTCAGGGGTGAACTAGGTGAGAAGTATATTTCTCCTCTCAGGGAAATATGTTGTATTCCATATCTTAAAGCAACGATCTGAAGTATTTTGAGATGCATTTTTGCCAACCTTGGGAGAGCTTCAGCCATGAGTCAAACATATTATGTTATGTTACTTAGTGTTAAAGCTCTTTATGTCAGCCTGTCACTGTTTTATGAGTGGATTTTGGAAATCTTTGCTAATCATATTTTATTTTATTATTATTTATTTTCTAAGTTTAATTGGTAAATTCTTAGTGGAAAATAAAGCTACAAATATTAAATTGCATTTGTGTTAATCTGGTAAATTAATCATGTGAATAAGATTGTTTTAGGAGCTAATTTGTAGTTAAAAAACTCCGCATTGGGTCTTTATGTAAATGAGTGGCACCACGGAGCAGAGGAGTTTGGAGAGACAGACGTTACACAAGGGAAACTTGCTTCGTAACCTCACACTGTGGCTGCTGCGGGCACCGTGTGGACCCGCTGGTTACCGGTGTGCCAGGGCCTGTGCCAGGGCCTGTGCCAGGGCATGTGACAGGGCCATAAACAGCAGAGTTCACCCCCACAGAACTGGACACAGTCGGGCCGTGGGCGCGGGGGCGGAGCTACACTGTGGACCTGCCGGAGTTTAGAACCGCTGGTAAACTGTGACGGCGCAGTGGGGTTTTATATTCACCGATATAAGAAATCTGGCAACATGATGAACTAACATAAAAAGAACGGGAAATGCCGTTCACAGACACCAGAATGAACGCGTTCATGGTTTCGTTCATCAGGCAGTAACACTGTGCGTTCAGTTCACGTTCACCCAAAATATGAACGCGTTCATGAACTTTCATTCAATGAACACGTTCAGGTACATCACTGGTAGTAGTAGTAGTAGGAGGAGTTGGAGTAGCAGGAGTAGTAGTAGTATGGACTTATGTCACTGTGGACTTACACCTTTATAAATCAATAACGTGAGACGTAAGAAACAAATCCCAGCTTTAATCCTTGGAAAACAAAAAACCACAAACAAATTAAAAATGATATTAAATTTAAAATGTATAAAATAGAAGAGTATATGTTAATGCTTTTCTATTATACTTTGGTAAGAAACATGTTCTCCAGAATCAGCAGATCATCATAAACTCTCCCCACAGCCACGTGAGATCTCGTCTCGTCTCGCCTGGGCCAGAGCCGGGCCACACTGTGCATTACTTCAGGTTGAACTGCAGGACACAAAGGAGGAGAACAACACCAGCCTTTTAAGTATTCATCATTCTGAAGTCCATTTAAGCTCCACCAGCGCTCCAGGAGCACCGTCGTGTTCCGAGACAGTCATCGCCGGGGCTGTGTTCTCCTCAACACATCCATCACTTAAACAGCCACATCAGAGCAAGAACATCAGCAGCTTTTTACCATCTGAAAAACATGGCTCAGATCAGAGGAACAGTGTCAAAACCAGACCTACAGAGACTTATCCACGTGTTTGTCTCCAGCAGGTTAGACCAGTGGTTCTCAACCTGGGGGTCGCGAGACAAATTTGGGGGGTCACCAGATCATTTAGATAAAATAGACATATTTTCATTAGCATGTAATCTGATATTTTGTTGTAGCACGTGTTTGCTATTTTACCAGAGTGACATTATTTGTTTGTAGTTTGATGAATTTCATTTTAGCCAAAAAAGTGACGAAAAATTGATGAAAATGTGACAAAAAATGACAAAAAAAATGACAGAATGTTACAAAAACATTACAAAACTGTGATAAAAATTTGACAATAAAACTACAAAAAATTGACAAAATCAATGACAAAAACGGGACAAAAAAATGACAAAAATGTGATAAAAAATGACAAAAATGTGATAAAAAAATGACAAAAACGTGACAAAAAAATGACAAAAACGTGACAAAAAAATGACAAAAATGTGATAAAAAATTACAAAAATGTGATAAAAAATGACAAAAATGTGATAAAAAAATGACAAAAACGTGACCAAAAAATGACAAAAATGTGATAAAAAAAAATGACAAAAATGTGACAAAAAATGACAAAAACGTGACCAAAAAATGACAAAAATGTGATAAAAAAAAATGACAAAAATGTGACAAAAAATGACAAAAATGTGATAAAAAAAAATGACAAAAATGTGACAAAAAATGACAAAAATGTGAGAAAAAAATGACAAAAACGTGAGAAAAAAATGACAAAAATGTGATAAAAAATGACAAAAATGTGATAAAAAAATTACAAAAACGTGACAAAAAAATAACAAAAATGTGATAAAAAAATGACAAAAACGTGAGAAAAAATGACAAAAATGTGACAAAAAAATTACAAAAATGTGACCAAAAAATGACAAAAATGTGACAAAAAATGACAAAAATGTGATAAAAAAATGACAAAAACGTGACAAAAAAATAACAAAAATGTGATAAAAAAATGACAAAAACGTGAGAAAAAATGACAAAAATGTGATAAAAAAATGACAAAAACGTGACCAAAAAATGACAAAAATGTGACAAAAAATGACAAAAATGTGATAAAAAAATGACAAAAACGTGACAAAAAAATGACAAAAACGTGATAAAAAAATGACAAAAACGTGACAAAAAAATGACGAAAATGTGATAAAAAATGACGAAAATGTGATAAAAAATGACGAAAATGTGATAAAAAAAATGACGAAAATGTGATAAAAAAATGACGAAAATGTGACAAAAAATGACAAAAAGTTCCTCTCGGTTCAGACGGGGGTTAAGAGGTTAAGAATTACGTCGGCTACTATTTCTATTTCTCACGGTGTGACCCGAGCGGGGGTCACAAATCCCTTTTACTGTTAAAATGGGGGTCGTGGCTCCAAAAGGTTGAGAACCACTGGGTTAGACGACTGTAAAGCTGCTGCTCGAGTCCTGACAAGAACCGGGAAATACGACCATATTAGTCCAGTGCTCCGGTCTCTGCACCGGCTTCCTGTCACTCAGAGAATAGACTTTAAAACAGCTCTGCTCGTTACAAGTCTTTTCATGGTTTAGCTCCAAAGTCCATCCCTGACATGTTACAGCCGCATGAACCATCTCAGGGAGGGGAGGGGCCTCCTGGTGGTGCCCAGAGTCAGGACTAAACACAGTGAAGCTAAGGCTAAAATCTGGATCAGTCTTCATGAGGATGTGAGACAGGCCTCAGCTCTGACGCACGACAAAAAGTAAATATCAAGCATTGGCTTTAATGACTTGAATTGAGGAAATGTTTCTTGTTTTGAGCGGTTTTCACTCATTTAGACACTTTTCCAGATCGGACCAAGTTTACTTTGCTTGTTTGAGGACATTTCAGACCAGTTCTAGGGTAAATCTCGCTTGAAATAAGAAAGTAAAACTGCCAATGAGACAAGACCAATTTTCTTTCCCCATTGGCAAAGAAAATGACCTGAAATAAGGAGGAAATGTATCGAAACGAGTCAGAAACATCTCAGAACAAGTGAAATAATCCAGGACAAATGCCCAACAACTTCTTAACTTTTTGTCATTTTCTTTGTCAATTTTTTGTCATTTTTTCGTCATTTTATTAAATCACATTTTTGTCATTTTTTGTATTTTTTTTGTCAATTTTTTTGTCATATTTTTGTCATATTTTTGTCAAATTTCAATGAGTTGAATTGAGGAAATGTTTCTTGTTTTGAGCGGTTTTCACTCATTTAGACACTTTTCCTGATCGGACCAAGTTTGCTTTGCTTGTTTGAGGACATTTCAGACCAGTTCTCGGGTAAATCTCGCTTGAAATAAGAAAGTAAAATTGCCAACGAGATAAGACCAGTTTTCTTTCCCCATTGGTAAAGAAAATGACCTGAAATAAGGACGAAATGTAGCGAAACGAGTCAGAAACATCTCAGAACAAGTGAAATAATCTGGGACAAATGCCCAACAACTTCTTAACCAGTCAAAACAACTAAAATTGAGTATTGTGCTCAAATTGAGATATTTATACTGATCTAGTTAATTACATTTTGCAGTGCAATGTTCAAATCCAGGCAGAGAACAGTTCTTTTTGCCCGAGCATATGACACTGAAAGTATTTTATCTGCACTCTCGCCTTTTACTGTAATTGATTAGTTTTATGTTGATGTTTTTATTGATTCTTTGAATTGCCTAGTGTATGAATTGTGCTCTACGAATATCCTTTTTCTTGCCTTGCCCATCACACGTCATCGCTTCACGCTCGTCCCTCTTTTGTGCGTCTGTGCGGTGAAGGCTGCTCTCAGACTGCACCCCCTGAACGTGGCCCGGGTCTGAAACAACGTGAGATTATTTTTACCCCGGAGCCGGCTGCGTGGAGGTGAATGAGTCTGCTGTATGTGGGTCACCTGCTGCAGAGCCACAGGACACACACCGTCACCGGAGAGCGTGGACACACATGCGTAAACACTATAGGAGGAGGCGCTCATGGACAAAGGAGAGACCGGGCGCTAAACATAGAGGAGGAGGAGGCGTGTGCAGACTCTAGAGGATTTATATATAGCGCAATTTGTCCTTAATTTGACCAGGAAAGTCCCACTGAGAGTCAGAAGTCGCTCTTTCAGGGGAGTCCTGGCCACAGACGGGATGTTTTGAGGGAGACACGGGAAACCAAAGCACATGGAGGAAACCTACGCAGACATAGAGGAGAACATGCAAACTCCACAAAGAAAGAACCAACAAGGAAATGTATCTGGACTGTGTTGTTATGAGGCTCTAACCACTGCCCCCCAAAAAATAATCACAGAGTTATCCCCTTTCACTACAACACACAACGATCTGTATATCTTGATTAGTTTAACCTCTTAACTCCCGCCTGAAACGAGAGGATCTTTTTCCTCACGTCATCAGATCTTTTTTCCATCATTTTTTTGTTGGGTATTCAACTCATTTTTGTTAATGTTGTTAATTTTGTATCAAATTTTGGTCACATTTTTAATAATTTTTTTGTGTCTTTTTTTGTAATTTTTTGTCAATTTTTTTGTCAAATTTTTATCAATTTTTTGTCATTTTTTTGTCACATTTTGTCACATTTTTGTAGTTTTTTTGGTAATTTTTTCGTCAATTTTTTTTAATCAAATTTTGGTCAATTTTTTTGTCTTTTTTTGTCTTTTGTAACTTTTTTGTCATTTTTTTGTCACTTTTTTTGTCTTTTTTTGTCATTTTTGGTCAATTTTTTGTAACTTTTGTGTCATTTTTTTGTCACATTTTTGTTGTTTTTTTTGTCATTTTTTCGTCAATTTTTTTTAATCAAATTTTGGTCACATTTTTTGTCTTTTTTTTGTCTTTTTTGTAATTTTTTGACAATTTTTTGTATTTTTTTGTCACATTTTTGTCATTTTTTCGTCAATTTTTTGTCAATTTCTTGTGACATTTTTGCCACTTTTTCATCCATTTTTCTCACTTTTTTGTCACATTTCCATCATTGTTTTCGTCTCAGTTTTGTCGCTATTTTCACAGCTTTTTTCCAGAAGCTTTTGGATTGGGGTAAAGCCAAACTGGAGGAAATCTGCTCGGTTCAGGCGGGAGTTAAGGGGTTAAATGTCTCAATTTGAGCATTTTAAATGTGGGTTGTTTTGATTAGTTTTCGTGCTAAATCGACTTTTTTGAGCTTTTAACCATGTTGTTTTGCTATTTCCTTATTCCTTCTCAGCAATCCTCCTGAATCCTGCTCTCTGAAATAGGAGAGTCAAACAGGAAGTGCACGACGTCTGTAATGTAATTTAAAAAAAAGAAAAGAAAAAGAAAGAAAGAAAGAAAGAAAGAAAAAAGAGAAAAAGAGAAAAAAAAGAGAAAAAAAGAGAAAGAAAGAAAGAAAGAAAGAAAGAAAGAAAGAAAGAAAGAAAGAAAGAAAGAAAGAAAGAAAGAAAGAAAGAAAGAAAGAAAGAAAGAAAGAAAGAAAGAAAGAAAGAAAGAAAGAAAGAAAGAAAGAAAGAAAGAAAGAAAGAAAGAAAGAAAGAAAGAAAGAAAGAAAGAAAGAAAGAAAGATAAAGGTCTGTTTGAGATCATCACCAAATCACCTGCAAATACAAAGTACCTGCACTTTAAATTTCACAGAAGTCTTAACCCCTTAACTCCCACCTGAACCGAGCACATATTCTCCAGCTTTACCCCAATCCAAAAGCTTCTGGAAAGAAGGTGTGAAAATAGCGACAAAACTGAGACGAAAACAAGGAAGAAAATGTGAAAAAAAGTGAGAAAATATGGACGAAAAAGTGCCAAAAAATTTACAAAAAATGACAAAAATGGACAAAAATGTGATGAAAAATTGAGGAAAAAATGGACGAAAAAGTCATAAGAATTTGACCAAAAAAAACGAAAAATTTGACGGAAAAGTGACAAAAATTTACAAAAAAATTGACAAAAAAGAGAGAAAAATTTGACGAAAAATGCAGAAAGAATTGACGAAAAAATGCGAATAATTTGACGAAAAAGTTACAAAAAAGTCACGAAAATTTGACAAAAATAAGATGACGAAAAATTTAGAAAAAATGGACGAAAAAGTGATAAGATTTTGACAAAAAAAAAAGAAAAAAAATCTGATGATGTGAGGAAAAAGATCAATATAGTTTTGTAGGTCTTTCAAATGAGGCGTTACACTGGCCTACAGGATTTGGGTAAAGCTGAACTGGAGAAAATGCTCTCGGTTCAGGCGGGAGTTAAGAGGTTTGATTAGGACCTAGTAAAACAACAACATGTCAGGAAAGAGTTTCAATTTACTGACGTTATTTTATGCATATGTGGCGACCGGTTCAATTTCCAATCTGAACTCCCCTTGAGATCTCGTCCATATTTGGGATATTTCACCGAGGATTTCTGAGTCACACGATTCCAAACCTCTTTTCGTGCTTTACCTGTGACTCCAAAGTAATCCCGGTAAACCGCTGACTCGTTTCCCGCTCACTGTGATATAAACGGAGGGAAACGTGTCTGAAGCGGCGCCGTGACTCCTCTGTCTCTGCTGCTTTGCTCACAGGTGAACTCACAGGATGCGGTCGTCATGGAGACATCACACTCCGTTACCGTGGAGATTCACAGGTGCAAAAATATCCCTCCGTCTCCCCCCCACGTCCTCGGCTTTTCTCGCACCCACTAACTTCACACGCTCTGCTCGTTCTCTCATGATGACGGATCTCGATTTTATGTCTTTCTTTTTTTTTTTTAATGTGCAGTTTATTGAAAGCAGATGCAAACAGCGGATTCATGGACATAGACAATCCTGTTTTTCTGTCACTCCCTCATTAAAAACATGCCTGAAGTGTTGCCTTGGCCCATTCACGTATTTCTGAGTCATCTGTAAAAACTCTGATGGCGGCCATTTTAGGGATAGGTTTGCCTGAGTCCTCCTAGGAACGCCCCCACCTCCTGGAGACGCCTCCGAGCTTTCGTCACCAGCCGAGTAACCAACCACTGCTCCTCAGCAGAACCCCCTCCCCACTGATGCCACAGACAGCGTGTGGAGGGGGCGTGTCTAAAGGCTCAGAGGTTCTTAAAGAGACAGAGGCCTATTTCAAGACATTCACTACAGCCATTTTGAGAGAGACATTTTATACAAGGCAGTTATTCTGATTTACTGCATTTACAGACCAACAGAAGGTTTGTCATCATTGTAGTGTGATATAGACTGGTGCTGTGTGACTGACAAAAGCAGAATACCCCCTCTTTAAGTAAAAAAAATCTCAAGGTATTGTACATTCATTAACCTCTTAACCCCCGCCTTAACTTTACCCAAATCCATAAGGTCACAGCTTATTTGAAAGATAAGCGATCGATCATACTTTGTTGGATGGCTAATGCGGCTATAGGGAAAACACATTGAGTTGGCTAACGGACTCTGAAAAGTCTCCTGGACGAGCCGACTTTCTATTTTATAATCCTGTCCAGCCAAAGACTCTTCATTTATTTTAGACGCCCACCCCCAAAACCATATTAGATCATAAGTTCCAGCTCTACCTGGAAAGGAGTGGGAAGAAGACAACTGCCTAAAACTACAGTCAAAAGGAGAAACAAAAATACCATTATTAGATGTCGGACGCCTAATCATCTCACACAGTCTCCCCAAATATTTGCTATTGCTCATTTAACACAAACCCCAAACCATCTCGATTTGGAAACTTTATCCCCTAAACTTCCCCAGAGCGACATCTTCTGCCGAGCTCCCGCCTCTCGACCCGGCCTCAGTGGGAGCCAGTGTAGCTTGAATTCAGCACATGCATGATTTATAAAGCGGCGTTACGGCTGCGGTCTAAAAGCAGTGTGCGTTTAACAGAGAGAGAATCGAAATGACAGAGGAGCGAAGAAAACAGGACAAAGTCAAGGTCAGCCCCGTAGTTCTTGACCCAAATACTGCCCCGCACTGGCACGATAGTAACTCTACCGAGAGGAGGTGACGATGAGGGAAATGTGAGGTTTATGGAGGATGATAATCACAAATAACAAATGTAATTGAATTGTTGTCGCCACGGGGGAAGATCCATCCATCCATTTTCTTCTTTTCTATCCGGGGCCGGGTCGTGGAGGCAGCAGATACTCAGACTTCCCGATCCTTGCACACCTCGTCCAGCTGTTCTGGGGGGATTCTGAGGTGAGACATGGTGGTGCCTCCAGCGTGTCTTGGGTCTTGGCCTCCTCCCGATAGGACAAGCCCGGAACACCTCCCCAGAGAGGCGACCAGGAAACAGATGCCCGAGCCACCTCCGCTGGCTCAACTGAGCTCCGCACCCTGTATCTGTCACATCCAGCTCACTATCACTATCAATTCACTATCTTGTCTTGTTTCAGATGTGTCTTTCCGTTTGGTTTCCCGCCTTCTGTGATCACCTGACCCCCCCCTGATGTATCAAACCCATAGATATAATAAAATAAAGATGAGCAGGTCCCATTCAGCCCCATTCATTGAAAAGGTTCCTGAGTCCAGTGTGAACCTTAATGGCTGCTTTGTCTCCTCCTACGCAGCCTGTTGCTTAAAGGGGAAAAAGGCGGTTATCCCTGCACTCACGGGGCGGGCGGAGCCTCCACAGAGGAGCCAGTCAATGTACTGAAAATGCTTCCACATTTCGGGCTGATAGACAAAAATCAGCGTGGTCACAAGGGTGATTTTTAGAAAAAGAAAAACTCTTTGGAGCCATTCTTGGGACGTTAGAATTAGGATCAATGCTCCCAAGTGTCTCTTGGAGTCACCCCTGGCCACCAGCTCCCCGCCATGAGGACCACACTGAAGCATGTTCCTCACCCGTTGATTACACCTGTGTCCTATTGTCTCCACTCCCCTTAGTATTTAAGCCCCTCCTCCCCATTGTTCTGTGACAGTTCATCAGTTCTCCTGCACTACAAAAAGTAAATATCAAGCATTGGCTTAAATGACTTGAATTGAGGAAATGTTTCTTGTTTTTGTCGGTTTTCACTCATTTAGACACTTTTCCTGATCGGACCAAGTGTACTGTGCTTGTTTGAGGACATTTCACACCAGTTCTAGGGTAAATCTCGCTTGAAATAAGAAAGTAAAACTGCCAATGAGACAAGACCGATTTTCTTGCCCCATTGGCAAAGAAAATGACCTGAAATAAGGACGAAATGTATCGAAACGAGTCAGAAACATCTCAGAACAAGTGAAATAATCCAGGACAAATGCCCAACAACTTCTTAACTAGTCAAAACAACTAAAATTTGGATTATTGTGCTCAGATTGAGATGTTTATACTGATCTAGTTAAATACTTTTTGCAGTGTGGTGTGTCTAGTTCAGCTTGTTCTTGTGGCCTTTTTGGAATAAAACTTTTTGTGCTTTATGAGTCTATTCCTACGGAGCCTCCATCACCCGATCTCCGAGGGTGTGCCCAGCCTCCCTGCAAAGGAAACTAGTTTCAGCCGCTTGTCCTTTTTCGGTCGTTACCCAAATCTCATGACCATAGGTGAGGGTGGGAACGTAGATCGATCGGTAAATCAAAGCTTTGTCCCCGACTCAGCTCCCTCTTCACCACGACAGTCCGATACAGCGACCGCATCACTGCTGACGCCGCACCGATCCGTCTGTCCATCTCACGCTCCATCCGTCCCTCACTGAGAACAAGACCCCGAGATACTTGAACTCCTCCACTTGAGGTAAGGACTCCCCACTGACCTGGAGAAGGGAAGCACCTTTTTCCCACAGAGAACCATGGCCCCCTCATCCTATAGCTGCAAAAAGTGGATTCTAAGCAAGTAAAAAATGTCTTACTTTAAGAAATAAGTTCTTTTTTTCCCTAAAAAGTAATAATGTTTTGCCAAGCACAGTTTTCTTGAGAAAAAAAATCTTGTTTTAGGAAATAAAATCTAGCCATTTCTTGTTCAGATATATTTGCTAAAATCATGGGGTTCCCGGGTTCGATTCCCACCAGGACGGGGCCTTTCTGTGTGGAGCATGTTCTCCCCGTGTCTGCCACTAAAAACATGTACAATAGGTGAATCCTCCAGCAGGTGATTCTGACCATCAGCCTGGCTCCACATCATGGAGACGGGTCTCTGGGCGCTGCAATACTTTCCTTAAATATTAGTATTTATTAAAAACATTTTGCTCAAAAATGAGTTTAATTTAGAACATTTTACTTAAATCAAGCAACATTTAAGTAAAATATCCACCATTTTTTCACTAAATAAGAATGTTTTCCGTAAATTATTCCATTTTCTGAGGACATTTTGCTTAATTCTAGCTATTTATTTGCTTAAATTTAGTGTTTCTTTCTTGTGGCTCAAAAGCCTGGCTCTTGAGAAAAATATTCTAGAAATAAGACTTCTTGCTGACCCCATTGGCAGATTTTTTTCCTTAAAACAAGACAAAATGCCTTATTTTAAGATTTTTTTTCCTTGTTTTTAAGAGGGTACTTTTCCAGTGCAGCTGCTTCACACTCGGCTGCAAACCGCACAAGCACAGGCTGCGCCGAGAAACTCTGTCAATAAAAGTAATGAACAGAACTGGAGACAAAGTGCAGCCCTGGGGGACCCCAACACGCACCGGGAACAGGTCTGACTTACTGCCATATTTCATGCTCATCGTGGGGTATTTTAAGATGAAGCGCTTTCCAGTCAAAGCTTTACTGTCATTATTACGCTGTAGACTTTCTGTGGCATTAAAAGGTCTTCAATAACATCATTTGTTTCCGATATTGCGACAACGATACAGACAATAAACATGAGCCGTAAGAACTCGCGTCCGCCGCGCCGGTTTGTCCCGTGTCAGTCCGACCTCTGCAGTGCGTAAACGTTATGGCCGTGTTTGACAGGAGCATAAATCACGGCTCATGGGACCAGCGTAACGCCCGCTGATGCTGCTCAATAATGCATCTTTCAGCGGAGACGATTCGCAAAACAAATAACCTCCAACATTAATGTCACTGTGGCTCATGCAGGAGGAATGGAGCGGGTCATTTCACATGTTCTGCAGCGTCGGTGACAGCAAGTTATCAGGAAAGCTGCACGCTGAAGGTTGGCTGTGCTGGGAAAGACTGTGATTAAATATAAACAAAAACGTCAACCAGTTTGTTTGTTTATCAAGACGACTAAATCAGGAACAAAACAAGGCTCTTATTGAACTAAATGAGGAACATTCTGACTTTCTGTGTAGAGTTAATGTTCTCCCCGTGTCTGAGTAGGTTTTCGATGGGTACTCATGCTTTCCTGACCGCCAAAAACATATAGAATCGGAAACCTTGGGGGCGCCCCTCCTACCTTCTCCTTGTAAATGTGAATCAACTTTCTTCAGAGTGAGACTTTAGGTCAGACATGAGTGACAGTAACATGAGGCTAAACACAGTGAGCTCTTTGTTTCCAGTAAAAAGGCTGAGGCCTCATTGCTCTTCAGTCTCAGACTGAGAAGTGAAGAAGGAAGTCATGGAGCTTCTGCTTTAGACAGAACTTCAGACTTCTGCTGTAAGCGCACAATTCTGAAACTAAAGTATGTAGTAAATAAATAATGAAATGAAAGTTCTAATTACTTTATTTTATTTATTTTTTATTTTTGAAATCACACAATTGATGCTTATAAAAGTTGAAGAAATATCCACAGATATGATCTGATGTAGAGTCATGTGTGTCCCGGTTCCTCTGAGTCGTGGTGGGTCCTGGTGGACCATGACAGATGTGGACCATGACAGATGTGGACAGGACTGTGGTAGATCTACTTTTACTTTGGAGAAAATAGTTACTATAGTAACTGTTGAAGAAATAAACCTCATGAGCTTCTTCTGTAACATCTGTCCACATCAGTCCTGCTGCACCACGACTCAGAGGAACTGGAACAAACATGACCTACAGCAGAAACAAATGACCTGGGTTTGTTTCTGTAGAGTGAGAGTCACTAATAATAACATTGACATTTTAATCACATAAATTCAGGATTTTCCCACTTACTACAAAGGAATAATTAAATGTCAATCTTTTATTGTTAAATCCAGCAGAAGTGTAATGTTCTAAAGCAGAATCTCCATGACTCCCTTCTTCACTTCTCAGTCTGTGACTGAAGAGCAATGAGGCCTCAGACTTTTTAACAGAAAACAAAGAGTTCACTATGTAGCGTCATGTTACTGTGACTCATGATGTCTGACCTACAGTTTAACTCTGAAGCCAATCAGATCACAGAGACTCACTGTGCAACCCAGAGTGGGCGGGGCTCAAATCTGCGGGGGGAAGATCAGACAGGTCCTAAAGAACTCGTCAAAGCTCAGGTAAGAACATATCTCAGTATGGAAAAACGGTGGCCTGTTCCTGTAATATAGAAGCTGCAGTTACACGTATGACCTGAGGTGGCAGTAGTGAGTATAAAATGGCTAACTTGCATCTAGCGCCTTTAACTTCACAAATCTAACCCAGGCATAATGGAAAACAGCTGAGACAAATGTGCTGTATGTCACTGTCTCTCGAGTCTGAAACGTTTTCTCTGAGCTCAGCGATGCAGGTCCTTCTCCTCTCCTCCGTCTTCTTCTCTCTTAACAATAGCATCTCTCAGCTCGTGTGTTGAATGGTTTGACGGTGGGACATCCTGTCAGGCTCACTTCCTGCTCTAATGTCAACATCCCGCGTCTCCTCACGCTGAGGTCACTTCCTCCGGATCCCGCAGAGTCCGGATCCAGGAGGAGAAAGGAGACAAAGCTGACGGGACGAGGGGGGGGCAAAGAGCAGAGACGAGAGGACTGAAATAAGACTAAAATGGAGCAAAAACAGGGAAAATATCGAGCTAAATCAGGAATATCGCGGCTAATAACAATGTTTTGCACATCTTTAAGCTCTGGTGTGTTTTTGTTTCATTAAAAAAGGTGTAAATATCAGTCACAGGTGCAAAAAAACAACTTTTCTTTTGCTCCCACCTGATCTAAGACGCTCTCAGGACAGTTCCTCGGTTGTTTTCAGCTCCAATAAAATGTGTATCGTCTTAAATAATGGACGGCGACAGTCAAGAGGGAAGAACAAGAACACGGTCTGTGCTTTGAATAAAACAGAGGAGAACGACTGGGACAGAGAGGCTGAAGGGAAACAAGGCCTCACGATCAAATACGACTTTAAATGTTCACTTGTTGAATAAACTGGGGGAAAAAAGGGTAAAAGTCACGTCATGCTTCTGTTTTTCAGTACGAGGCTGGAAAATGTGGAGGCTGTAGGAGCAGTAATGAAGATAGTGTTGAAAACGGGCTTTAAAGTGACACAAATCTATGGATACATGATCTTTACAATAAACATACGCCTTTTTATAAAGATTAGGCAGTTATCTGTTTCCAAGTGAATGTTTATATGTTAAGACACGTTTTATCAGCAGCCGAGGCCGGTACAGTAGGCAAGATATTTAAGCAGTGGCACAAATTAATACTCTCATAAAAAAAGTACTTGGAGAAAATAAGTGTAGAAGTCGATTGTCGCAAAACTTATAATGATGTGAAAATCCAAATATTTCCAAAGAAAATACCATGAAAACTCAAGCTGGCTGACATCGTAGAAATGCGCTAGCCTTGCATTAGCCTAGCGCCACGAAACTCTCCAAACAGAAGAACTGCGTGAAATACAAAAAAAATATCTCCAGAAATCAGCAACACTCTGGGTAACTGGAAATGAGGCCCTATGTCAAACATCCTGAAACATCCCTTTAACTTCTTAACTCCCCCACCTGAACGGATCCCATTTTCTCCAGTTTGGCTTTACCTGAATCAAAAAGCTTCTTGGGAAAAAAGCACCAAAACAGCCACAAAAAATGAGAAGAAAACAAGGATGTAAACGCGACAAAAAAGTGACAAAAACTAAAAAAAAATGTGACAAAAACTCAGCAAAAAAATTACAAAAATCACTAAAAATGTGACAAAAATTCAACAAAAAAAATGACAAAAATTCAACAAAAAGTGACAAAAATTCAACAAAAAGTGACAAAATTCAACAAAAATGTGACAAAAACCCAACTAAAAAAGTACAAAAACTCTAAGCTCTAAACTAAGAAAAAAACATGAAAAAGGTGATACAACACAGCAGCAACGCGAGGAAAAAGATCAGTTTTGTGGGTTTTTCAAATGAGGTGTTACACAGACAGATATAATGGCCAAAGAGGACAGAATGCATTTGGTTCAGGCGAGTGGTAAGAGGTTAGCTACATATATATTGTGTAACTTAAAATGTACTTACAGCACAAGTAACTATTTTTTTTTACTCAACTACTTCATATATTTCCCTCCTCTGGTCTGCAGTGTCTGTAAGATATTATAGTCTTTGTTTTGCCTTTCTGGATTGATCCCACTTCGCACGGTGACATGTAATAAATCCTACAAGTCAGACCTGCAAAACTAAATTGATCTTTTTCCTCACATCATCAGATTTTATTTTTTTTTTGTCAAATTTTCGTGACTTTTTTGTCACTTTTTCGCCAATTTTTCGATTTTTTTTGGTCCATTTTTTTGTCACTTTTTCGTCAAATTATTCACATTTTTTGTCAAATTCTTGTCACTTTCTCGTCAATTTTTTCGTTTTTTTTGTCAATTTTTTTGGCACTTTTTCATCAAATTCTTTGGATTTTTTTTGTCAAATTCTTGTCACTTTTTCGTCATTTTTTTCCTCAATTTTTCGTAAATTTTTTCTCACTTTTTTGTCAATTTTTTGGTCCATTTTTTTGTACATTTTTGTCACTTTTTCGTCAATTTTTTCTCACTTTTTTCACATTTTTGTCCTTTTTTTCGTCTCAGTTTTGTTGCTATTTTCACACCTTTTTTCCAGAAGCTTTTGGATTGGGGTAAAGCTGGAGAAAATGTCAAAAATCCTGAAATATCCCTTTAACTACATATATGTTAGGTTGACATTTTGTAACTTTAAAATGTACTCACAGAACAAATAACTATTTTTTTACTCAACTGCTTACAATATATTTCCCTCCTCTGGTCGGCAGTGTCTTATCTGTATGGTGAGATATTGTAGCCTTTGTTTTCTGGAGCCTTTCTGGATTGATCCCACTCTGCACGGTGACACGTAATAAATCCTACAAGTCAAAACAATGAATCACTTTCTCAAATGTGTATCCGTTTCTCGCGGCCGACTCTCCCCGACCTCATAAAGCCAAAGTGAGTGAGTTCTGGCCGTGTTTGTTTTCTCGTCGTGTCCACAGCCGCTCAGGACAAACCGGTGAGCGCGTCTGCCGCCGGCGCCAGACGAGCTCCGCCTTTTAATAAAAGCAGAGACGTCGATATCCGAGCGGCGCCGCGCCCGGCCTTGGTAATAAGTGGCGCTGGGCCGGTGAGAGCGCGCGGAGACGAGAGGACAAATGTGTGTAAACGCCGCTAATGCTACGCTAACCTCCACACGGTCGGAAACAGGAGAGAGGAATGTCATTGGATTCTTTCAGGAGCCTCAGCATGAATATGAACGGCTGAACCAATGAGGCCAGTGTAACGCCTCATTTGAAAGCTAAGACCTACTAAACTAAATTGATCTTTTTCCTCACGTCATCAGATTTTTTTTCATCACTTTTTTTGTTGGGCAGTCGACTCATTTTTGTCAAATTTTCGTGACTTTTTTGTCACTTTTTCGTCAAATTTTCCGATTTTTTTTGGTCAAATTTTTTGGTCCATTTTTGGTCAGTTTTTCATCCGTTTTTTCTCAATTTTTCGTCAAATTTTTCACACTTTTTTGTCCATTTTTGTACTTTTTTTGTACTTTTTTAGTAATTTTGTTGTCATTTTTTTGTAAATTTTTTCCACTTTTTGGTCAAATTATTCACATTTTCTTGTCCATTTTTTCTGAATTTTTTGTCAATTTTTTTCTCAATTTTTCGTCAATTTTTCGTCAATTCGCCACCGGGCAGAACGATGATGTCAACAGTGAAAAAGTACTTGGTAAAGTACGTGAGGGTCTGCAAACGGCTTCAGGGCAAAATACTAGACAGTGTGTGCTAAAGTGGAGCAAAAAGCCGGTGCAATCGAGACCCTTTGTCTCTCCTTCCTCTCTCTGTCACGTTGCATCACTAATATCAACAGTTTAATTTCAAGTTGAACTTAAAACTTTAACACCTGACTCAGTATGTCAGGCTTTTAAAGGAACAGGCCCCCGTTTTCACATACTGAGATCTGTTCTTACCTGAGCTTAGACGAGTTCATGTGTACCAGTCTGGTCTTCACGCGTGCCCTCAGTCACGTAAACAATGTGTGAAAAATATCTCTAGCTGTGAATCCTCTTAAACTCTGATTCCAGGTGAAGCACCAACGCAACAGACAATTCAGAGCAGCCGGCAGAAAGGTCTAAAGTGGTTTATTGCCAAAGATATGATAGAGTTATGGATAGATGGGGGTTGTGGGTTGATTAGGGTGGAGGGATGGTTGCCATGAGGGGAAGAAATGCAGTGGAGACTGAGGGGGTGAGCCTCGTAGTGTGGGGAAGCAGGGCAGTGGTGTTTTCTATGGGAAAACACCACTGTAAGTAAATAACAGTAAAAAATAGCTAATACAAGGAGGGTTAACCAAAAGATAAATAAGGACCAACAATAAGGACAAGGGGTGATAAATGGGAAAATACATACTTCAATGCACGCACTGCTCTACTTGGGAAGGATTAGGAGGCTCCACCAGGCATGCCAGCTCCAGGAGAACAATGGCTGCACAGGTGTGTTGCTGCTCCCCTAATTATAGACTTGGGGTGGGGCAAGGAGGAGACCAAAGGAGTATTAATTTCACAATGTGGATTTTCTAAGCTGATAAAGTTTACCAGTGGTTCGACATCCGTGCAGTAATATCTTCACTCTACTGTGCGGACACCGAACTACTCCTGGTATTATTACGCCTTACAATATAGTTCCCCCTTTTATCTGTTTAGAAAATCCACATTGTTTAATTTTGTGTAATTATACTTTATTGTGTAGCACTTCACGTAACCATATCTAAGTAGGGAAAACGTGGAAGAGCTTGGTAGCTTCTATCTCCACCTGGTTTGGAGCTGTAGAGGAGAGAGGGAGAGGCTAAATGCTAACGACGGCTGCGCTGTGTTTACGTGACTGAGGGCACGCGTGAAGACCAGACAGGCACACATGAACTCGTCTAAGCTCAGGTAAGAACATATCTTCGTATGGAAAAACCTGTTCCTTTAAGGTGTTAAGTGTCGTTCTAATCTGACAATCAAAACATCAAATAATGCTAAATGGTCTCAAAGCGCTTTACATCAAGGAAAACACTCACCCATTCACACTCTCATTCACACACCAGAGGCAGGGCAGGGGTAACGTTTTATGTAAACTGTTTGTACTCGTGATAATCCAGTCTAATCTACTGTTATAGTTCAGTCTAAAGTCACTTCATCCCCCAGACTCCTCTGCTCTCCCTCTGTGGAGACGCGCTCATGTGGAAGATCCGGGCTGAGGCTCGGAGAGGCTCAGAGTCTCAGCGGAGCACGGTCGATTCGCTCCCTCGATCTGATCTTGTTCTGGCGCTGAGTTATGGCCACTCGGCTGCAGCCATTTCTAATAACACAGACAATGGGCCTGTTTGTTTGGCAGAACGATAAAACAGGAACGAGTCGACGGCGTGTGATTAGAGGAACAGGAGGAGGAGACAGACAGAGAGCGGCTGAGGGAGGAGGAGGAGGAGGAGGAGGAGGCTTTCATGGCGTTTGGTACGATATTAGTTTCACTCATAGGATTCATTAGGAAAGAAAGTTATGACACATTTTAGGCTGATGATACGAGAGGTGGGCAAAGCATCGTCTACAAGATCGAATATGTATAATGTCGGAATCGCTGTTTGGAAGATATGCAAATTTACTATATCGAGTTTATCCCCAATGTCAAATAATCTGTGTAGAATAAGGCGAGAAATGGGGGGAAAAGTGAGGGGAGTAATTAAAAAAAAAAAGAAAAACAAAATTGGTTGAATAGGGAAAATATGGGGGAAAGATTTGCAAAAAATGGAGAAAAAAAAAAGATTTTCTTGCCCTTCTGTAGGACAATTATTTTTATTTATTTTTTAACTTTTTATTTTAGAACATTTTAGGGCATACAAAATATAGAATACAGTATAAACATCTACAGTGAGAGGTACAGGTACATTTCACATCTTGTCAACAGTGTCGTCATCCATGATTTGTATGAAATAGTCCCAACTTTCCCAATATTTTTCTCCCTTATACTGTTGTGAGCGGAGTCTGAAGGTCATAAGTTCCATTGTTCTTATATGTTTAACAATTTGCATCAAAAGTGCCATTGAGGGAGTGTCTCTTTTCAGGCCAGCATTTAGTGATGGCTTTTTTCGCAGCAGCGATAATAATCCTAAGTAGATATAGGTGACTTTGAGACACTCCCTCTGGTGGAACACTAAAAAACAAAGTAAAAAATGACAATTCCAGTCGAATTCCCAACACTAGATAAATTATATTTATCACTTTTTTCCAAAAATCCATTATACCTGGACATGACCAGAATATATGTACCTGATGGGCCTGGACCGATCCACACTCCCTCCAGTAGGAAAACTGGGTAGCCAAAGCTTTTGACTTCCGTACAGGTGTAATAAAGAAACGGACCAAGGTTTTCCAACAGAAGCCCCTCCAGGTAAACGAGTTAGTAGTACAGCTTTGAGATTTCCACCCCTCCAGCCAGAGTTCTTCTGGTATTTCAACTTTCAGATCCTTATCCCATTGTTTTTTCACATGAAGGTGCATTTTGTTATCAATTGAACTTAAGGTCCTGTAGATTTTTCAGGACAATTATTTTTTTGAATGAAAGAAATGTTAAAGGGAGTGTACGGAGTTCAAAAATGTTAAAACTCTACATGTTCCAGACATGAGACACTTTCTAAGGTGTAAAACACTTAATTTTCTTGAATCTGATTCTCAAACATCCAGTTATTTCTGTTCTTGTGACTCACTATGAGTTTAAAATAAAGCTGTTTTGATGTAATATGGGGTCATTATCCTATAAGTAAACAATACGTTTAAAGGGCCTAGATGCAAGTTGGTCATTTTACACTCACTACTGCCACCTCAGGTCTTACATGTAACTGCAGCTTCTATATTAAGCTCGTGCATGACGGCACTTCAGACCCGAAGTAACACCTTTCTGAGTGACAGTGCAGGATTTTAGAGGCAGTTGTGGTGAACAGGTCTGGGCTCATTCTACACATCAGGACATTGTTGAAACATGTAGGGGGAGGAAAATACTTAGTTTTAACACTTTTAAACTCTGTATAGTCCCTTTATTTTTAGCTGGTAGCTCTCGAGCAACTTAATGCTCCTGAAGTCGCCCTCGGCTGGAAAAAGGCGGGTGACCCATGTCCTGATGTGTAGAATGAGCTCAGAGTTTTTACAGATTACTCAGAAATACGTGAATGTGCCAAGGCAGCACTTCAGCCATGTTTTTAATGAGGGAGTGACATAATAACATGATGGAAAGCTTGAAAAAGGGTATTTTTCAATTCCAAAAAGAGCAATGTCTCCGGAACCGAAGGTTATGGAGATTCTTTGCACTGGAAAGAGCTCAGTCAGAGATTTAAATGATATAATGATCATTTTTAAGGCGCCTCTCACGACTTCCTCGGCCTCAGAGGAGCTAAGAAACATCGACCTATTTTATATATTTTATGTTGTAGACTTTTGCGTATCATTTCGGAACTATACGAGATAGAGACTTACCGTTTTTTGTTTTTTATTCTGCTGATTTTTGTCTTTAAACTAAGCTCCCCTGAAATATATACTAAACATGAATGTCCTGTTCCCCTCATAAAGCGCCCCCTGCTGTCACAGTTCAACACTAACACATTTTGCAGTTTAGAAACTTCACACACAGGATTATATGGACAAGACATTTTTAAAAATCGGCCAAAAATATCGGCAGTTCATATCGACATCTGTCTTACAAAAACACAACCTCTATTTGCCAACACATTCTTGTTTCACTAAATATTAGACAAACAACAACTCGCTCCCATTTCTTTCTTTTGACTCCTTTTGGTCCGTTCTTAGTCTTTACTCTGATGAATGATGAATGAATAATCTTTTATTCGGACTATAAACAAAACATAAAAACACAAACTCATACGAACTCAAAATACAACCTGCCATGATCGTGGCAGGTGTGAGCTCAGTTTCAGACGTGCAACTCAATACATTTACATCTTAGTACAAACAATTTTGTTTTACCTTTTGCACCTTTGAGATTAGGCTGTTCCGAAAAGGAGTGGGGGGAAGTAAACACTTATTTAGTCCCACCCCTTTTAAGTACTGTCAGACTCTTTTCCTATTTACTTTTTAGGCTTCCTTAAAACAGTAATTTGAGCTCTGTGATCTAAATCAAGTTGTCATTTACAGTGTGAAAACTACCTACCAATCAACATCAGGTTTACAACAGCTGAACAGGAAAAGTCAGAGATTTTCTTCCGATACTTAGAGAACATCCATTCTTTGTATTGATATTTAAGGGGAGACACTGCAGGCAAAACTCAATTTTTTCAGTTTTCAGGTTTTGGGCCAAATTGGTCTCTGAACATACAAGCTTTCTCCCGGAAACCAAAAATATGCCTAATCTTCACAATAACAGGTTTAAATATTGCGCTGATTCAATGTTCCCCCATAGACTTATATGGGAGAATGCAATTTCAAGGGCCTTTTTCTCAAAACACATGTTTCTGACATTGTGGCGACACTATGTCCACGTCAGTCGGACCTAAAGACTTCACATTTTCCAGCCTCGGACTGAACAATATTTGGAAGATTTTTTCAGAGGGATTTTTTATTACCTAATCCCTTAAGCCCCGTTTATTGGGTTTTGAATGTCAAAAAATGAGGCGAAAATTACATTTTTACAATTTTTTCCACTAAAAAACAGCTTGTTTTAAAACTAAACAAGAAATCCTAAATCCCCTCTGAGAAAGTCTTGGTAACTCATTCATCAATAAAATTAAACCATAAATTTGAATGTAGCTCTGTCCATTATTCAGATTTTGTCGCCGAAAAGATGGGAAATTTGGGGCATTTTTAGGCATAAAACACCTTGTTCTTATATGAAAAGATAAAATTACAGAAAACTTGCAATGTATATTTTTTCTCACATTTATGCCAGTGATCGACAGCAACAGTTTCAAATTGATATCTGTAAATATACATCTTTTCCCTATTCACCTGCAGTGTCTCGCCTTAAACTGTCTGATATTTGGACATGGTTTGAGGTCTACGTGTAATTTATTCCATATTTTAGGACCACAAACGGACACACACAAACTGTTCCTGGATGTCCGGGCATGGGCAATGTTAAAGTGATCCAAGCCCCTTAAATGATATTTTCCTTCTCTTTCAGAAATCAACTGCTGAATTTTTAGAGGTAGTTGCTTATTTTTAGCTTTGTGCATTAATTGAGCAGTTTTAAGTTTTAGAATCTTGGCTTTGATAAACAGTGGATTGGTGTGGTCTCGGTAACCAGCGTTATAAATTGTTCTTATTGCTCTTTTTTGAAGGATGAATATTGGTTGTAAAGTAGTTTTATAATTATTACCCCAAATTTCAGCACAATATGTCAAGTAAGGCGAGAGAAGAGAAAAGTAAAGCGTTTGTAAAGCCCTTGAATTTAAGACCTGCCTTGCCTTGTTTTCGTGCCTGTCCCTCGCCTAATAAATGATTTCTTTTCAGTTCAGAGTGGCTTTTCTATCCCCGCTTTCAAAAGTAAGGCTGACAAGGTGACGAAGGCTATAATGAAGTATTTTTACGTAATGTTTCTTGGACAGACTTGGCCGGCAGTGGAGGTGGCGGAGTTTCTGCGGTGGCCCAGCGCTCGGGGCGGTGTGGCCGTCTCCAGCCCCACTCAGCCGATTCTCACACTCCACTTCCCCCTCACTCCACGCTCGACAAGTTTAGTTTCCGAACGAGGCCAAGCGCTCGGTCACTGGCACAAGAAACTAACGAGTGAAGTCACCGAACGAAGCCGCACCGTGACCCACAATGCCAGAGCGGGCTGCGGAAGGATCCAGGGTTTTTCAGACTATTCACTTCCTCGCAGCTCAGGCGCCGCTTTGACCACAGTCACAATGAAGCGTGGACTTTGAGGAACAGCAGATGGCTTTAGTGCGACGACTCTTTGTTTTCAGTTTGTTTTATCAGCCGTGTGTGGTGTAAAAACCACATCGGACGAAGAGCGGAGGAAGCTGAGAGTGCACGATACAAACGCCCCAAAATACTAAAGGGTAAAATCCTGTATAATAAGAAGTCCATAAGAAAATTAGAAGCAATGCCATAATCAAAGTGCAAAAGCCGTAAAGGTCCGGGGGAAGAAAAGAGAAGACCTTTTCCCTGCAGGAAGGATTTCAAAAATGGCCGTCTCATTAACAATTTGTAAAGCTCAAAGTAAGAGTCTTGCTTTATATGGGGTCTAGGAACACCTCGAACGGAGGAACCTGCATTCTGGAATCCGAGGACTGGACGGTCTGTGATCTTGGCCCGTCTGCTGAGGGATCCTTCAGCCCTGGGTCTCTATAGCCTGTCCGTCCATGGGAGTGGATCTCTCCTTCTGTGGTTCTCCCCAAGGTTTCTCTTTTCTCCTGCCGGGTTTTTGAGTTTTTCCTTGCCGTGCTGGAGAGTCTAAGGACGGGGGACGCCCACGCCGCTCGTCGCTGCCTCCTATTGGACATTACATTTGCCTGGATTCACCTGAACTTTTAATTGTCATATTTACTGCTCTGTTTTATTGCCTTAATGTTTGGTGCAGCTGTGAGGCCACTTCTGTTGTGATATTGGGCTATATAAAACCATTAAACTTGAAACTTGAAACTCTATAGGGGACTAGGTCTGTCAAAAGCAAACCTATAAATGAGACTGACCAGATTAACTGTGTTTTTCAATTGCACATCTTCTGAGTATTTGCGCCCCCGTGTGTTCCTAAGAGAAGGTGTAACCTTGAATTTCTCCATTGTGAGATCAGTGATGTATTAACTTATCTTATCTTCAATATAAACTCACAAACTAGTCCAGATTACAGTGAACAGACGCCTTATGTCCGGATGAATGATTGATGGGCAGGGCACTCAACATTTAACCGTTTTCTGGCTGGAAATAAACATAATCATCACACACCAACAGAGTCAAGTCCATATGGAAGATTTTTCACAGCAAATTGTTCTGTCGAAGCGGAAAACAACACTTGTTGCTAATGTTAGCATATGTAGCATAAAGCTAACGTTAGCTTCCTAGTTAGCATTGTCCGTTTTTTTTTTCATTTATGGGCTGTTGAACCAGTTTGCTCCTCTCCATGTCTCTGTCTCTTCCTTTTGTAGAATAATATAATCATAATTCAGCTTTTGTTGAAGTAAAACTGGCTGCTTTGAACATGGCCATATATGGGCAATTCAAGGACTGCATGAATTTAGATACAGACGGCATCTCTGGAATTGCCCATATATGGTCATGTTTGAAAACAGTTAAGGGGGAAAACAATTTGGAGAAAAATCTAAACTTTCTTTAAATATTCAAAAACTACTTTAACAAACGCTGAATTATGAATATAGTTTCTACTAAATAAAGATACAAAGACATGGAGAGGAGCAAAGTGGTTCAACAGCCCATAAATACATAAATAACGGAGAATGCTAACTTGATGCTACATGTTAGCATCAGGCTAATGCTAACGGTTAGTTAGCGCTAGCTACAACTGCCGTTTTTTTCACTTCTACTGAACAATCTGCTGTGAGAAAATATCCATATGGGCCCGATTTACACTTGACTTTATTTGTGTGATGAATAAGTTCATATTTCACCATAAAATGGCTAAAAAGAGGGAAAAATTGTGTTTCTCTAAAGATTCTATTTTCCCCCTCGGCGAAGCCACGCCCCCTTCTATGACGAGATGGCGTCTGTATCTATTATATGTTTGTTAATGTGACATCACATACAATAATAAGTTATGTCCGGGTCCAAACTGTTGAGAGTTCCATAGACAAACAGCAAAAAACTGAAATAACAACAGATAAAAGCCCAATACACCGAGTTAGAATAATGTATCTCACCATTTCTCCAGGCAAAACCAAGGTATTTCTATATTTAAAACAAGCCTTCATGGTGTCTGGGGGAAATAATTAGATAATCAATCAGAAAAGCATCACTAGAGGAAATCCAAGTGTTTCTGTGTGATCAGATGTTTAGAAAGAGCCTTGTAGTCGGCTTTACAGCATCGGCTAAATCCCGTTGTAGTGAACGGGCCTAAAGCTCTGATGGACCCCAGGGCCGGACTGGGACTGAAAAACAGCCCTGGACTCTGACCAGCCTGGCCCAAATCAGCGTAATTGTGACACTTCCACAAATACATATTTTAACCTCTTACACCTTACGCCTTAACACTAACGAGTGCATTTTCCCCAGTTCGGATTTTTATTTTTTTGATCGGCATCATCAGCAAAAAGAGCGGGAAAGGCGGTCGTAGAAACAGAAGCAAAATCATTAATATAAATAATAAATAATAATGGTCCCAAAACTGAACCTTGTGGCGCACCATACTCCACGGAATTCCTTTTAGATTCATGTTTTTTTATACTGGGCTTTACCCAAATCTAAAAGCTTCTCGACTGGAGATCAACAATGTAACGCCTCATTTGAAAGCTAAGACCTACAAAAGTGACGGAAACTTTTCGTCACATCATTTTTGTCACGTCATTTTTGTCACGTCATTTTTGTTGTTTTTTTTCATTATTTTTTCTATAATTTTTTGTTTCTCTCACGTTTTTGTATTTTTTTGTGTCCGTGTTTTTCCCATCTTTTTGTTGCCTTTTCATCACATTTTTCATCACTTTTTTGTTGCTTTTCCTGCACGCTTTTGCTTTGTTTTCATCCTCTTTTTCTCGCTATTTTGATGCTTTTCTTTTTAGCTTTTGGATTTGGGTAAAGCTCGGTTGAGGCGGGACCGGAAGTGGAGCGATGACATCATCACTTAATCGATTTACAAACAGGAACAGTTTTGGAAACAACAGCCTCGACAAAGACGTCAGTGAAGTAGACAAACAGATGTAACGTCAGCCGTGAGATGGATGGATAAGATGGATAAGTTTAAGGATGATTGAAGATTGAAAAATTTAGCATCAATGGAGCTGGAGGAGGCGTCTGGGGAGAGGGAAGCCTGGGCGCAGTATTTTCATTGACGCCATTAAACCTAAGTGTGTTTTTACCACATCGGAAATCAATTGAACTTGCTTATTTTAATAACAACATCTCAGTTTGACACCTCTGGATTAAAAGCCTATAATCCCTGAACCGCGTCGCTAACATGCTAATGCTAAAGCTAAAACCAAACACACGCATTAAGCTAATGGTATGTGACATTATCTAATGGGCCCCTGTCACAACCTGCATGTATTACACTGTTTACACACACACACACACACACACACACACACACACACACACGCACACACAAAAGCAGCCGTTTTCATGTGGACGTGGAGAAACGCTCATATATTTCCGAGTCATTGATTGAAAAAGCCCAGACGGCGCGAGAAGCTTTTAGCCAAATAAGTGCGGTTTGATCAGGCCGACGGGATCGAGCTGAACAATGGACACGCGTTTTATAAGACGCCGCTGCATTAGCCTGATCAACCCGGAGTGGATTGGCCATTTACAGCCGTTTCTTTGTCTCTTTGTCGACCTGAAACATGCGCAATAGGCTAATCCTGCAGCTGGGTGCTACACTGGCAGGTTTAACAGCGTTATTGCAAAGGGACAAAATTAACCTCTTAACTCCCACCTGAACCGAGAGGATCTTTTTCCTCACGTCATCAGATTTATTTATTTTTTCATCATTTTTTTGTTGGGTGTTCAACTCATTTTTGTAACTTTTTTTGTCATTTTTTCGTCATTTTTTGTCACATTTTTGTCATTTTTTCGTCATATTTTATCAATTTTTTGTCCATTTTTTATCACATTTTTGTCACATTTTTGTCATTTTTTTGTCAGATTTTTTGTCAGATTTTTGTCAGATTTTTGTCATTTTTTTCGTAATTTTTTTATCACATTTTGTCATTTTTTTGGTCTTTTTTTTGTCATTTTTTGTCACATTTATTGTCATTTTTTGGTCTTTTTTTGGTCACATTTTTGTCATTTTTTGTCACATTGTTGTCATTTTTTCATCAATTTCTTGTCAATTTCTTGTGACATTTTTGTGACATTTTTGCCACTTTTTCATCAATTTTTCGTCCCTTTTTTGTCAATGTTTTCTCACTTTTTTGTCACATTTCCATCCTTGTTTTCGTCTCAGTTTTGTTGCCATTTTCACAGCTTTTTTCCAGAAGCCTTTGGATTGGGGTAAAGCCAAACTGGAGAAAATGTGCTCGGTTCAGGTGGGAGTTAAGGGGTTAAAATGTTTGGATCTGTTTGAGTTCACTAAATCTTGTGTTACTTTCTTTTTCAGTCCTTCTTTCTGTTTAGTGCTGATGATAAGACTCAGGCGCTCAGCCCTGCACGGGAAAAGAATAATCCTCTTAAGGAAGAAATTGAAACATTTAATTGAATAAAGAGATTAAATCTAAAGTTTGGTCTGGTTTTAGATAAGATAAAATGTCTTATTACCAAGGGAACATTTCAGATTATTTTGTATAATTTCTAGTGAAAAGTAAAAAAGTGAATTAGTCTGATTTCAAGCGGGATTACTGCTTGTTCCATTAGGTCAAATCCATCATATAGTACCTTAATTCAAGCAGTTTTAAGTCATTTATGTAATTGAAGATGGGCCCTTTTTCCAATGTGTGAAGTCTCAGAACATTTGGCCTGTTTTAGAGGAGTTTAAACTTGTTTTAGGCCTGGTTTGGTCTTGGTCCGATGTACAGGAGTGAAAGATTTAATCTGAGACGTCCTTTTCACGGAATGATTTTATTTCTTCACAAAAATTGCTTCTTTTGCCCGTTAGAGCTTTCTCTGCAGTGCTGGTAGAGCCTCTTCTGCAGCTTTTGCTTTTTCGTTTCACCAATATACTGCTCTTTGTGCTCCTCTTCTTTGCAATGTTTAGAATAAACCACATTACTGGGATTCTATATATTTTGCCAAAAGAACCTCGGACGTTTCTCAAAAGACACCCCTTTCCTTTTTCACTGGAAAAATGAGGCCAATGACTAAAAATCGCTTAAATTAAAGAGACTAGATGCAAGTTGGTCATTTTATGTTCACTACTGCCACCTCAGGTCATACGTGTAACTGCAGCTTGTATATTAAGCTCGTGCATGACGGCACTTCGGACAGTGCAGGATTTCAGAGGCAGTTGTGGTGAACAGGTCTGAGCTCATTCTACACATTAGGACATTGCTTGAACATGTAGGGCAGGGGAAGGCAACGTCAGGCCCGGGGGCCAAAACCAGCCCTCCATCATCAAACTCTGGCCCTCGAGATGTTTTTGAGAAATATTATGACCCAGATCAGAGATGAAATGCCTGTTAAAGTACTAAAGTAGAAATGTTACAAATACTGTCAATTCCTAAAAATGTCTTAGCAGAGCACCTTTTAGGCCATAATCCTAAAAGAATGCTCTAAGAATACTAAGAAATGACTTTAATCTACTTGAATTAAGAGATTAAATCTAAAGATTAAGTGGATTTGGTCTGGCCTTAAAGCAGATATAACCTCCAGTTACTGATTTCCAGTGAAAAATGAAAAGAAAAAATTACAGTAAAAGTTAATTTGGGGGATTTCTATTTGTTCCATTGGAATTGTTTTTTTATCTGATTAGTTCAAACCGACTCAAATTTAACATAAAAAACTGTATTCAAGCAAATTTTAATAATTTGTCTAATTTAAGATGGACATTTTCCCAGTGTGTGTGATGTACAACACTGGCCTATGTAGAAAGTGATGCTTTACTTCAATTGCTTCAATTGGAGGGTCCGGCCCTGGGTCTTTTGACGATGAAGAAAACCGGCTCCACCGAGAGAACTTGCCGACACATGATGTAGGGGAGGAAAATACATACTTTAAATATTTAAACTCTGTATAGTCCCTTTAATGTACTTAATGTTGACTTTGAGTCGGTTTGAACTCATCTGAGATCAGGTGAAACGCTAATGTCAACGGAACAAGCATAAATCCCTTGGTCCATTGGCAATACAATGTTTTATCTCATCTAAGACTGGATCAAATCTACTCAAATTTTAGATTTAATCCCTTTATGTCATTTCCTCCTTAAGATGATTATTCTTTTTCTTCTTGCCTGTAGCCTGTCTGTCCTTTTCTTTACTCTTCTCGTCAGGCTTCCATTCACCCGCTCACCCCTCTGTCGCCCACACTCTTGGTTTCATCCTCCCGTATTTGTGGATCTTTTTTTCACATTTTTGTCAATTTTTTTGTCATTTTTTTGTCATTTTTTTCCACATTTTTGTCACATTTTTGTCATTTATTTTTTCGTAAATTTTTTATCAATTTTTTGTCATTTTTTTGTCACATTTTTGCAATTTTTTTGTTGGATTTTTGTCGAATTTTTATCACATTTTTGTCACGTTTTTTGGTCAATTTTTTGGTCAATTTTTTGTCAATTTCTTGTGACATTTTTGCCACTTTTCCCCCCCTTTTTTGTCACTTTTTTGTCACATTTCCATCATTGTTTTTGTCTCAGTTTTGTTGCTATTTTCACAGCTTTTTTCCAGAAGCTTTTGGACTAGATCAAATCTACTCAAACTTTAGATTTAATCCCTTTATGTCATTTCCTCCTTAAGATGATTATTCTTTTTCTTCTTCCCTGTAGCCTGCCTGTCCTTTTCTTTACTCTTCTCGTCAGACTTCCATTCACTCGCTCACCCCTCTGTCGCCCACACTCTTGGTTTTCATCCTCCCGTATTTGTGGATCTTTCTGGTTGAGCCACATTTGGTCCGTCCCATTAACCCGCACACCTGTAAAGACGCCGTTACATTAGCCTAATCGCCTCCGCCCGGGGTCGACCGCCCTGAATCCGATTGTTTCCTGTTCCTTTGTGGCGCCGGGTCCTGTCTGTCATCGTGAGGAAGCAGCTGCGTTACATAACAGCGGTAAATGGACTGTGAACAACCACGTTAAGCGCTCTCCTCCATAAACCCATCTGTTTTCTGTACGTTCCAGCGGCTCCGGAACAAAGCGCCGCAGTGGCAGTGTTTACACTAATCATACAACGCAGGGAAACAATATTATCACATGATAGATCAAGAAAGGGAAGTTTAATTACCTTCGGAATCGATTATGAGAGAGAAAATCCGGCATTCTGCAACTGCTGTTTACTACAGCAGTGGTTCTCAACCTTTTGGAGCCGCGACCCCCATTATAGAAGTTAACCCCTTAACTCCCGCCTGAACCGAGCACGTTTTCTCCAGTTTGGCCTTACCCCAATCCAAAAGCTTCTGGAAAAAAGGTGTGAAAATAGCGACAAAACTGAGACGAAAACAATGATGGAAATCTGACAAAAAAGTGATGAAAAATTTGTGAAAAAGTGGCACAAATGTCACAAAAATGTCAGAAGAAATTGACAAAAAAATGACAAAAATTTGACAAAAAATTGACAAAAAAATAAAAAAATGTGACCAAAAAATGACAAAAAATTGATAAAAAATTGATGAAAAAATGAGCGAAAAATGACAAAAAATTTGACATAAAAATTACAAAAAATTGACAAAAAAATGACAAAATGTGATAAAAAATTGACGGAAACATGACAAAAAATGTGACAAAATGTTACAAAAAAATATAAAAATATGGTAAAAATGTTACAAAAAATGACAAAAAAAAGACAAAATGTGACAAAAAATGTGATAAAAAAAATGACAAAAAAATGTCAAAAATATGGTAAAAATTTGACAAAAAAATGACGAAAAAATTACACAAATGTGACAAAAAATTACGAAAAAATGACAAAAAAGTTACAAAAATGAGTTGAATACCAAACCAAAAAACGATGGAAAAAAAATCTGTTGACGTGAGGAAAAAGATCCTCTCGGTTCAGGCGGGAGTTAAGAGGTTAAAGGGGTTCGTGACCCCCCGCCCGGGTCACACCGTGAGAAATTGGAACATTATCCGACATAATTCTGAAAAAACAAAGAAAAAAACAAATGGCTAAAATAAAATTCATCAAATGACAAACACATAATGGCACTCTGGTATAATAGCACACACTTGCGACAATAAAATTCGCTAATAAAAATATGTATATGTTATCTACATGATCCCGACCCCCAGGTTGAGAACCACTGTACTACAACCACGACGACCAGCCTTTCCTGCTATAGAAACATTTTAATTAAGACGCGTGACTAATATTTAATAGCTGAGCGGAGATGAAGATAAGGTAATGGGATTATCAGGAGAAAAGCGCATGTTAGAGGTTTTGGAGATAAAGTTTCCTGATTGAGATAACAGTGAATACAGTTATGACAAAAGGCAATTTAAAAATGGTCTAACTCACAGCACAGGGAGCAGTTTTAACAATACATTGCAATTAAATATGTGGTATTTTCACAGTTTTACTTGAAGATGTGACTAGGGTTGTGCCCAGAGCCGGTTCCTCCTATACGCAGACTACTCAAGGTGCGTAGGGCCCCCGCGGCTGCAAGGGCCCCGCATCTCAATCAAACTACCGTGTTGTTTCACTGATTAATCAACGCGTTGTTACGGGGACAGGCTCTTCCAGCGCGCACTCACTCTCCGCCTACTTTTGCCACATATAACATCAAAACGGAGTAGTCTGCTGAAGAGAATGAGCAGGAGAGACCGACCGCCTTCCCCGTCTCTCCCAACACGCGAGTGCTTCTCCGCTCGTGTCCCGCTCGGCGTCTGTCTCCCGGTTCTCGTTTCGCCTCATGCGCGGCTCCTCCGCGGCTGCATCCCGTCCCCGTGTCCGGGCGCAGCTCTCAGGTTTTCTCTGCACAGACTCGGGGCATCGGCTACACACTCATGTAAACTCTCTTCTTATTGTTTCTAGCGGAGAATCAGGACAGTAGTTTGATGGATAGACGAGAGTAAAGCCGTGTCTGTGGCCTTTTTGTCTCAAAGAGGAGTTGAATCCACACGGTTCTCACGAGCACAGTTACTTACAGTAACTCTGGTTCTCTGAATGTGCACAGTCTATAACGAGTTGGGCGACTCACAGGCTAATTCTCAGTGGTCAGACAGAAATAACCGTCAGGAGCAGGTTTCAGTTTTAAATCAGCGGTTCCCAAACTGTGGGTCAGGGACCCGAGGTGAGAGAATGGGCCCATTTTCCATTTTTAAAAATGGGGGAAATAGACTAGTAGTCGTCCTAAATCCCAGTTGGACAATGGCTTAGTGGTTAGTGGTTCTCACACAGAGGAGCAGGGCCTGAATTGAGGTAATTATTTTCCACTTCTGCCCTGCTTTACTGTACAGTGGAACTGTTTTTGACCGTATATAGGTCCGCCCTTTGCCGAAAAACCATGGGACGCTACTGTACACTGAAAAAAGTACCATGTTGATTTAACACAATTTAATTGTGGACATTGGTTCCACACGTGTAGTTTGTGTAGATGCTACATGATGCAAATTGTGTTGCATCAACATGAAGTAATTCTGAAGAATTGACACTATAGATTTATGTTCAGTATGCAGAACTAAAATGTGTTAAAACTACTCAATTTCAGATGGTTAAATCATGTTACCCTTACATAATTCTAATCATGTTGTTCTTACTTGATATTAATCATGTTGTTCTTACTTGATATTAATCATGTTGTTCTTACTTGATATTAATCATGTGACTTTTACATGATTCTAATCATGTGACTTTAACAAGATACCTCAAATCTATCACACATCCTGTATTCTCATTAACCTTAACTGAAGTAAAATACAATTTACAATAAATGAAGGATGACAATGCAAATGAAATGCATACAAAATGAGAAACAATTTCAATACTTTTTTCACCTTTATTTGATATAAATGTGAAAGAAACATAGTGCCAACAATTGAGCATAAAACTGCACTTATGTACGCTGTAAAATCAGTGTCAGTGAACACACAAAAACATATTAGCTGTGGGAAGTTGAACAGGAAGCTCTGAAAGTTTCTTGCTGTAGTGACATTTCCATCCCTCAGTTGAAGTTAGATTGAAAACGCGTTTGTCTTACCATATGCTATATTGTCCCATTATTCCCCCTTTTGCTATTTTTACTTCTCTGTTCAAAATATAGGAGCCAACAGCAAAAGTCCAGCCAGACTGCGTAAACCAGGTTCAGTGAGCCCTGCTGAACACTATGGGGAGGCCACACAGACTTAGTTCATTGCTATAATACAGTCTATGTTTGGAGTCAGGCTGAAGCTAAGCCCCACCCCCTCAGTCCAAAAAACACAACTCCCACAAATGCATCAAAAGATACAAATAATTGCCAATATAAAACAATGTATAACCTATTACTACCTTTTTGTAGATAAACATTCTGACCACATCCATGAGTGCTTTAGGAATTTAGATTCAAACTTTATTTTTTTTAATAGATGTACCATAGATTTCTCCCTCATCTCCTCACTGTCAAAAACAAGTCAGTCAAGACTTAGTCAAATGATTGTTTTCAGTAAACAATAATTCAATGCACAATTAGTCCCACATGGACAAAGCTCAAACCTGTTGCTTTGAGTGAATTTAAATCATATGAAGTCCACATAATTTTAGTCCCTTTTACTTTTTAGTTTTTGAGTCATTTTTGGTCTTATTTTAGTCAGCAAGAATATTACTGACAAATAAAATAGAATTTTAGAAGACAAAATTAACGCTGAAGCATTGGCCAAAGTTTAAATGCTATACAATGTTGACAACACAATACTGAACCACAACTAATATCTCTCCAGGAGCCCAAAAAGACAAATGTTCATTTACGTTTTCAAGGCGCAAGTTTTTCTGGACAGCAGAGTTGGCTCCAACTCCATGACGAGTTTATTCTCACTTCAAGGGCCTCGTTCTCCGGGTCATGGAGGACGACCTCACCTCAACATATCAGAATACTCCAACTTTGGATCTTGCCTGGTGGATCCTCACAGCGGTGGCCTGTTCTGAGCTTCATGTCCATGTTCTAGTGGGAATAAAAATAATAATAATTAAAATAAAACATGTTGATTTACAATGTTAGAAATTTGCATAAATATTGGACAATAATCAGTCTTGGGGCATTTTAATCGGTCATTCATTAATCTCTCGTTGATGTGAGCGTGCATCATGTTGGAACCATCAACCATAAAAGACGGTTTAGTTTACATATGAAATGCAAAGTGAAACTGCGTGCTGCTCCACAGAGATGTAGCTTTAGAGCAGTGCTGCTCTAAGTTTGTGACATAAAATAATTTTCTGCTAAAATGTCCACAGAACAAAGGAACACGAGCGGGTTTTGAGGTAGCCTTATAACTACGCAATAAAACAGCACAACAGAAATCCACTGACTCCACTAAGTACTTACAGGCATTTTAGCAGCTCGGTCTTCGAGCTTTATTCCATGCAGGCTGGAGAGCTTCCTGGACACGTTCAGAAGATTTGGAATCCAACAGTCCCGTTGTGACAGGACTCTTGTTGTACACGTGAACTCTGCATTTATCTGCAAATATACAATATCACACATTTCAACAGCTGAAATTACAATAAGACGAATAAAAAAGCCTCCAAACATGTACCTGAAATGCACTGCACGTGTATCCCATCGCTGAGCGCCTCAGTGGCCGAGCTGCTTCACAGAGAGCAGGTGAGAAGAGGCTGCAGCCCTTCCTCGTTCTCTATAATGAAGATATTTCACAGCCATGAAGGGAATACAGAACACAGAACTATTTCAAAAGGGGTTTACATTGACTGGCTGATGTTATAATTCTCAAAGGACATGTAGCAGTGATCAACTCCAAATGAATCACTAAATATATATTTTCTAAAATGTAAAGCTTAGAATTGTGGAAACTATTACACAAAATTGCATAACTATATTGTTCCAGCACCATGGGCTGACTCTACAAACTACAGCACAATAAATCAAAATGTAAATTATAGCATACAATGGACTAAATATTAAAATATTGTTATTTATACTTACATAAATGAGGGCATGGCCTGACTCCATCCCCAGTCATCACATGTTGTATCAAACTAGAATAAAATAAAAACAAACTTGAGGACAAAACATGACAAATGTAGAGGTTATTGCTTATTCCAACTATACTCCTATACCACATTTTACAAACAGGAGATGAAAAAGTGCAGTGAAAATAATGAAGTAAAAGCTGGAGGAAGCTGCTTGGATCGTCAGGTTCAGACAGCAGCCTCCAAAAACCAACCCAAGATAAAGCTCAAGACAATTAATGGTAAAACCACAAATATTTCTTACCACAAACGTGAGGGAGAGCCATGTTGAGTCAACTTGAGTTGAGCCACGTGTCACAATCTGCAACAACAACAAAACTGTCATCGTTCACATAGCAAGTGGCCCTCATCAAACTTTAGATATTGTTTTTAACTCGTGTCGTCTATGGACAGTAGCCACTGCTTTGCACCAGACACATAACAGATTTCCATTCTTTCCCAAATTCAGTTCGATATGTAGGAAAGCTAACAAGCTAACATAGCAAAGGACACCAGGAGTAAAGAACTTGACAAAAAAGCGCTTCAAATCCTCTGCGTCCTGATGCATGTCTTTGCGTGGCTGGAGCGAGGCCGCGGCGCGAGCCTCCAGTCGGAGCGGGGATACGGCACGGGGCTCCGCCCGGAGCGGGGATGCAGCACGGGGCTCCCCCCCCGGAGCGGAGAGGCAACGCGGGGCGGAGAGCGGGGATGCAGCACGGGGCTCCGCCCGGAGCGTGGAGGCAACGCGGGGCTGCAGTATGGGGCGGCTAAGGGCGAGCGCGGAGCGGGCAGGGAAAGCGAGAGCCAGCAGGAGACGAGGGGAAACGCTTTTAAAAACAGTGACAATACGTTCTTGTAAACGCGTGTAAACTCCACAGAGACAAGGCCAGCGCTCTGTCTAGCTAACATTAGCACTGCTGAAACAGCGGCAGAAAAAGACGTTGCCCCCCCCAAAAAAGACGTTGGTCACTGATACACGAATGTAACAGGCCATTTCCACAATTATGGATATACTTTAAGTACATGTACACAGCGGTCAGTTTATCTGTAAGGAGTAACTTTTTAAAAAAGGGTAATGACCACAAACGAAGAAAATGTTAATATGAAATTTTCATTTCAAAATTTTCAGTAATGGCGTATGACTCATTGGCAGAAACCACTTTTTCCGGCCGAACGCTTCTTTGACATTAATAATAATAATACAAAAAACACAACATTCCTTTATCTACTAAAAACTAAATTATGTAGCTCTCATAAATGTGTACTTACCAACTTTTGATGGTTATTATTCCTATTTTTTGCTGCTGCTGATTGTCAAGACCGCAGTCTCCGGCTGTCTTCTTCCCATGATGCATTGCAAAAGCCCGCCTCTGTAGTCTTCGGCGGGAAAATGAATTGCGTTACTGTAACATGGACTGTTCATGTTGAGCTGACACGTATCTAAGGTGTATGCGCATTTTATCGCCCTTTGTGTCGGTTCAACACAAAACTAACGTGCTGAAACACAGAACATGTTACAATAGAGTAGACGCAGCAAAATAAAATTTAGTCAATTTAACAGACGGCCTTTCCCATTTCTTTCAGTGTAGGGCCCCATGTGGATTTTTGCTTAGGGCCCCAGAAGGGCCAGCACCGGCTCTGGTTGTGCCGATGGACGATATCATAGAGCCACCATCGTGATGCCACGCCCCCTCCTGTCAGAAACACGCACTGATCTTCTGTGGGCCTTGTAAACCTACAAACTGTGCAGGGATTGCACTGTAAATTAAACCACGAATATAACTAATAGTTTCAGTACCTGCCAGAAGCCACGATGTGTTAGCCGTAATTATCAAAGTAAAGACGCAGCTGCTCTGTTTCTGACACGTGGAGCTCTTTCTCTCTCTCTCTCTTTCTCTGCAGCTCAGACTTTAACACCGCGTGGTTTTCTTTTGCTTTGCTGCGTACGGAAACTTAAACTGTTTTAAAATGACGAGATGGAAGTCACATCGGAGCTAGACGAGCGCGCATGGGTTTAGATTATTCTTACGAAGGACCGAGAGAGGAGAGAGAGGAGAGAGAAAGGCGCGGTGCAGGAGTTACGAGGTTAGAGCTCACGGACCGGGCGGCGCGTGGAGCGGCTTCAAAAACGTGAGCTACGACGCAAACTTCAAAATATTGTCCCGTTCACCCACTGTTTCTTAAACATTACGCTAAAACTGAGCATATAATGAGCTCCGATTTACATTCGTATTAGTGTGATCAGAGCCTTGGAGTTCACACTCTGAATAAGTCGTTCTCCTCTCAGACTTTACGCACGAGTTTTAACACATTTCTTTTGCAAAAGTCGTGTCCGTGACTCTGTTCAAATCATGTTTAGTTTAGATCCATTTATTTGCAATCTCACATTTTCCCAACATACATAGTAATATGCAGCATACATATAGGCTAAGTAAATGTCTTTAAAAAATGCTTATAATGAGAAATGGACGATATCATCGTCCATCACGATGGTTCACTGTAAACATCGTCAACGGCCAATTAAGGGAACATCGCCCAACCCTAGACGTGACCTTGGTTCATGTGTGCTGACAGAGAAGGCGTTGCACTTCGTGACAGTTTTTGTTTCATGCGGACATGTTCATCTATTATATAATAATAATGGGATGGATTTTAACCCCCACCTAATCCGAGCACATTTTCTCCACTTTGGCTTTACCCAAATCGAAGGTTTTCTCAAAAATCGGACAAAAAAGCAACAAATAATAGAACAATAACATGACAAAAATGTGACTAAAATGCAGCAATATCACAATAAATAAGCAATAAAAACATGACGGAAACACAACAAAAGTCAATTACAAAAAAACTACAAAAGCGCTTCAAAAATGTGACATATACGAGGCGACAATGCAACAGGATCAATTTTGCAGGCCTTAGCTTTCAAATGAGGGGTTACACTGGCCTAGATACATGCTTTTCAGCCATGTGACTTTTGTTGTTATGGCGGCTATTTTGATTACCGAAGTAGAACTATGCAGTACAACAACATGTAACAATAACTCTACTCAGGATGACGTGTTTTAACTGTTATCTTCATGAGCAATGATTACGAGAACATAAAAATGCCACTGTCAATCAGTCGTCTATCATTATCACCCTGAGTAGAGATATTGTTACATGTTGTACTGCATAATGCTACTTCGGTATTCAAAATTGCCGCCGGAACTATGGAAACGTATGTATAGTCTGCAAGCTCCAGTCGAGAACATTTTCTTTAAAAGTTTGACACAGACTTTATTTCACTGATTCAGACTCGGACCGAGCTGCACATGGAAGACAAGACTTGACCAAAGCTAAGGCTCTGTTTTCTACCCTTTGATATAAGTGCAGCAGCAATGTGGACGTATCGCTCGTTTAGCTGGGCACACACTGGGAACAACATAAATCTGGCACCAAATAACTGGTCTGTGCGCAGAGGAGGGACAGAAGAAGACCAAAGCGGAGATTTATGGTCGCGGCAGACGAGGACACGAAGTTAGCTGGTAAAAAAATCTGAAAGACAAATAGTTTTTCGCATGCACACAGACACTTGGTCCCTCTTCCGCGCGAAGCCAGTGGACCGTGAAATGTAAAAAACTGCAGCGCGCTCCTCGATTCATTTTCCTGTCAAAGTCCGGGGTCTGCCCAGAGCTCCGAGACGCACGAGACAATTCATTCACACAGCACCGGAGGGAGAGGGCAGAGTCTACAGGAACTTACACTGATACAGGGGCGAGTGCACAGACCGAGCGGTGAAGCCTGCGTCGTGGAATATGTGCGGCGAGAGGCTCCCAAAACTGTGCGACGCATAATTCAAGTGTTTGTGTTCGGCACCGAGGCACAAATAACCTCTGGAGCTGAGAGGTATCGAAATAATGAGCATCACAAGCTCCCTGGTGACCTGCAAGAGCCACATATTACAGCGCAAACACACGACAAGAAAACGATATTTGGTTCGTACATTACGCCACCATTACTTTAACAAATGCTGATTGTGAATATAATATTTCTGCTAGTAAAGATACAGCGACATGAAGAGGACCCCAGGAAGACAAGCTCTGTGGAAGTTAATGGGGACGCTAATAAAGAATTAAGGGTCTCACTTTATTATACATTAAAGGTTGTTCAACTTTTTCAAGCTTTACATCATGTTTTTATGTCACTCCCTCATTAAAAACATGGCTGAAGTGTTGCCTTGGCACATTCACGTATTTCTGAGTCATCTGTAAAAACTCTGATGGCGGCCATTTTAGGGATAGGTTTGCCTGAGTCCTCCTAGGAACGCCCCCACCTCCTGGAGACGCCTCCGAGAACAGAGGTTCTTAAAGAGACAGAGGCCTATTTCAAGACATTCACTACAGCCATTTTGAGAGAGACATTTTATACAAGGCAGTTATTCTAATTTACTGCATTTACAGACCAACAGAAGGTTTGGTCATCATTGTAGTGTGATATAGACTGGTGCTGTGGGACTGAAAAAAGCAGAATACCCCCTCTTTAAACATATTTATCACACGCCAATAAAGTAAAGCCAAAATCGGGTCCATATGGATGTTTTTTTTTCACAGTATATTGTTCAGTAGAAGCGAAAAACCAGCACTTGTAGCTAACGTTGTGCAGCATGAAGCTAAAGTAGATTCCTGGTTAGCATTGTCAGTTTTTTAAGTATTTATGGACAGTTGAACCACTTTCTTTATTCTAAATTCGGTAACACTTTATTTTACACTACCCTTGATACACTCTACTTAACTACATTTAGTACAATGTAATGTGCTCAGTAACAATCTGTAATAACTTGAACCTATGGGTTAGATACACAATGGAATAACTTGTATTAGTGCTGTAGGTACATCATGTAATAGAACACGAGACCCATAGGGCTTAAAATTGGAATTATGTCTGATTACATTAAAGGAATAGGCCACTGTTTTTACATACCGAGATATGTTCTTACCTAACCTTAGCCGAGTTAATATATCCCCGTCTGGTCTTTGTCCGTGCGCTCTGTCACGCAAACGGAGCACATACGCAGCCTCTCCCACATGTCACATAGCTCCAAAAAAGCTCACGATAGAAGCTACCAAGCTCTTCCACGTGTTCCCTATTTAAATAAAGTTACGTGAAGTGTTTTCATTTGAAGTATATTTACACAGAAATGTAACGTGTCGATTTTATAAGCAGATAAAAAGGGGGACTATATTGTGAGGCGTAATGATACGAGGAGTAAAACGTCCGCGCAGTAACTCCTAAAGGTTATTGACGGGAGTGAGCGGGGGAAGTGTTTACAATGTATCAAGGGTAGTGTAAAATAAAGTGTTACCGAATTCAGAATAAAGAAAGTGGTTCAACAGTCCATAAATACTTAAAAAACTGACAATGCTAACCAGGAAACTACTTTAGCTTCATGCTACATATGCTAACGTTAGCTACGAGTGCTGGTTTTTCGCTTCTACTGAACAATATACTGTGAAAAAAACATCCATATGGACCCGATTTTGGCCTTACTTTATTGGCGTGTGATGAATATGTTTATAGTCCGACAAAAAACAAAACATTTTGAAAAATAGTGATTCCCAGCAGAGGTTTTCTTGCCCCCAGGCTAGACCACGCCCCCTTGTATGATGCATTGCCGTCTGTACAGGGTTAAGATCTGGCCTCTGTGGCGGCCAAGGTGAGCTCGATGAATCCGGGCATTGTCATCTTGGAATAAACCCGTGCCATCAGGGAAAAAGAAATCCATTGAGGGAAAAGCCTGCTCCATCTTGGATACATTGCTTGAAAAGTGCTTGACTTACGACAAGTTATGCTGATTTTGAGTGTTTGGACTGTCCTGAAATAAGATCGCCAATGGAACAAAGTGATTGACAGGTTTATGACTTATTTAGATCGATAACATCCGTTGTAAGTAGTAATCATCCTTGTATTTAAGGCGAGACACTGCAGGTGAATAGGGAAAATAAATAAATGTAGAGATGTCAATTTGAAACTTTTGCTGAACATCACAGATATAAATATGAGACAAAATGTATTGCATTTTTTCTGTCATTTTATGTTTTCACAAAGAATTAAGGCATTTTGAGCATTAAAATGGCCAAAATTGCCTATATTTTGGGCAACGAAATCAAAATAATGAATTGAGCCAGATTAAATGTTATGGTTTTATTTTATTGACATATTAAAAACTAAGATTTTTTCAGAGGGGATTTTGGACATTTTGTTTCATCAGTGAAAAAATCTCAAAAAACTCAAATTCCGCCTGTTTTTTTAGTTTTAAAAGCTGAATAAATCAGGTTAGGAATTAGATATTAAAAAATCCCTCTGAAAAAAAAATCTTGTTGTGTCTCAGGCTGTAAAGTGTGGAGTCTGTGGGAGCTTCTATAAGGGCTCAGGCTCTGCCCGAGTGCGGCTTCTCTCATTCAGAGAAAACCAGCCCTGAAGTTTTGTAGCGAGTGCTCATGCTCGGCTCGTTCTTCCACTTTTCCGCACCAGCGTCTCGTAGGAGGAAAAACACCATATTTGGGTGAAAGCGTCATCACGGGGCCCCTTAGCAGGACACGTGGATGTCAAATCTGTCAATATTTATGAATGAAAACCCGCGGGAAAGACGGCCTTTCTACTTCCGGGTCGCCCCCACCTCGCAGACAAAACATTATCAAATAAACATCATCATTTTTATATCTGACATGAAAACTAAGATGTAAAGGGAGGAAAACAGATACAAATCTCCACTTCCACCACTGCGGGAAACATCAATACTTTCACCTGCCGTGTCTCGCCTTAAGTGAAGCAGCATTTAGTTATGGCGACTTTATTGGGGGGGGTCAGGAGGTGCATTTAACACAGAGTTCTCCTTCTGCATCACAAACCCAAACTCCGCATCTTCATCCAGGTCTAGATTTACGTTCGTGTTTACAGGAAACTGCTTCGGTTAAGTCGTGATAAATCCCATTTGAAATCTGTGACAAAATAAATGCTTTTTTTCCGGGAGTCCGATTGCAAGAAATTAGCAAACAAAATCCAGCTTAACCGAACCACATGTGAGCTGCTTCTTTTCAGCCGGTTTACACAAAACTGCACGAGTAAACAATGGGAGCTTGGGTTTCCAGTGGCGTCTAAAATGCTGCTCAAAAGTCGCCTGAATTAAAAGCATGGAAAGAATGCGTAAACCATTGTGGTCCGTTCTGCTGAAACAGATGAAAATGCAAGAGAAATTGGTGAAGAGGAAGAAGCAGGAGGATAAAAGCGAATATGGTTTTAAAAATGGATGTTCTACTGAGATTTCAACATTTCTTTTTCAGGAGGGACCTGGATTTCTGACTTTTATTTGGCTTGAAATGGACTGAAGTGGCTCTTGAAGGTTGCAGAGCCCAGAGTTAAGTCAACAATATAACGCTGACAGTGGCTCCACAACCCGTACAGTCATTTCCGGTCCAGCTCGCTTGAATTAAAGCGGCGCATGGACACTTCTTGTCTCATATTAGTACAGCAGTTCATTAGTTTGACGGGGACGCTGCTCGTGAATGAATGGGTGAATGAAAAGTTTGTCTATGGAACAAAGATTCACCTCAGTCATTGCCAATATTGGATCTTTAAGCTGATTGGCTCTCAGCTGCTTAGAGCCGGACTGATAGAGCGGATCATAGCTCTATCATAACTCTATCATAGCTCTATCATAACTCTATCATAACTCTATCATAGCTCTATCATAACTCTATCATAACTCTATCATAACTCTATCATAAGTCTATCATAACTCTATCATAACTCTATCATAACTCTATCATAGCTCTATCATAACTCTATCATAGCTCTATCATAGCTCTATCATAGCTCTATCATAACTCTATCATAACTCTATCATAGCTCTATCATAACTCTATCATAACTCTATCATAACTCTATCATAACTCTATCATAGCTCTATCATAACTCTATCATAACTCTATCATAGCTCTATCATAACTCTATCATAACTCTATCATAACTCTATCATAACTCTATCATAGCTCTATCATAACTCTATCATAACTCTATCATAGCTCTATCATAACTCTATCATAGCTCTATCATAACTCTATCATAGCTCTATCATAGCTCTATCATAACTCTATCATAACTCTATCATAACTCTATCATAGCTCTATCATAGTTCTATCATAACTCTATCATAACTCTATCATAACTCTATCATAACTCTATCATAGCTCTATCATAACTCTATCATAACTCTATCATAGTTCTATCATAGCGCTATCATAACTCTATCATAGCTCTATCATAACTCTATCATAACTCTATCATAGCTCTATCATAACTCTATCATAACTCTATCATAGCTCTATCATAACTCTATCATAGCTCCATCATAGCTCCATCATAGCTCCATCATAGCTCTATCATAGCTCTATCATAGCTCCATCATAGCTCCATCATAGCTCCATCATAGCTCCATCATAGCTCCATCATAGCTCCATCATAGCTCTATCATAGCTCTATCATAGCTCTATCATAGCTCTATCATAGCTCCATCATAGCTCCATCATAGCTCCATCATAGCTCCATCATAGCTCTATCATAGCTCTGTCATAGCTCTATCATAGCTCTATCATAGCTCCATCATAGCTCTATCATAGCTCTATCATAACTCTATCATAACTCTATCATAGCTCTATCATAGCTCTATCATAGCTCTATCATGACTCTATCATAACTCTATCATAGCTCTATCATAGCTCTATCATAGCTCTATCATAACTCTATCATAACTCTATCATAGCTCTATCATAGCTCTATCATAGCTCTATCATAGCTCTATCATAGCTCCATCATAGCTCCATCATAGCTCCATCATAGCTCCATCATAGCTCCATCATAGCTCCATCATAGCTCTATCATAGCTCTATCATAGCTCTATCATAGCTCTATCATAGCTCTATCATAGCTCTATCATAGCTCTATCATAGCTCTATCATAACTCTATCATAGCTCTATCATAGCTCTATCATAACTATCATAGCTCTATCATAACTCTATCATAGCTCTATCATAACTATCATAGCTCTATCATAGCTCTATCATAACTCCATCATAACTCTATCATAACTCTATCATAACTCTATCATAACTCTATCATAGCTCTATCATAGCTCTATCATAACTCTATCATAACTCTATCATAACTCTATCATAACTCTATCATAACTCTATCATAGCTCTATCATAACTCTATCATAACTCTATCATAACTCTATCATAGCTCTATCATAGCTCTATCATAACTCTATCATAACTCTATCATAACTCTATCATAGCTCTATCATAGCTCTATCATAACTCTATCATAACTCTATCATAACTCTATCATAGCTCTATCATAGCTCTATCATAACTCTATCATAACTCTATCATAGCTCTATCATAGCTCTATCATAGCTCTATCATAGCTCTATCATAGCTCTATCATAACTCTATCATAACTCTATCATAGCTCTTGGGGACATTCCTTGCTCATTCCAAGGCTTCAATTTTAATTTCTGGATATTTTGGAGCCGAGCCAGAACGTATTGAAGAGCTTCCATTACTTTCGTATCCGCCGCCATTGCCAAACTACAACCAGCAAATGCTAGACGTCACCTACAAGCCCCGCCTCCCCCGCTCGATGAATGGTAACATGACAGACGTAACATGTAGGGAAATGATCATTGACCGGAGTTTACGGATGGCTAAAGCCAGGCTATTTATTCCTATTAGTAGGGATGCACCGATACCAGTATCGGGTATCGGGCTGATACCACATGCTTGTACTCATACTCATACTCATTCATGAGGTCCCGATACCAGAAACCGATACCATTTGACGTGCAGCCGGCGCAGCTACGAGGCGCCTCAGCTGAGGAGAGAAGAAGCAACAAACTGTAGAATAGTTTAGTGTAAACACAATAATCCACATAGAGCTGACTTTATTACAGACTGCGCTCTCTAAACCAGAGTCTGAGCTGGATTTAACCAGAGCTTAATGTTGTTAGCGCTGCAGCGTCTGCAGTGTTTACAACATACAGGCTAACGATGCTAACTCGCGGCTAACAGTTTGGGCCATTCTGACTCCGTTTTAAGCCCAGGGGTTTATTCATCTGAAAAAACTAACCCAGCGACTAAAAAGTCCTCAGAAAATCCAAACTAAAGACATACAGCATGTTTATATTGAGGGAAAATGAGCTGCAGCAGAACAATGAAAACGCTGTAGCTTCTCGCTAAGTTACTACAAACACACGAGAAAATCTACAGGAGCTGAAGTAAAGACGAAAAGAGACCATTTAAGTAACATCTCAATACTATTGTTAAATAAAAACACATAAATGAATAAAGCTCAGGCATTGGGAGCTTTAGGACATGGGCTTTTCTGTCTATGATGGACAGAGACATAAAAATAAAACATATATTGAATGAGAATAAAAATAAATAAATAAATGGCATCAGCACAATTCTAATATAACTGCTCTTAAATGTGTCGCCGACTTTACTTAAGGAAATGTACACGAGTAAATTAACTAATTACAAACAAATCTGCTGTGAAAAAAGTAAGAATGTTGAAGAAAATGCCTTGTACTCGTATCGGTATTCGGTATCGGCGAGTACTTAAATCCAAGTACTCGTATCGGTTTTAGAAAAAGTGGTATCGGTGCCTCCCTGCCTATTTGCAGTCAAAACGCATGTTAAATCTTTCAACTGACAGACAGTTCATTCAGGCATAGGCGCCGATTTATGTTTTTCTCAGAGGGTGCCCAATCAGGTCAGAATCGATCTTACAAACTCGTGATTATGCACCAAGTACTCCAGCTAAAGGATTTTATTGTTGTCACCTAATAAAGTCGGGCATGTGCCTTTAGGGCTGTGCAATTAATCGAAATTCGATTACGATTTCGATTACAACAGTAAACGATTACAAAATTAGCATAATCGCAAAACATCGATTATAATTTTTTTTTTCAATTTTTTTTTTTTTTCTCAATTTTTTTTTTCCAAATTTTTTTTTCACTTTTTTTTTCTTATTTTTAATTTTGGGATTTTTGTAACTTTTTTCCTGGATTTTTGTCTTTTTTTTTGCTGGATTTTTGTCACTTTTTTGCTGGATTTTTGTCACTTTTTTGCTGGATTTTTGTCACTTTTTTGCTGGATTTTTGTCACTTTTTTGCTGGATTTTTGTCACTTTTTTTGCTGGATTTTTGTCACTTTTTTGATGGATTTTTGTCACTTTTTTGCTGGATTTTTGTCACTTTTTTTGCTGGATTTTTGTCACTTTTTTGATGGATTTTTGTCACTTTTTTGCTGGATTTTTGTCTTTTTTTAATGGATTTTTGTCACTTTTTTGATGGATTTTTGTCACTTTTTTGATGGATTTTTGTCACTTTTTTGATGGATTTTTTTAAAGGCAACAAATAATCGTTTGAATAATCGTGATTTCAATTATGGCAAAAATAATCGTGATTATTATTTTTTCAATAATCGAGCAGCCCTATGTGCCTTGTTAGTTTCTTGTTAAAGATCTTGCAGAGAGTCAGTCCTTCAGATTTCAGGAACAAACCTCATTGTATCGAGTAAACGGCGTGCTCTTGGAAACGACAGGATGGTGAGTGGACCGTGGGAGGGCATCAGGCTTGATCTCCTCAGACAGCGCAGTATCTCGGCAGCTGTTTATCCGTGTAGCTGAAGTGGCTCGTTGCCGTGGCGATGGCGAGTGAATCGATGGAGGTGAAGAGAAACACAAGCGGAGCGTGTAAACTCCTGAGTCAGACGGGCTGCGAGCGATGCTACTGTAACGGAGGTCGACTGAATCCTCGGAAACACGCTCGGGTTTTACCTTGATCAACACTGATGCTCCACGACTGCTACTGCTCTTTCAACTTACCCAGACCTCGGGCTTATTTATCCTTTGTGTGATCATTGTAAACATATACTTACTGTTTGAATTGTATCACATATTAAACCTGAGTGACAGACAGATAGATAGATAGATAGATAGATAGATAGATAGATAGATAGATAGATAGATAGATAGATAGATAGATAGATAGATAGATAGATAGATAGATAGATAGATAGATAGATAGATAGATAGTCTTCCACTGAGAGAGCTGCTCAGCTCCTCTACAGTCCCGTGCAGTGGGTGGGATGTGTTGTCCATGATGGAGGTGAGCTTGGCTAACACCCTCCTGTCCGTCACCTCTTCCACAGAGCTGGCCCTCCTGATACTTGGCATTGCAGCAAAAAGTATTGCAATACGATATGATACGGTTACTATTCGAGAATCCCAGCCGGAGAATCCAGGTTTCTTGTTACTGAGAAACTGCTATTTTCGTGTTTCTATAATCAGGAAACTAACTTTATATGTAAGTATGTAAGTATGTGTATGTATGTATAAACTTTGTACATTTTTATGAAGGTCGAAAGGTTTATTTAATGACTTCCGTGACAAATAGTTCCCAAAAGTTTGCGCGTTGCTCGGTAGTGTTTTGCTAGGCTAGAAGCAGCAAGGCTAGCAGCTAGCCTAGCTACTTAGCTGAAGGTGCAGTTGGAGGAATGGTGGTGAATCTCTGGGTAAGTTGAAAGTCAGACTCACGCTAACTTCACGAGCGATTCCCCGACTTCTCTCTCAGTGACGGGACAGATAGTGTCGCTGCTACGTACGTGTGGAGTGATATGAAAACACCAACTCCGGTGCCATTGGCAGCGTCATTATTTTTCTCAGACGTCCTTTATCAGAAAATAATGACCGGTAGAACGTTGGGAAATCCCATTCAAATCAACGGAGCTTCTGCTTACGTTGTGAAGAGCCGGATAATAAGGTCCGATCATAACCAGGACACTCCGGTGTAAACACACTGCATGTATCAAATATGATACACATGGTGATATAGGGCCCCTCCTGGAACCTTAACGTGGTGGAGGGGTTTGAGCACCCGAATGATCCTGGAGCTCTGTTGTCGGGGGCTTTGTGCCCCTGGTAGGGTCTCCCAGGGCAAACAGGTCCTATAGGTGACGGGTCAGACAAAGCTCTTTATGAGAGACCGACAGGCCCGGTTAATCATGAGGTCGTCCTCCCGTGCACCCACCACCTGCAGGAGGAGCCATAAGGGGCTGGTGCAATGAGATTTGGGCAGCTCGGACAGCTTCCCCCACGACCCGGCAACGGACAAGTGGAAGAAGATGGATGGATGGTGATATAGGGCTGTCATAATAATTACTTTACTTACTATATTGTTCAATAAATGACAGATATTATCTTGGGCTCAACATTTATCGGCAGTACATTTATCCAGCGTTTATTTCTTTATGAAAAACTTGATTTTTTTGCCTGAAATAAGTTGTGTTTCATTGTATTGTATCTAAATCAAAGCTTTACCATCATTATTAGGGTTTAGAGTAACACTAAAGGGTGTTATATTCTATTGTGTATCGCAATACTTTCCTACCTCAATACATGGAACTTTAGATTTTGTTATCGTGACAGGCTTAGACATAGGGTTAAACAGAACAGACATAAACTATAAAGCTGTCTCTACGACTGACACATGATATACTATATTGTTACACTGCACACACACGGTGAATATGTGCAAGATGGAAACAAACATGGAATGAGTTTGTTCCGTTTCCAAAAGCCTTTCTTTGTATCGGCCACAGCCTCAAACACTGACGTCAGACGATTTCTTTGAGACTTTTCGTTTCTGCAGTAATACATATTTCAGTGTCTAAATCAAATCTGATTCTTACGCTGCTGTTCGTGAGCCTGTAAAGAAGTAACTGCCAGTTCTATAGAAATCTGTGTGTAAAAAAGCTCATTCCTTAATGCTCTGCGAAACCACAAGAAGATCCTGCTTTGGAAATCAATGGATGTAAAGGCCCTAAAATAACTGGATTAGGTCTGGTTTAAAGTTTGATCCACTTCTCTCTAAAGCTGAGAGAGAGAAGCGCCAATTATGTGTACAGAGCTGAGAAATCGCACTGTCAGTGAACGCAGCATCGACTCACAGAGGTTTTTTACGGATCTTTTTGTTTCGGTGTTATCTGTGAAGACTAAACAGCCACTTGTTTCTACATCGAAAGGAGATTGTCGTCTGAAATCCCTGCTCTGGTGACGAGTGTGTCGAGTCCACAAACTATGAAAATCACATGTAAATGAGCAACCGGAGAGCAACGACTCTGACGTCCGATTGTTGCGTAATAGAAAGGCAGCACGAGGACTGGAAAGGCTGCTGTTGTTTAGACGAGAGGGAAACAAATATCTTTTCTACAATCTACAATCACGGTCTGAATGTATGTTGTTCTGGTGTTAGATTGGCAGTTTATGTTTTACTTCATGATTAACAAATGAAAAGGAATCAATGATGATGAAGGAAAGTGCAGTGCATGACCAAATATAAGAAGTGGCCACCTGGAATTAACACGTTGAGTGGCCAAAAATGAAAAAAGTTGTTTTTTATTGTGAAACTAGACCCTCTAATACACCTTATGTGTGATTGTGGGAGCTCTGTGATGAACAGAAGTGAAATGAATGACGATCAAAACTTGTGAAAAGACATGATCTGGACATTTCATATTATCATTGTGTTTCTTTTTTTGTCCGAGGGGGCGTGGCCTTGTGTAGCGACGCTGTAAAGCCCACACTTCCCATATACAGATCCAAACAGTTGAGATTTTAATAGTTTTTTAAAGGGGGGGTATTCTGCAAAATCGACTTTTTCAAGCTTTCCATCATGTTATTGTGTCACTCCCTCATTAAAAACATGGCTGAAGTGTTGCCTTGGCACATTCACGTATTTCTGAGTAATCTGTAAAAAACTGATGGCGGCCATTTTAGGGATAGGTTTGCCTGAGTCCTCCTAGGAACGCCCCCACCTCCTGGAGACGCCTCCGAGCTTTCGTCACCAGCCGAGTAACCAACCACTGCTCCTCAGCAGAACCCCCTCCCCACTGATGCCACAGACAGCGTGTGGAGGGGGCGTGTCTAAAGGCTCAGAGGTTCTTAAAGAGACAGAGGCCTATTTCAAGACATTCACTACAGCCATTTTGAGAGAGACATTTTATACAAGGCAGTTATTCTGATTTACTGCATTTACAGACCAACAGAAGGTTTGTCATCATTGTAGTGTGATATAGACTGGTGCTGTGGGACTGACAAAAGCATAATACCCACTCTTTAAAGTGAAACTGGCTGCTTTGAACATGACCATATATGGGCAATTCAAGGACTGCATGAATATTATATGTTTGTTAATGTGACATCACACAATAATAAGTTACTTCCGGGTCCAAACTGTTGAGAGTTCCATAGACAAACAGCAACAAACTGAAATAACAACAGATAAAAGCCCAATACACCGAGTTAGAATAATATATCTCACCATTTCTCCAGGAAAAACAAAGGCAGTTATTCTAATTTACTGCATTGACAGACCAACAGAAGGTTTGTCAACATTGTAGTGAGATATAGACTGGTGCTATGGGACTGAAGAAAGCAGAATACCCCCTCTTTAAAAGGTTCAAATCGATCCAAGGACGACTGAGAAACATCCTGTTAAAGTCTTCAATCCGAGAACCAGGCTGTTTAAATGCACACAAAAAAGTGATCAATAGCGTTTCAAAACGTGTCAACAATGTTGTCATTGATATTGTACATTGTACATGATATTTAGACATTTGTCTCTTCTCATAACATTAGTGTCCGTCCAGAGAGGGGGAGGAGTTAATCAGAAAGGAGAGAGCTTCATAAAACGCCTGTTATTTCCGAATCTAGAACAAAAAACAGTAATTTTGATCAAAACAAGCCTCTGTTTAGCTCAGATTTCTCAGGAACCGAAGCACGTAGAATTAAACAGTTTTCACCTACGGAGAGCTTAGAGTCTCACCTTTCAAACGAGCCACAACATGTGTCCAGAGCTATAACACAGAAGACGCTGTGGTGATACAAATATCATGAAAAATGGTCTGGATTGTTGGAACTCAATGTGTTAACTGTTGGTCAGATCGAGGTTCAGCAACACTTTGTGCACAAAGAATGAGCTGAACATCCTGAATGACCAGGTTATTCCATCAGTGGATGTTTTCTTCCCTGACTGCACGGGCATATTCCAAGATGACAATGCTATGATTCATCAGGCTCACGATGTGAAAGAGTTCAGCATTTTTCCTCCATTTTTCAAAAGTAATACATCATTTTCAAACCAAAATAAGTTGTGTTATATTGTGGGATGTTTTAACCTCCTATAGGCCAGTGTGACGCCTATTCGAAAGCTAAGACCTTCATCTTTTCATTGCTTTTTTGTCACCTTTTTGTTGCTCTTTTGTTGATTTTTTTTGTGTGGCTTTTTCATTGTATTTTTGTCACATTTTTGCCACTTTACTTGTTGAGTTTTTGTCATTTTTTTGTTCCTTTTTTGTCACTTTTATTATGTTTTCATCCTTGTTTTCTTCAAATCTTTGTCACTATTTTGACTAAGATTGAAGCACTTTCCAAACAAAGCTTTAGGGCATTAAAATATCTTCATAATATCATTTATCGTAGCGTTTTCTCGCCTCAATACACTGAACTTCCGAGCCGGAGACACTCTGGGCTTTGCAGCTCAGCACCGGTGTTTCCAAGCCCATCATTTAAAAAGCGTTTTAGGCCATTTGTGATAAAAAAAGAAAGAAAAAAAAAGAAAAAAATGAGTGGTGACGTGAAAATGTAAAAGTGCCGGGAACTCTATTAAAATGTAATTACAGGAGAAAATGGGTTACGGGGAGCAGACGGCGGGACTGAAAAAAGACGCAGTTCGTTCTAATTATATCGGTGTAACGTCTGCGAGGACACGAGGGGCTTCAGAACAACTGCACCGAGTCTGGGCTCTGACGGACGGGATGTGAACGGCTCTGGGCCATTTAATCAGACGAGAAGCAGAAATAAACCAGAGCTAAAAACAAGGACTACACTATAAGAGCTAAACTACGAAGAACAAGGCTTCAAACGTCAAGTGGAAATCTTTAAATGTGAATACTTTACTTTAAATGCACACAATCTGAGCATTTGTCTTTTTTTGTGTGAATCCCTACAGCAAAGGCTTCAATTATAAAAATACAAAATGCCACTTAACATTTTGTTAGAGGCTAGTTTATGTATTTGTTTTGTAATGTCCAATTGCAAAGCTATTCCTTTAGAACAGACAGGTTGTTTCTGTGCAGTTTAAGGAGCCACAAACGAACACTATCCCTGAGCGCCCACTGCTCTTTACGGGAGAGATGGGTCAAATGCAGGACACATTTGTACAGTTGTTGTATAATGAGAAATAAAGCACCTTAAAGGGACTATACAGAGTTTAAAAATGTTAAAATGATGTATTTTCCTCCCCCTACACAATCAATAATGTCCTAATGTGTAGAATGAGCCCAAATCTATTCACCACAACTGCCTCTAAAATCCTGCTCTCTCTCAAAACGGCGTTTCTTCGGGTCCGAAGTGCCGTCATGCACGAGCTTAAAGGGGGGGTATTATGCAAAATGGACTTTTTCAAGCTTTCCATCATGTTATCCTGTCACTCCCTCATTAAAAACATGGCTGAAGTGTTGCCTTGGCACATTCACGTATTTCTGAGTCATCTGTAAAAACTCTGATGGCGGCCATTTTAGGGATAGGTTTGCCTGAGTCCTCCTAGGAACGCCCCCACCTCCTGGAGACGCCTCCGAGCTTTCGTCACCAGCCGAGTAACCAACCACTGCTCCTCAGCAGAACCCCCTCCCCACTGATGCCACAGACAGCGTGTGGAGGGGGCGTGTCTAAAGGCTCAGAGGTTCTTAAAGAAACAGAGGCCTATTTCAAGACATTCACTACAGCCATTTTGAGAGAGACATTTTATACAAGGCAGTTATTCTAATTTACTGCATTTACAGACCAACAGAAGGTTTGTCATCATTGTAGTGTGATATAGACTGGTGCTATGGGACTGAAAAAAGCAGAATACCCACTCTTTAAGATAGAAGGTGCAGTTACATGTATGACTTGAGGTGGCAGTAGTGAGCATAAAATGGCCAAGTTGCATCTAGCCCCTTTAATATTAACCAATCATAAACAACATTTCCAGGGTAGGTTCACACTTAAATGGTTGCCTGACCTCCTCTATGCCACCTCCATTTATTCTCAGTATTTTGGTGCTAATTTAGCTCCATACACTTTTCAGTGCATTTTTTTTTTTACATGAATGAAGCTATACATCTGCAAACCATGCTCTTTGTAAATATAATCATATTTAATCTTGTTCCTCTGCTTCATGGAGCTGCTCCCACATGAACAAAGCTCAGAGCTGATCCTCTGGCAGTGATTGTAAATGATCTGAGGCTCTTTCAGACGCTCAATAGAAGTTTGGATGATTTTAGTCTCTCCTTTTCATTTAGATTTAGTCCAATTTTAGTCGTCAAAAATATCACTTTGACTAAAATTAAGACAGTCGACGAAATGAACACTGCTCTGGGTGTCTATATCGGCCAATAGAATCGGTCAGTCCTAATTTGCAAATATTCCTTCAAACAGGGGAATGAGCACATTTTCCAGAGTTTGAAATCATGTACGATTTCAGATAAAGTTGACTAATGTTGCCTTTTTACTTACGAATAGTGCTTTTAACCTCTTAACTCCCACCTGAACCGAGCACATTTTCTCCAGTTTGGCTTTACCCCAATCCAAAAGCTTCTGGAAAAAAGCTGTGAAAAAAGCAACAAAACTGAGACGAAAACAATGATGAAAAAGTGGCAAAAATGTCACAAAAAATTGACAAAAAATGGAAGAAAAAATGTGACAAAAAATGACAAAAATTTGATAAAAAATTGATGAAAAAATGACAAAAATGTGACAAAAAAGACAAAAAATTGATACAAAATTGATGAAAAAATGACAAAAATGTGACAAAAAATGACAAAAATTTGATACAAAATTGATGAAAAAATGACAAAAATTTGACAAAAATTTGACTAAAAATGACAAAAATTTGATAAAAAATTGATGAATAAATGACAAAAATGTGACAAAAAAATGACAAAAATTTGATACAAAATTGATGAAAAAATTACAAAAATGTGACAAAAAAATGACAAAAATTTGATACAAAATTGATGAAAAAATGACAAAAATGTGACAAAAAAAGGACAAAAATTTGATAAAATATTGATGAAAAAATGACAGAAATGTGACCAAAAAACCCCCAAAATGTGCTAAAAATTTGACCAAAAAACAAAACCAAAAAATGACCAAAAAAATGACAGAAATGTGACAAAAATGAGTTGAAAACCCAACAAAAAAATGCTGGAAAAAAAAATCTGACGACGTGAGGAAAAAGATCCTCTCGGTTCCGGCGGGAGTGAAGAGGTTAAGGAGATTGCTTTCTAAACAAATGGCAGCACCCTTTAGGTCGGGGGTACACAGACCATCACTGAAGGGTGCAGGGGGTCGTCCAAGGGGCAAGACACACAAACATCTCCCATTGTCTCGGTGCCAAAGGAACGTCCATAAAACCTGACGATGAGTTTAAGTGAAAAGAAGCATAATTCCTCTCCAAGTTTCCTCGACTCAAAGCACTTGAGTGATCCGGATATTGCCGTCTGGACCCCGCGACATGCTGCATAATGGGATGGGATTTTCCGCGACCAAACAGTGGCGCTCGGCGATGTATTATTTACGAAGTCGTCAGAGCGCGTTAGCCGAGCGTCCGTCTCCCCCCGTCAGTGTCGCTCTCCATAAACGTCTGAGCGGCGGACGCGGCGCAGTATTGATCCCACCAGCGCCATACAGCAGCAGTGTTGAGGATCTACGAGCTCCTATCACTGCTTTAGAATGGACGGGAGGCTAAATAAAGGAGCTTTCAATGCGATTTGGCGTAAACAAAACAAGGCAATCACGTATCTCTCACTGTTACATGGACTGTGAGGGTTATTGAGGGTAAAGGGTAGAAAAAAGGGAAGAGAGAATGGAAAAGACAACATGCTGGACAAAGGAAAGGCTTATCCAGCACTTATTCAGGGACATCAGTTCAGTAAATGTGTGATTTAAACATCCATATGAACCAGCAGATGCACTAAACACATAGACACAAACATATGGGACAGAACAGTAGCATCCACTCATGTAACAGCCCACCTCTGGGTATTGATCTGTGTCTGCGCCTCTTTGTCCGCCACGTGGCCACTGCACTGACTCAGCATCAGAGCGTCTCGTGTAAGAAAATGACCTTTTGTTTCCAGCGTTGTAGAAAGCATTTAACCAGTGAGTTGTGTTTCACTCGCACAGGTCGTACACGCGTTTATGGGAACCACGAGGTCTGAGCTTTCGAATGAGGTACTGCACAAAAAACCCGACAAAAACGTGATGAAAGAAGTGACCGGAGAAAACACAACAAAAAAAGCTACAAAAAAGAGATTTAGATCCGTTTTGTAGGGCTTAGCTTTCAAATGAGGCATTACATCGGTCTATACCAGCCATTCCCAAAGTCCGGGTCATCACAGGCCCCTTATCAATCCGAAAATCCTTCAGGGCCCCCCTAACTTGCATTTTCTCCTCTATTTAAAGGAGTAAACCAGGTCGAAACTCATTAACCAAGACTAAAACCAGGTGTTAATCCGGTAACTATGACTAAACCGGCTGAAAACTAGGACTAAACCAGGTTCAAACTAGATAATCAAGACTAGAACCATGTGATAACCTGATAACTATAACTAAACCAGCTGAAAACTAGGACTAAACCAGGTTCAAACTAGATAATCAAGACTAAAACCATGTGTTAACCTGAAAACTATGACTAAATCAGCTCAAAAGTAGATGACAAAGACTCAAAACTAGGACTAAACCAGGTCGAAACTCATTGACCAAGACTAAAACCAGGTGTTAATCCGGTAACTATAACTAAACCAACTCAAAACTAGGACTAAACCAGGTCCAAACTAGAAAACAAAGACTAAACCAGATGTTGACCGGGTAAAATTGACAAAATCAGCTCTAAACTAGGACTAAACCAGGTCTAAATGGGATGGATTAGACTAAACCAGGTCCAAACTAGGTAAACCAGGTGTTATCCAGGTAACTATGACTAAATCAGGTCAAAACAAGGACTTAACCAGGTGTAAAATGAGACTAAGCAGAATAAACCAGGTCAAAACCAGATAACCAGAACTAAACCAGTTGTTGTTTAGGTAACTGTGACTAAATCAGGATTAAACCAGGTCTAAATGGGATGGATTGGACTAAACCAGGCCCAAACTAAGTAACCAAGACTAAATCAGATGTCAACCAGGTAACTATGGCTAAATCTGCTCAAAACCAGGACTAAACCAGGTCTAAATGGGATGGATTGGACTAAACCAGGTCCATACTATAGATAACCAAGACTAAAACCAGGTGTTAATCCGGTAACTATAACTAAACCGGCTGAAAACTCGGACTAAACCAGGTTCAAACTAGACAATCAAGACTAAAACCATGTGTTAACTTGAAAACTATGACTAAATCAGCTCAAAAGTAGATGACAAAGACTAAAAAAAGGTGTTAACCAGGTAACAACTCAAAACTAGGACTAACAGTCATTATTTTAAAGGCAGGATTAGATATTAAGTAAGAATCAGAGGCGTAACTTGCCCCCAGGCCAGCAGGGCCCCCCAGAGGGCTCAGAGATCTCACAGAAACGACCGAGAATACAGTCGCTGCAGCAGCAGTGACGAGGTGCAACCACAATTGGCCGTCGCATACTCCCTGAAAAGGCCCCATGAGCCCAGCCCCTCCCTCACCTGCTTCTCAGGGGAAGGAGAGAGAGAGAGAGAGAGAGAGAGAGAGAGAGAGAGAGAGCGCAGACACAGCTCCGACAAGAGAAGTTCTGCTTCTGGCAGCAAAAACAAAAGAAAAGGAGGATGAAGAGGAGGAAGGAGAGCAAGACAGCAGCGAGTGTGATAAGTTACGGTAGTTGTCTGTCTCTGAAGTGCTTTGTTTTAGCAGCCTTCATTGTTTGTCATGCAAATATCATCAACAAGCTATCTATCTATCTATCTATCTATCTATCTATCTATCTATCTATCTATCTATCTATCTATCTATCTATCTATCTATCTATCTATCTATCTCTATAGGTAACCAGGACTAAAATAGATGTTAATCGGGTAACTAACGCTAAAATAGGACTAAACCAGGTCCAAACCATGTAAACAAGACTAAACCAGGTAGCTATGGCTAAATCAGCTGAAAACTAGGACTAAACCAGGTCTAATATGGGACAAAGCGGACTAAACCAGGTTCAAACTAGATGATCAAGACGTGTTAACCTGATAACTATGACTAAATCAGCTCAAAAGTAGATGACAAAGACTAAAACAAGGTGTTAACCAGGTAACAATTCAAAACTAGGACTAAACCAGGTCCAAACTAGACTAAACCAGATGTTGACCAGGTAAGAATGACTAAATCTGCTCAAAACAAGGACTAAATCAGGTCAAAACTCATTGACCAAGACTCAAACCAGGTGTTAATCCGGAAACTATGACTAAACCAGCTGAAACTAGGACTAAACCAGGTCCAATAGATAACAAACCAGATGTTGACCAGGTAAAAATAACTAAATCAGCTCTAAACTATGACTAAACCAGGTTCAAACGTAGCTAACTAGACAAATAGATCTGTGCACTAAAAGCTGGAAATGTGGACTTTGCCCTTGACTAAGCATCTCGCCTTTGCACCAAGGAGAAACTTCAAAACCAGATAAAAACCAGAGCTTCTGCCAGATACCAAATAAACGAGTCGCCTCCAAGCATTTTCCTGCAATAAAACTGGTTAAACGGCTTCTTAATCTTTACCATGTGGCTACGAACCAACCAGACATCGTCCCATTTAGACGAGAATGTGAAACATGCTCGAGCTCCTGTGATGTTGAATCAGGAATCATTGCTACCACACGCAATTACAATACGTGTTCTTCCACTGTGGCTGAAAACCAGACTGACTAAGCACTGTCTCACCATTCGGCAACAGAAACAGGCGCTAGAAATATATTAAGAATCATAGGGATGCACCGATACCACTTTTTCTAAAACCGATACGAGTACTTGGATTTAAGTACTCGCCGATACCGAATACCGATACGAGTACAAGGCATTTTCTTCAACGTTCTTACTTTTTTCACAGCAGATTGGTTTGTAATTAGTAAATTTACTCATGTACATTTCCTTAAGTAAAGTCGGCGACACATTTAAGAGCAGTTATATTAGAATTGTGCTGATTAGGGCTGAAACAACTAATCGATTAATCGACAACTAATCGATTACTAAAATAGTTGTCAACTATTTCAGTAATCGATTAATCGTTTTCTAGTAAACACAGACTAAAATAGAGCTAAAAAGACATGACAATTATGTATTTTGGATGAAAACCTACTTTGTTTTTTAAGTGAGGGTCTGCAGTGTTGTGTACATTGTAAATTTCACAAATATCTGTCTTTGTCTTGTCCAATCAGAAAGCAGAATTAGCACAAAGAGCCTCCGACAAATGTTTACTTTAAGTTTACTCCATCAACATGTCCTCGAACGGCGCCACTTAAGCTCTATGTGATAAAACATTTTAAAAATACAATTTCCATGCACCTTTCACAGTCAAGCGATTAATCGATTAATCGTAAAAATGATCGGTAGATTAATCGATTACCAAAATAAACGTTAGTTGCAGCCCTAGTGCTGATGCCATTTATTTATTTATTTTATTCTCATTCAATATATTTTTTAATTTTTATTGCTCTGTCCATCATTTATGTGTTTTTATTTAGCAATAGTATTGAGATGTTTCTTAAATGGTCTCTTTTCGTCTTTACTTCAGCTCCTGTAGATTTTCTCGTGTGTTTGTAGTAACTTAGCGAGAAGCTACAGCGTTTTCATTGTTCTGCTGCAGCTCATTTTCCCTCAATATAAACATGCTGTATGTCTTTAATCTGGATTTTCTGAGGACTTTTTAGTCGCTGGGTTAGTTTTTCAGATGAATAAACCCCTGGGAATAAAACGGCGTCAGAATGGCCAAAACTGCTAGCCGCGAGTTAGCATCGTTAGCCTGTATGTTGTAAACACTGCAGACGCTGTAGCGAGTTAGCAACGTTAGCCTGTATGTTGTAAACACTGCAGATGCTGCCGCGAGTTAGCAACGTTAGCCTGTATGTTGTAAACACTGCAGACGCTGTAGCGAGTTAGCAACGTTAGCCTGTATGTTGTAAACACTGCAGACGCTGTAGCGAGTTAGCAACGTTAGCCTGTATGTTGTAAACACTGCAGACGCTGTAGCGAGTTAGCAACTTTAGCCTGTATGTTGTAAACACTGCAGACGCTGTAGCGAGTTAGCAACGTTAGCCTGTATGTTGTAAACACTGCAGACGCTGTAGCGAGTTAGCAACGTTAGCCTGTATGTTGTAAACACTGCAGACGCTGTAGCGAGTTAGCAACGTTAGCCTGTATGTTGTAAACACTGCAGACGCTGCAGCGAGTTAGCATCGTTAGCCTGTATGTTGTAAACACTGCAGACGCTGCAGCTCTAACAACATTAAGCTCTGGTTAAATCCAGCTCAGACTCTGGTTTAGAGAGCGCAGTCTGTGATAAAGTCAGCTCTATGTGGATTATTGTGTTTACACTAAACTATTCTACAGTTTGTTGCTTCTTCTCTCCTCACCGCACGTCAAATGGTATCGGTTTCTGGTATCGGGACGTCATGAATGAGTACGAGTATGAGTACAAGCATGTGGTATCGGCCCAATACTGGTATCGGTATCGGTGCATCCCTAAATAATCAGGTAAACTCTGATCAAACTGATAACAGGGACCGTGTAGCCACTAACCAACCAGTCTGACGAAGCCTCTCGCACAGACAGCTGCGTTTGTGAGACGCACGTAGTAAACACGGACCGATCCCATTTAATTCTCATTTAAAAGTCATTAACATTAATCACGCTCCGAATCAAATGAACAACTATCGTGGAGGCGCGTAATTAAAATGCCTAATTGAATCCAAAAAAAGAAAAGAAAACGTGCCCACGCCGCCTCGTCATAGAGAAGTCGTTTACGCGTAATTACTATCCGGCGTTCCTCGAGCGCGTCTGCGAGTGTCTCCAAACAGCAGAATCCCGAACCGAGAGGAAACACGCAGGAGCTAAACCAGACTAAAGCAGGTGTGATGTGAATAAAACCAGGCCCTAAACAAGGACTAGTGTGTGCCGTGAGTGAGCGAGAACATGTGACTAACCCGTGGCTCTGAATGAGATCCAAGCTCAGACTATGTGGCATCAACATCAATAGATCTGGTTTCAAATAGGTTTAAGCTCCAGTCAAAGTGTGAAAAAAGGACTAAACCAGGTCCAAACTATAGGTAAACAAGACTAAACCAGGTAGCTATGGCTAAGTCAGCTGAAATCTAGGACTAAACCAGGTCTAATATGGGACAAAGTGGACTAAACCAGGTTCAAACTCATTAACCAAGACTAAAACCACGTGTGAATCCGGTAACTATGACTAAACCAGCTGAAAACTAGATTACAAAGACTAAAATTAGGTGTTAACCAGGAAACAACTCAAAACTAGGACTAAACCAGGTCAAAACCCATTAACCAAGACTAAAACCAGGTGTTAATCAGGTAACTATAACTAAACCGGCTGAAAACTAGGACTAAACCAGGTTCAAACTAGATAATCAAGACTAAAACCACGTGTTAACCTGATAACTATGACTAAATCAGCTCTAAACTAGATGACAAACACTAAAACTATGACTAAACCAGGTCAAAACTCATTAACCAAGACTAAAACCACGTGTTAACCCGGTAACTATGACTAAACCAGCTTCAAACTAGATAATCAAGACTAAAACCATGTGTTAACCTGATAACTATGACTAAATCAGCTCAAAAGTAGATGACAAAGACTAAAACTAGGTGTTAACCAGGTAACAACTCAAAACTAGGACTAAACCAGGTCGAAACTCATTAACCAAGACTAAAACCAGGTGTTAATCCAGAAACTATGACTAAACCAGTTCTAAACTAGGACTAAACCAGGTCTAAATGGGATGAATTAGACTAAACCAGGTCCAAACTACTTAAACAAGACTAAACCAGGTAGCTATGGCTAAGTCAGCTGAAAACTAGGACTAAACCAGGTCTAATATGGGACAATGTGGACTAAACCAGGTTCAAACTAGATAATCAAGACTAAAACCATGTGTTAATCCGGTAACTATGACTAAACCAGCTCTAAACTAGGACTAAACCAGGTCTAAATGGGATGAATTAGACATAACCAGGTCCAAACTAGGCAATCCAGTCTAAACCAGGTGTTATCCAGGTAACTATGACTAAATCGGGTCAAAACAAGGACTTAACCAGGTGTAAAATGAGACTAAGCAGACTAAACCAGGTCAAAAGAAGATAACCGGAACTAAACAAGTTGTTATTTAGGTAACTGTGACTAAATCAGGATTAAACCAGGTCTAAATGGGATGGATTGGACTAAACCAGGGCTCAAACTAAGTAACCAAGACTAAATCAGATGTTAACCAGGTAACTATGGCTAAATCAGCTCAAAACTAGGACTAAGCCAGGTCTAAAATGACTAAACCAGGTCCAAACTAGATCACCAGAACTAAACCAGTTGTTAATCAGGTAACTATTGCTAAATCAGCTCAAAACTAGGACTAAACCAGGTCTAAAATGGGACTAAACGAGGTGATAACCAGGTAACTATGGCTAAATCAGCTCTAAACTAGGACTAAACCAGGTCTAAAAGGGATGGATTGGACTAAACCAGGTCCAAACAATAGATAGCCAAGACTAAACCACATGTTAACCAAGTAACTATGACTAAATCAGCTCAAAAGTAGGACTAAACCAGATCTAATTGGGATGGATTGGACTAAACCAGGTCCAAACTATAGATAACCAAGACTAAACCACATGTTAACCAGGTAACTATGGCTAAATCAGCTCTAAACTAGGACTAAACCAAGCACATAACATGACTACACGGACTAAACCAGGTCCAAACTAGGCCACTAGGACAACACTAGATTTTAAACTACCAAACCAAGTTTAAAGTAGGACAAAAACCAGGCCAAACGAGATCTAACCAGGTCCAAACGAAACCACATCATAACGAGGAGGTAATCTGGTCTAAACTAGGACTAAAGTCGGTAAATCCAAATGATAAAACAAACTAATCGGAGGGAAAAAAGAGTAAAACGGACAGAAACCACGGAGCTTCGAGGCTAATTCCTCAAAAACAGCCGCTGCGCGTTTCTTATCCCAAGAAAACAGCGTGCATCCTCCCTCCCTCCTCCTCCACCTCCTCCTCCTCCTCCTCCTCCGCTATGGCTGTCAGAGGACCGCGCCGCGCTCCATGTGACTGGAGAGGAGAGACGAGGAGAAGGAAAAAGCAAACTGCGTAAAAACCACATGCACAAACATCACTTTCCAGCACAGCAGCAAAAGCGCGAGGAAACCAGAAAAAAAAAACACCCAGTACGGGACACAGCGAGGGGGGTAAAAGCGCCTCACCTGCTGCCAGTTCTCCTCCAGGGAAGGCATCGCGGAGAAATAGCCAGTGTCGTGCACGAGTTGTAGTTCTTGGAAAATGCTGTAATTCGCCAACACATCCATTTTGTAAAAAGTTAAAGCCAGGAAAGATCCAAGAAGAAGAAGCAAAACTCTCTTCGCGCTCCTGCTCCCAAAAATAAGAAAATCAGTTCCTCTTTTTTTTTTTTTTTTTTTTTTTTGCCTTTTTTTACAGTTTGGAGAGGACGCGGTGCCAAAATGCGCGCAACGGGGAGAAGTCGCTCGCCTCGCGCGCGGTGTTGTTTTGCCACTACGATCCGCGAGTCACGCCTCCTGCCCTCCGTCCTCTATTTCCGTGTTTTGTCCGGGATAGAGAGGGGTGCTCTGCCGCTCGCGTTGCGCTTCCTCCACCACATCAGCAGCAGCAGCAGCGGGAGCGAGGAGCGAGGAGCGCAGGCTGGAGCGCGCCTGCGGACTGGAGCGCGCGGCGGGTTCAGGACCGCGCGTAAACGAGAGGAGGTTTTTTTGGTAGAAACAGCGCCATCTGGCTGGTTTGGTGGAAGTTTTTGAGTGTAGTGGGATCAAAGTGCTCAAGGTTGTTCTGTGGGGGAGTGTTTGGGTTACTCACAGTTTTGAGTAGTTCTCCGCATTTTGTTGTTGTTTTTCCGTCCACTACTGAGGCATCGTAGAGGGAACACAACACTTTTGAACCTCTTAACTCCCGCCGGAACCGAGAGCGTTTTCTCCAGTTCAGCTTTACCCAAATCCAGTGTAACGCCTCATTTGAAAGCTAAGACCTACAAAACTAAATTAATCTTTTTCCTCACATCAGATTTTTTTTTCATCACTTTTTTTGTTGGGCAGTCGTCTCATTTTTGCGACTTTTTTGTCAAATTTTTCGGGTTTTTTTGTCAAATTTTTTGTCAAATTTTTATCGATTTCTGTCATTTTTTGTAAATTCTTCGTCACTTTTTGGTCAATTTTTTTCTAAATTTTTCGTCAAATTTTTATCCATTTCTGTCACTTTTTTGTCATTTTTTTGTCACTTTTTCGTCCTTTTTTTCCTCAATTTTTTGTCCATTTTTATTTCATTACCCTAATCAAAAAGTCAAAAAAATCAAAGAAAATGTGACAAAAATGTGACAAAAATGTGACAAAAATGTGACAAAAATTCAACAAAAAATCAACAAAAATTCAACAAAAGTTCAACAAAAATTCAACAAAAATTCAACAAAAATTCAACAAAAATGTGACAAAAATGTGACAAAAATGTGACAAAAATTCAACAAAAATGTGACAAAAATTCAACAAATTTCAACAAAAATGTGACAAAAATGTGACAAAAATGTGACAAAAATTCAACAAAAATTCAACAAAAATTCAACAAAAATTCAACAAAAATGTGACAAAAAATCAACAAAAATGTGACAAAAATGTGACAAAAATTCAACAAAAATTCAACAAAAATTCAACAAAAATTCAACAAAAATTCAACAAAAATTCAAAAAAAATCAAAAGAATTAAAAAAAATTCAACAAAAATTCAAAAAAAATGTGACAAAAATTCAACAAAAATTCAACAAAAATCCAACAAAAATTCAAAAAAAATCAACAAAAATTCAACAAAAATTCAAAAAAAATTCAACAAAAATTCAACAAAAATTCATCAAAAATTCAACAAAAATTCAACAAAAATTCAACAAAAATGTGACAAAAATTCAACAAAAATTCAAAAAAAAATGGAAAAAAATTCAACAAAAATTCAACAAAAACTCAACAAAAATTCAACAAAAATTCAACAAAAATTCAACAAAAATGTGACAAAAATTCAACAAAAATTCAACAAAAATTCAACAATAAAATGACAAAAACGCGGAGGAAAAAGATCACTTTTGTGGGTCTTAGCTTTCAAATGAGGTGTTACACTGCAGGCCTATAGCCAAAGAGGACAGCATGCATTCGGTGTAGGCGGGTGTTAAGAGGTTAAACAGGGCACGTGGTCTATTTTTCCATCTCAAAAGATCAACGGTGCTAAAAGAGGTTCATTGTCTTACAAGAAAATAAATGGATTCCCACAACTTTAACCTCAGAGTCCCCAAAAGACGAGAACATTCTCTTTAAATGACATTAAACTCTTGCAATAGAGATAATGACACGTGTTTATTAAAGTATTATGGAGTTTCAGGGTCCTCAATCTGCGGTCCTGACTGCGCTGCGCTCCCGCCTGCAGGGGGATCCGCGTCTCCGAACCTCGCTGCAAAACAGGCGACCGGCGCAAGAGGGGGCGGGACCCGGGGGCGGAGCCAGCTGTCAGTCACGTTCATGCGTAACCAAAAAAGGTAAATAAGCTCGGTGATGTCAGCGAGGAGGCGCGTGAAGCGACGGCGCGGGGGCGGGCCCGGGCGGGGAGAGCGCGCGCGCCATTGGCCGGGAGAGGCTGTCGGTCTCGGGGAGGGGGGCGGGACCGAGGGGTGAGTTATTTTTAGAGGCCTATATAAAAGCACCGCGCGCGTACGGGTTGTCATTTCGGCCCGAACACGCGAGGAGAGCGCACTGGAGGAGAGCGGAGCGAGCGCGCGCCACGTGAAAGACGCGTGAAACCGCGGAGAGGAGGAAGAGGGGGAACGTTTTTGCAGAAAGGGAGAGGAAGAGGGGAGAGTGAGGCGGTGATTTTGTGGAGGAGGAGGAGGAGGAGGAGGAGGAGGAGGAGGAGGAGGATAGATGTGGTTACCATGCGGTTTCCATGTGCAGTGTCTGGAGACTGGCTCCTCCGCCCACCTGTTCAGAACAACAGACGAGCAGCGGAGTCTGATTCCCAGTCACGGCTCCAGTAGCTGCTGTTGTTCCTGTTTAGAATCATAATAAAGCTTTATTTAAATGGGAAACACACATAGGAGATTTACATGGCCCGCGGGTGTGAAGTTCTTTCATCACAAACACTCTCAGATGAACTCTGTAGAGGCACTGTAATCAAGTAATATGTAATAACAATGTAATAACGTGTAATAAAATCTCAAAACACAGAAAGTAAACTGTAATTACATAAATGAAGTAGTAACAGTGTCTTTGCACTGTAATAAACGCTGAAATAAATCCATCCATCCATTTTCTTCCGCTTTATCCGGGGCCGGGTCGCGGGGGCAGCAGCCTCAGCAGAGATGCCCAAACTTCCCGATCCACACACACCTCCTCCAGCTGTTCTGACCCCGAGGCCACACCTCCTCCAGCTGTTCTGACCCCGAGGCCACACCTCCTCCAGCTGTTCTGACCCCGAGGCCACACCAGGCCAGCTCGGAGACATAGTCCCACCAGCGTGTCCTGGGTCTTCCACGAGGCCTTGTCCCACTAGGACATGCCTGGAACACCTCCCGCTCTAAAGGGATGACATAGGGCAGGGGTGGCCAACCCGCGGCTCTCGAGCCGCATGCGGCTCTTGGCCAATCAGAGTGCGGCTCTTTGCAAAATAATTGGTAAATATTTCCCATAAACTATAACAGTCTTTGACCAAAAATCCAACCATCGTCCTACAGACCCTGTTTCCATCTCTACATGAATGAGAGTCTGTATCTCTCTCCTTTTCGAGGCGGTTTGTAAAAGGAGTCCGTGCAGCCTCACTCACAGCAGGATGTAGTTAAACAATAGGCAGATCGTGGCTCTGGGATCAGCTTCTGCTTTTCAGATTCCTGATCAGCCTACTCTTTATTTGATGTAATTTGGCCTCATATTCTCAGAAAAAGATCAAAATTAGGAAATGGAAAAAAGCGGAGCTCTAATGAAGCTTATGATGCGAAGCGCGACATCGTAACGCGGAAATACACAAAGTCATGACGTTTCTTTCACATGTGGCTGAAACTGTAACAAATACAACTTAAAACAGAATCTCAGTCGTCCAGAGGCTCCTGGCAGCCTAGAGTGCGTTCTCTGCACACTCCAGTCAGGACCGAGCTGCACTGAGCCACAGGCCAGGGGCGGATCAGAGAAGGGGGCTCAGTGGGCAGGGCCCCACATACAAAGACACTCCAGCATTAAAATAAATAATAATAATAATCTAATTCTGTCTCAGTCAGAGCAGAAAGTACAACATTTCAGTTAATATACATGTATTTCAATCTTGTTGAGGAGTAAAACCAATAAATCTAACACAATTATTTAAAAAAAAGAAAAAGAAAAAGGCATAAAGTTATAGTTTATTGTGATTAAATATAACGGTCACATTCTATTTAATCACAATAAACTACCGCCCCGGGATCTCGCAATGGTCGGTGCCTTTGTGGCTCTTCACAGGATCAAGGTTGAAAATTTCGGCTCTTGGTCTCTGACTAGTTGGCCACCCCTGACATACGGCCTCATTATCTGGTTATCCAAAGTGTTGCTGATTTCTTGCAGTTCTTATATTTGAAGAGTTTCGTGGTGCTAGGCTAATGCAAGGCATGTCTATGGTATCAGCTAGCCTGCATTAAAAACAGTGTGACCCGCTCCACAGAGCACCTGAGGCAAATCACTTATAACACCAGACTAACCATGTAAATGTCTGTGTCCATAGAATAATTTTAACCATTTTGTATTTAAAATAACTTATATTTGAGCAGCATCAGCTTTGTGGTTGTATAAGCTACGCGGCGGCGGAGTGATCTGCTAGAAAATAGTCCCTCAAAATGTGATCATTCACAGGGGCGGACTGGGACTGAAAAACAGCCCTGGACTCTGACCAGCCTGGCCCAAATTAGTGTAAATGTGACACTTCCACAAATACATATTTTAACCTCTTACCCCCCGCCTAAACCAAATGCATTCTGTCCTCTTTTGGCTGTGTAACACCTCATTTGAAAGCTAAGACCCACAAAACTGACCTTTTTCCTCGCGTTGTTGCTGTGTTGTGTCACCTTTTGTATGTTTTTCATTTTTTTTCATTTTTTCATTTTTGTCACATTTTTGTTGATTTTTTGTTGATTTTTTGTTGAATTTTTGTTGATTTTTTGTTGATTTTTTGTTGAATTTTTGTTGAATTTTTGTTGAATTTTTGTTGAATTTTTGTCACATTTTTGTTGAATTTTTGTCACATTTTTGTCACATTTTTGTCACATTTTTGTTGAATTTTTGTCACATTTTTGTCACATTTTTGTCACATTTTTGTCACATTTTTGTCACATTTTTGTCACATTTTTGTTGATTTTTTTTTTCATTTTAGTTGAATTTTTGTCACATTTTTGTTGAATTTTTGTCACATTTTTGTTGAATTTTTGTTGAATTTTTGTCACATTTTTGTTGAATTTTTGTCACATTTTTGTTGAATTTTTGTTGAATTTTTGTCACATTTTTGTTGAATTTTTGTTGAATTTTTGTCACATTTTTGTTGAATTTTTGTTGAATTTTTGTCACATTTTTGTTGAATTTTTGTTGAATTTTTGTCACATTTTTGTAGAATTTTTGTTGAATTTTTGTTGAATTTTTGTCACATTTTTGTTGAATTTTAGTTGAATTTTTGTCACATTTTTGTTACATTTTGTTGAATTTTTGTCACATTTTTGGTGCTTTTTTCCTAAGAATCTTTTTGATTAGGGTAAAGCCAAACTGGAGAAAATGGGATCCGTTCAGGTGGGAGTTAAGAGGTTAACCTCTGACCCCCCGCCTAAACCAAATGCATTCTGTCCTCTTAGCTTTCAAATGAGGTGCTACACAGGCCTATATAATAACCTAAGACCCACACACTGATCTTTTTCCTTGCGTTGTTGCTGTGTTTTGTCACCTTTTTTTTTTTTATTCAGTCACATTTTTGTTGAGTTTTTGTCATTTTTTTGTTGAATTTTTGTCACTTTCTTGTTGAATTTTTGTCATTTTTTTGTTGAATTTTTGTCATTTTTTTGGTTGAGTTTTTGTCACATTTTTGTTGAATTTTTGTCACATTTTTTTGTTGCTTTTACATCCTTGTTTTCTTCTCATTTTTTTGTGGCTGTTTTGGTGCTTTTTTCCCAAAAAAGCTTTTTGATTCGGGTAAAGCCAAACTGGAGAAAATGTGCTCCTTCAGGCGGGAGTTAAGAGGTTGACATCTGACCCCCCGCCTAAACATTAACGAGTGCATTTTCCCCAGTTCGACTTTTCATTATTGTTTTTTTGATCGGCATCATCAGCAAAAAGAGCGGGAAAGGCGGTCGTAGAAACAGAAGCAAAATCATTCATATAAATAATAAATAATAACGGTCCCAAAACTGAACCTTGTGGCACACCATACTCCACGGAATTCCTTTCAGATTCATGTTTTTTTTATACTGGGCTTTACCCAAATCTAAAAGCTTCTCGACTGGAGATCAACAATGTAACGCCTCATTTGAAAGCTAAGACCTACAAAAGTGACGGAAACTTTTCGTCACGTTTTGTCATATTTTTGTTGTTGTGAAGTTTAAACAATAAACATCACAAAAAATGGTCAAAATAAAGAAAGCTGGTCAGATTTTTAGCTAAATCTTGAATATAAGTTATAATAAAAATGTGTCACATGCACTTTAAAGGCCCTATGTCTGATTCCGGATGCTACAAATATGTTAGGAAAGCTACGAATGACTTTGGATATTCAGAAATTTTATTACAAAAAATGAAAGAAGCCACTAAATAAAAATGTCAGTTGTTTCCAAACTCACTCGTAACTTTCCAAACATATTTGTAGCGCAGTGTTAATTTCATCGACTAAAATATTTAGTCTTAATTTTAGTCAAAGTGACATATTTGACGAGTAAAATTGGACTAAAACTAAATGAAAAGTTTCTCATGAGACTAAAACTGTGACTAAAATGTCCAGATATTTGAGTCGACTAAAATGAGACTAAATAAAAATGAAAAGGAGAGACTAAAATCATCCAAACTTGTATTGAGCGTCTGAAAGAGCCGCAGATCATGTAAATTCTCTGTTAAAGGATCAGCTCTGAGCTTTGTTCATGTGGAGCAGAAACATGAAGCAGAGGAACAACATTAAATATGATTATAATCAATATTATCAATGCAAAGTCCACTCAATTAGTCTTAAATTTAGTCGACTAAAACTAGACTAAAATCGAATTGCATTTTCGTCAAAAGACTAAGACTAAAACTAAATTAAAATATGTTGTTTGTCGGCACATTTCACAACTTGCTGGGTCACTTTTCAGGCTCACAGTCACAGAAATGTTAGAAAACTAAACAGAAACTTCATGAAATTGATCAAACGCGATAATAAGATGCACAAAAATGTCTGAGTTTACAATAAAGGAGGATAAGACTCATTTGGCTCTATCACTAGCAACAAAAAAACAGGTCCAGTGCCTTTAAGGACATGAATCAGAAATCAAAGCACCGACTCCCTGGATTAATGGACTCCTGTTCTCTCCCTCCTCGTGGCGTCTCCTCTTTCTGCAGATATTGTACAGACCCAGAGGATGCTCTCCGTTTGCTCCGAGCGAACCATAAAAGCTTTTAACAGATCAGATATCACCGGGCATGTCTATGGATCACGGAGCACGGCGACGGCTAACGCAATAACATCACATGGTACGAGGAGAAGCCACATTCTGCTGTTGAATTACCAGCATCTCCCATCTCTGATCTCGGCTTTAACGTCTCCATCGATCGTTATTTATTTATTTAAACAGCTTCGTCATGAACCCTGTCGAAAGCCACATTTACTTGTTTTTAAAGGAACAGGCCACCGTTTTTACACACTGAGATATGTTCTTACCTGAGCTGTGACGAGTTCTTTAGGACCTGTCTGATCTTCAGTCACGTAAACACAGCGCAGACGGCGTTAGCATTTAGCCTCTCCCTCTCTCCTCTATAGCTCCAAAACAGGTCAAGATAGAAGCTACCAAGCTCTTCCACGTTTTCCCTATTTAAATATGGTTACGTGAAGTGTTCCACTACAAAGTATAATTACACAAAATTAAACAATGTGGATTTTCTAAGCGGATAAAAGGAGGGACTATATTGTAAGGCGTAATAATACCAGGAGTAGTTCGAAATCCGCGCAGTAATCTTCACTTTACTGCACAGTAATCTTGATGCCAAACTACTCTTGATATTATTACGCCTTACAATTTTCTGTGTGTCACTCTAATTACTGTGTTTTTAAGGGTTTATTACATGTTATTACATTATTATTGCATATGTATTACAGTATAACACTGTAGTTAGTGGTCTGTAATCTTAAGCGTTGCCGGATTTCTTCTTCCCTGATGGCACCGGCATACTCCGAGATGACGATGCCGGGATTCTCACATTGTGAAAGAGTGGATCAGGGACTCCACTGAGAGTCTTTGGGACGTGCTGGAGGAGGTTTTGAACAGTGGTCACACTCTCCCATCATCAATGCAAGATCTTGGTGAATAATAAATGAACTTCTGGATCTTTTGGCAGAAGCTCAATAGATACAGACGGCATCTCTGGAATCGCCCATATAAGGTCATGTTGGAAAACAGTTAAGGGGGAAAACAATTTTGAGAAAAATCTAAACTTTCTCTAATTATTCAAAAACTACTGAAACAAACGCTGAATTATGAATATAGTTTCTACTAAATAAAGAAACAAAGACATGGGGAGGAGCAAAGTGGTTCAACAGCCCATAAATACATGAATAACGGAGAATGCTAACTTGATGTTACATATTAGCATCGGGCTAATGCTAACGGTTAGCTAGCGCTAGCTACAACTGCCGTTTTTTTTCACTTTTACTGAACAATCTGCTGTGAGAAAATATCCATATGGGCCCGATTTACACCTGACTTTATTTATGTGATAAATGAGTTCATATTACACCAGAAAATGGCGCTACATATATTTTTTCAACTTTTACAGCACCTGTACACTGGAATAGTTTAGTTTAGTTTGATGCATACAGGTATAGTATACATATAACAAACAGAATTTTTCAAAGCGAGTAGGAAGAAGTTCTAACTTATAAGGCCCTCCCCCTCCTTTCAGACTTACACAGCTTAAACTACTGCTCACGGCACAATCATTTTAATGTATATTCAGGCTTTAACCGTGAGATCTATGCGGCAATTCCAGTCTGAGGAATTGCCTTAGTAGTGAATTAAATCAACAAACGGCACCTCTTAGCAAATCCCAGACAGTAAAGTCATAGTTCATGACGTTCTTGTGTTGCTCTTGCATAAGGCTGAAGGTGCACATTCTGGACATCACATAATAAATCCAGATTCATAACAAACTTCTCATTATCGGATCAAAATAACAAAGACAATTCATAATAGTTCAGGAACAGATGATTCATTACAAGAGTTTTGCAGACTTTTCCAGTATTTGCTTTCTGTACATTATTTTAAATTGTACTACAGTTGAATGCATTTTTAAATCTTCTTCTAATGAGTTCCAGAGGTCGACTCCACTTCCTGTAACAGACATACTTTTTTGTGTTGTGCGGGAATATTTTTTCTTCAGATTCATTTTCCTTCTTAGGTCATAGCCCCCATCACGGTCTGAAAACATTACACAACATGTCGCTCACCTCCCTTAAACGTGTGGTACTTCACATCTTTAGCCCTTTAAGGTATTTCAGACCCTCTTAGACTTGACGTATCACCTGCTGTGGGACTTGGAAGGTCGAACACTTTGAGAGGTGGTTCGTGGTTTCAAACGTTTTCGAAGATAGTGGGAGTTGGTGAGGTTTTCACTGCTCAAGGGTTATCGAACATGAGCAGCAGAATCTCCATTTCCAAAGCCTTTTTTTTTTTCTAATCCATTTTTTTGCTGAAGGCTCAGATATTTCCTGGATCATGTTTCGGGATAGATGCAGACGGCGTCTCTGGAATCGCCCATATATGGTCATGTTTGAAAACAGTTAAGGGGGAAAACAATTTGGAGAAGAATCTGAACTTTCTCTAATTATTCAAAAACTACTTTAACAAATGCTGGATTATGAATATAGTTTTCTACTAAACAAAGATACAGTAAATGCTCTAACATAGGCCGGGGCCTTTATTTACTCAAGGGCATCTAGGACCAGGCCTTTATTGGAACCAGGCCACAATTAGAGACAGGCCTTTATTTCTATTTGAGCAAAACGGACGACCAGGAAAATGAAGAAAAACGAGATTTGTGTCCATTTGCACCTAAAACATTAGGTTCATTTATTAAGTAACATTTCAAACCCTCTCCCAGCGGCTGGAACATTGACGCCTTTTATTTTGTCGGGACAACAGGAAGTGTTTCGTTGCTGTTAGCGGAGCTTTGACATCAGTGTCACTGCAGGTTTCTGTTTCGTTTTTACCGCGGACCGGATTATTTGTTGTTATCTTGTGTAAAAGGCGAGTTTAGACGGAGCGTTTGTGTTTGTGATCGATCATGAGACTGACCCGAGAGAAGACGAGACGCTCGCGCTGATGGGAGGAGTTATTTTGAGGCGTGGGACTGACCTGCACACGGAGCAGCTGGACGTGCTTTGAAGACGCGATGGAGACTTTATTAAAACCCTGGAGGGTCACACAACATTTGTTTCCAAATATGGTCACAGGAGGTTTGAAAAGTGGCTAAATCTGTGTCAAAGTTACGCTGGGATCAGCTCCTCCGCAGCGTCCCCCTCGGCCCGGGTTCAGTTTGTTACTTCCTGCACGTGAGTTTTCATTTACACCAGTATGAGACAAATTCCTAACATGGGGAATATTTCTACTGCTATAGTTTCTAATAAAAGCCCCGTTCTCTGTCGGAGACCCAGCCTCTAATGGAATACAGGCCAGTATTAGAGAATTTACGGTATTAATCAAAACACTATGCTGATATTTTCTGTTTTCTGGACAGTCATAAAAGTACAAATGATTTCAAGTTTGCCTCGATTAAGGAGAGGTCCCTGTTTCACACCTGCCCCCTGCTGGCCAGCCCTCACACCTGCGCAAGTAGACTGACCGGCGCGGCCTGATGACATCATCACACAGCGCCGTTTGTTTCTATGTCAGGCAAAAGCTTGAGCCGTGGCACGTGAAATGCGAAGGGAAAATAATCCCAGCGTTGTGAAAAAACACAAGTCTGCTTTACAAAAGGAAAAAAAATGGCCCAAAAAATGTTTGAAAAAAATATATTAAAACAAATATATTATAATCGTTTTTTTGTGATTATGCTAATAATTTATTATGCTAATAAATCGTTTAGTGTTGTAATCAAAATCATAATGGAATTTCGATTAATTGCACAGCCCTACTTTCAAGTTTGTCGAGGATCTGGAGGATCAGCACTTGTGAGTTCGATGAAACTCTTGAACGAAAAAGACATTAAAGGGATATTTCAGGATTTTTGACATAGTTATCCAGAGTGTTGCTGATTCCTGGCGCTAGGCTAGTGCATTTCTATGGTATCAGCTAGCCTGCATTAAAACCAGTGTGATCCGCTCCACAGAGCACCTGAGGCAAATCACTTACAACACCAGACTAACCATATACATGTCTGTGTCCATAGAGTCATTTTAACCATTTTGCATTTAAAATAACTTATTATACGGCTCTTCACAACGTAAGTAGAAGCTCCGTTGATTTGAATGGGATTTCCCAACGTTCTACCGGTCATTATTTTCTGATAAAGGACCTCTGAGAAAAATAACTCCGCTGCCAATGGTAACGGAGTTCCTGCTTTCATATCACTCCACACGTACGTAGCAGCGACACTATCTGTCCCGTCACTGAGAGAGAAGTCGGGGAATCGTGAGTCTGACTTTCAACTTACCCAGAGATTCACCACCATTCCTCCAACTGCACCTTCAGCTAAGTAGCTAGGCTAGCTGCTAGCCTTGCTGCTTCTAGCCTAGCCAAACGTTTTGGAAACTTTTGGGAACCATTTTTTTGCGGAAGTCATTAAATAAACCTTTCGACCTTCATAAAAGTTATGAAGTTTATGTTGTGTGTGTTCAGTTGGCAAATGGCCGAATAATAAGAGGGAAAATGTGTAGAACGTATAGAACCTTCAGGGCGAAACAAGTCCGGTTCGCCCTGTCGGTGCTTATTTTCCCGATAATGACCAGCGTTCTATACATTATCCCTCACTTACATTTGAGCAGCATCAGCTTCGTGGTTGTATAAGCTACGCGGCGGCGGAGTGATCTGCTAGAAAATAGTCCCTCAAAATGCGATCATTCATGTGATGCAGGTCAGTTATATTCCAAACATGATTCTATGGACACAGACATTTATATGGTTAGTCTGGTGTTATCAGTGACTCAGGTGCTCTGTGGAGCGGGTCACACTGTTTTTAATGCAGGCTAGCTGATACCATAGACATGCACTAGCCTTGCACTAGCCTAGCGCCACGAAACTCTTCAAACATAAGAACTACAAAAAAAAATATATACAGTATCTCCAGAAATCAGCGACACTCTGGATAACTAGGAAATGAGGCCCTATGTCCTGAAATATCCCTTTAAGGCTTCATATGAGATTTCATGGAAAACATAAAACCCCAAACTTTTGCGCTGTCGTGTATGAAAAAGTTATTTGTTTGTTGATAAAATGTCGGCAACAGCTTTTCGAAAAGGCTCTTTTTAAATAGACAAACCCCGAAGATTTGGCTCTCATTAAAAAGCCGCAAACCCCATGACGAGTTGTTGTTCTCTCACTCTCACTTCGTAAATAGACTCTTATTGCTCATGTTGATTTTTATATGTGCTGTTCTAATTGAAATAAAGAGATGAACAAAAGCCACGTAACCCCCCCCGTATTCCAGATCCAAAGAGAGACGAGATGTTAGCTCAGGGGCCATATGTCCATTCTGGAAGAGCACAGAGGGGCCAATGGCTCTAAGGGCCACCGGTCTGGCCCCTCACTTTACCTGACCCTTACCCCCAAATCTAAAAGCTTAAAAGAAGGCATCCAAAAACAAAAATGTGCTGGAAAAGCAACAAAAAAGTGACAAAAACACAACAAATGATGAAAAAAAAGCGATGAAAAAACAACAATAACATGAAATAACCCCCTGAAAAACAAGAGACGAAAACACAACGAAAAAGTGACAAAAAGACAACAAAATGTGACGACAACGTGACGACAAAGCGATGAAAAAAGCAATAAAAAAACAACAAAAACATGAAAAAAACCCCGAAAAACAAGAGACGAAAACACAACGAAAAAGTGACAAAATGTGACGAAAACGTGACGTCAAAGCGATAAAAAAAACAATGAAAAAACAACAATAACATGAAAAAAAAACAACAGAAAAATAAATGACGAAAACAGGCGAAAAAGCAACAAAAACATGACAAAACTGCAGCGACAACGTGACAAAAAGCTACCTTCACTTTTCTAGATTCCAAATGAGGCGTTACAGTGTTGCTCTCCAGTCAAGAAGCCTTTTGATTTGGGTAAAGCCGAACTGGAGAAAATTCTCTCGGTTAAGGCGGGGGGTCAGAGGTTCACATCTGTATTTGGGCCAGACTGACCAGAGTCCAGGGCTGTTTTCCAGTCCCAGTCCGGCCCCTGTGCGAGCTCCGCACTGCGAGGCGCCCGACGAAGCAGCGATCAATCTTTCCCTTGTTATTCAAAGTTCTATTCCCTTCTGCATTCTCTGCAAACATCCTCCTCATCATGCGGTGATCCATATGTCTCCTCTTCCATTGTGTTTGAACGTAAACATTTGCCGGCGATACAGTCAACGCCGTGACTCTCTCCTCCATCTGCCTCCTCCGTGACGCGCAGAAGCCGCCTGGAGGATTCGAGCTCTGTTTTCTTTTGTCGTCTGCTCGTCCGCGGACCCTCCGGTCGTCTCCGAGGACCCAGGCCCAGATGGCGGCGAGATGGGCTGTTTCGGGACATTTTCACTATTGATTTTTTTGCTGCTGTGCCATCGGAGGAGCCGCACGGAGAGGAGGGAGCGAGAGGGGGTTAGGGGGGGCTCAGATAGAGACTGTTAAATGATCTGTTGACTCAGCTGAAGATGCTCTGTGAGTCTGACCGTTACAAAAGGGTGATGCGGTGCAGGCCCCGGGGGCTTCAGCGCGACCGTGAAATAAAACCAAACTGTGGAGCTTCTCAAAAGTTCTTCAGGTGGAGCTCAGGGTCATCTGCAAATGAAGACTTTAGACTTTAAAGCAGTGCTAAGTAACGTGTTTACTTTAATAAATCCTCTCCGTAGTCCCTGTGGGGGTGATACAAGTGTTTATGGGAGGATTGGAGGGTCTTTCATCGCCCCCTGGTGTCTCTGGACAGAAAACCATGTTTGCAACTTGACTGGCACCGGGCCGGAGTCACCAATACACACTAGTGGAATCACGGAGAAGAAGCTAACAGGCTAGCGGGCAAAGCTAACTGCGGCTAACGTCACTTTAACCCCTTAACTCCCACCGGAACCGAGCACATTTTCTCCAGGTTGGCTTTACCCCAATCCAAAAGCTTCTGGAAGAAAGGTGTGAAAATAGCGACAGAAGTGAGACGAAAACAATGATTGAAAATGTGATGAAAAAGTGACGAAAACCTGATAAAAAAGCAATGAAATAATGACAAAAATGAGACAAAAAAGTGATGGAAAAATGATGAGAAATCGATAAAAACATAACAAAAATGTGACAAAAAAGTAACAAAAAGGCAATGAAAAAAAGTGAAAGTGAAGGAATAAAAAAATGACAAAAAAAGTGAGAAAACTGACAAAGAAATGACAAAAATGTGACAAAAAATGATCAAAATTGATGAAAAGGGCCAAAAATGTCACAAAAAAGTGACGAAAACATGACAACAATGTGATAAAAGATTGACCAAAAAATGGACAAAAAATGACTAAATTGTGACAAAAAAAAAGGACAAAAAAATGACAAAAATGAGCTGAATACCCCCAAAAATGTGAGGAAAAAGATCCATTTAGATGAGTTTTGTAGGTCTTAGCTTTCACATGACGTGTTACACTGGACTGCAGGATTTGGGTAAAGCTGAACTGGAGAAAATGCTCTCAGTTCAGGCGGGAGTTAAGAGGTTAAACAGTATTTACAGCCAAGTTTGAGTGAAAAAAATGACCTCCATTGTGTGATTGGATGAACAATAACCCTCTGTCCCTTTGTCTTTCCTGTCAGCGAAGTATTTACTCTCACGGACAATTAATAAGTTAAAAAAAATCACAACTTGCTACAACACCTGCAGTTGCGCTTATGGCCTCTAGGGGCAAGAGTTACTTAGTACTGCTTTAAACCTCTTAACCCTGATTTTCTGCAGTTCAGCTTTACCCAAATCTAAAGGCTTCTTGACCAGAGATCTAACAGCCAATAGATAACACCTCACTTGAAAGCTAAGACCTACAAAACTATAGAAACAGATCTTTTTCCTCAATGTGAAGTTTTTTCTTTTCATTGCATTTTTGCCACCTTTTAGTCACTTTTTTTCTCGCTTTTTTCCTTGTTTGTTTATCACTTTTTCATTGTTTTTTGGCCACATTTCGTCCAATTTTCGTCACTTTTTTGTCACATTTTGGTCACTTTTTTTGTCATTTTTCATTGCTTTATTGTCACTTTTTTCATCGCCTTTTTGTTGCTTTTTTGTCTCATTTTTGTCATTATTCCACTGCTTTTTCATCAGGTTTTCGTCACATTGTAGTTGCTTCTTTTGTTGCATTTTGTTCATCCTTGTTTTTGTGCCGATTTCGAGGCTTTTTTCAAGAAGCTTTTCGATTTCTCTGGAGAAAATGTGCTCGGTTCGGGTGGGGCTAAAGATCATTTTATTTGCACTTAAAAGGACTATAAGGAGTTTAAAAATCTTAAAATTATGTATTTTCCTCTAAAATCCTGAGGCCCTATGTCAAAAATCCTGAAACATCCCTTTAAAGTTACTACATCAACGCTAAGGCACCGAAAGTAGTTTTAAAAGCACAAAATGAAGCACAATCTACATAAAACCCCAAAGCTCCCTCGTGTTGTGCGTACATGGGCTCTTATTGCGCACCGGCCGTCCAGCGCGCAATTACAACCACGATATACAAAGGATTAGAAAAGATAAACATCGCCATGGCAACGCGGGGCAGGAAAAGCCTGGCGCGGACACGGGTTGGCACGAGGACTGACCGACGGCGCGTTAAAATAGCTTTTTCCGTGTTCAGAGGCAGGCGTGTGATTCTGATTCAGACCGGGGTGAGTTCAGGCTGAGGCGAAACTGAAAGACCGAACAAACGATTAAAGCCTCCATTTATCCCCAACGGCAAACAAATCTATGGCAGTGTGATTTTGAGTTCAGAGCGGGACTGGAAATTGACTTTTATATTCCCTCTATAGACACAGACGGCGTCTCGTCATGGAAGGGGGCGTGGCCTCGCCGAGGGGGAAAATAGAATCTTTGGAGAAACACAATTTTTCACTCTTTTTAGCCATTTTCTGGTGGAATATTATTATTATTCTTTATTTATACAGGTGGTCTCTTGAGACTCAATGTCTCATTTGCAAGAGAGACCTGTTAAAACATACAAGGTAAATAACAGTCAACAATAAGACAACAGTGGAACAATTATACTATAACACAACACTAAGAAAATGTGTAAAACTTAAAAACAAGAGCAGACACATGGAGGAAACTCCTTTACAAGGGATTTAAACTGATGGAAGGTCATGAGATTATCCACATAAAAGGTTTTCTGTGCCTCATTCCAGACATTTGGTGCGAAGTAGCAAAAGGCCTTCTTCCCCCATTCTGTCTTTACACGGTGAGACTCGAGAGTCAAAATGTCCTGAGACCTCAGCTGGTCAGCATCTGACCTGACATTTATAAGACTAAACAAATAATCAGGAAGGACACCAAGAAGAGCTTTATAAATAAACAGCAGACAGTGCTGCTCCCTCCTTGCTTCTAGAGATCGCCAACCCCCTTTAGCATAAAGATCACAGTGGTGAGTCCTGTAACCGTCTCCAGTGATGAATCTAATGGCTGAATGGAAAACTGCATTCAGAGGCTTCAACACAGATGCAGTGGAATGCATATATATGACATCACCGTAATCCAAAACAGAAAGTAACGTAGCCTGGATTAACAGTTGTCTCTTATTAAGAGGGATACAGTTTTTGTTTCTATAGAAAAAAGACAGCTTTGCTTTAAGTTTGTTCGTTAGCTCCTGGACATGTTTACTAAATGAGAGTCTCTCATCGATCCAGATGCCAAGATATTTATAATATGGCACTTTCTCAATAATGGAACCGTCTAAAGCAGAGACTGACACGTTCTGTGACAGAACAGACTGTTTTCTAGAGAACAACATACATTTAGTTTTCGAGGAGTTCATCAACATTTTCAAGTCAGTAAAATTTTGTTGAACCAAATTGAAGTCATGTTGTATATTTTGAATTGCTTGTGCAGCAGAGGGCGACATAGAGCACATAATTGCGTCATCTGCATATAAATGAATGGAGCTTTGTTTTAGGTTATCACCAATAGCATTAATATACATTGTAAATAAAAGTGGTCCTAAAACTGACCCTTGAGGCACACCCTTCTTAAGACATAAAAATTCAGACCGGTAGCCTTCAGCAACAACTGCCTGGGTTCGATCTGTGAGATAATTTCTAAATTATCTCACTTATGTGAACTTATTTATCACATAAGTAAAGTCAAGTGTAAATCGGACCCATGTGGATATTTTCTCACAGCAGATTGTTCAGTAGAAGCGAAAAAACGACAGTTGTAGCTAGCGCTATCTGACCAGTAGCATTGGCCTGATGCTAACATGTAGCATCAGGTTAGCATTCTCCGTTATTTATGTTGGGCTGTTGAACCACTTTGCTCCTCTCCATGTCTGTGTACCGTAAATTCTCTAATACTGGCCTGTATTCCATTAGCGGCCGGGTCTCCGACAGGGGCCGGGTCTCCGACAGGGGCCGGGTCTCCGACAGGGGCCGGGTCTCCGACAGGGGCCGGGTCTTCGACAGGGGCCGGGTCTCCGACAGAGGCCGGGTCTCCGACAGGGGCCGGGTTCGTGGCTGGCGGAGGCAAATTAAAGCCGGTCTCTAAAACAGGCCGGGGCTTTTATTAGAAACTATAGCGGTAGAAATATTCCCCATGTTAGCTGCTTCAGGTTTACAAAGAAAGTTTCTGAAAACATAAACGATTTGTCTTCGTGTGGATTTATCCTAAGCCAAAGTTGTGAAACACTGTGAAGTCTGGAGCAGCAGAATCCGGGTGTGGGACTGTTTTGTTGCCTCAGGGCCTGGACAACCTGCTATCATCAATGGTTATGTTTTTTGCAGAAAGACCTGAGACATTCACAACAGTGTGGAAAAGTAAGTGAACCCTTGTGTTTAATATCTGCTGATCCTTCTTTTGCTGCAATAACTGCTTTTCTGTAGCTGCAGATTCCTCTTTACAAAACTGCAGCAGTTCAGTGAGATTCAGGGGCTGTACTTACTTATTCCACGCTGTCCTGTGAATGTTTACATGTTCTGGCCAATAAACATATGATCAAATGTAAATGTTTGTGTGGTATTGTTTAACCCCTTAACTCCCACCTGAACCGAGCACATTTTCTCCAGTTTGGCTTTACCCCAATCCAAAAGCTTCTGGAAAAAAGCTGTGAAAATAGCAACAAAACTGAGACGAAAACAATGATGGATATGTGACAAAAAAGTGACGAAAAAATTACAAAAAATTTCCAAAAATGTGATAAAAATGTGACAAAAAAATTACAAAAATGACACAAAAATTGATAAAAAAAATTGACAAAAAATGACAAAAAAATGACTAAAATTTGATAAAAAATTGACCAAAAAATGACAAAAAATGTGACAAAAAATGTGACAAAAAATGTGACAAAAATGTGATAAAAATGTGACAAAAAAGTGACAAAAAATGACAAAAAATTGATAAAAAATTTGACAAAAAATGACCAAAAATGTGATAAAAATGTAACAAAAAAATTACAAAAAAATTACAAAAAAAATACAAAAATGTGATAAAAATTTGACAAAAATGTGACAAATAAATGACAAAAAAATGACAAAAAATTGATAAAAATTTGACAAAAAAATTACCAAAAATTGACCAAAAAATGACAATAAATGTTTAAAAAAATGTGACCAAAAAATGACAAAAATTTGATAAAAAATTTGACAAAAAATTACCAAAAAATGACCAAAAATGTGATAAAAATGTGACAAAAAAATTACAAAAATGTGACAAAAATGTGACAAAAATGTGACAAAAAATCACAAAAAAAGGCAAAAAAAGTTTAAAAAAAAATGAGTTGAATACCCAACAAAAAAATGATGGAAAAAAAATCTGATGACGTGAGGAAAAAGATCCTCTCAGTTCAGGCGGGAGTTAAGAGGTTAAAGCAGACACTGTTTACTCATTCCTGTGATTTTTGATGAAGATCAGACCACATTCAGTGACCAATATAGGAAGAAATGTGAGAAATTCCAAACTTTTTCTTCCCACTGTAGTAAAAGTCACACGTTTCTTTTGATCAATGGTGAGTTAAAGCTTAGACCTCGTACACGAGTAGAAATGTGGGCACAGTACTTCCCCTTCTGTCTTTACTGCTAAACGCTCTCTGCTGAAGAAACTGACTTGTTCTAAAGATCAAACCGTATTGTTTCATTTCAAGCAATAAAAGACAAAAAAATGACAAAAATGTGATAAAAATGTGACAAAAAAATTACAAAAATGTGACAAAAAAATGACAAAAAAATGACCAAAAAATGACAAAAATGTGATAAAAATGTGACAAAAAAATTACAAAAATGTGATAAAAATTTGACCAAAAAAATGACAAAAAATGACAAAAAATGACAAAAATGTGACAAAAAAAATTACCAAAAAATGACAAAAATGTGACAAAAAAATGACAAAAATGTGACAAAAAAATGACATAAAAATTACAAAAAATTGATAAAAATGTGACAAAAAATGACATAAAATTGACCAAAAAATTACAAAAATGTGACAAAAAATGACAAAAAAGTTACAAAAATGAGTTGAATAAAAAAATGATGGAAAAAAAAACTGATGACGGTTCAGGCGGGAGTTAAGAGGTTAAAGCAGACACTGTTTACTCATTCCTGTGATTTTTGATGAAGATCAGACCACATTCAGTGACCAATATAGGAAGAAATGTGAGAAATTCCAAACTTTTTCTTCCCACTGTAGTAAAAGTCACACGTTTCTTTTGATCAATGGTGAGTTAAAGCTTAGACCTCGTACACGAGTAGAAATGTGGGCACAGTACTTCCCCTTCTGTCTTTACTGCTAAACGCTCTCTGCTGAAGAAACTGACTTGTTCTAAAGATCAAACCGTATTGTTTCATTTCAAGCAATAAAAGACAAAAAAATGACAAAAATGTGATAAAAATGTGACAAAAAAATTACAAAAATGTGACAAAAAAATGACAAAAAAATGACCAAAAAATGACAAAAATGTGATAAAAATGTGACAAAAAAATTACAAAAATGTGATAAAAATTTGACCAAAAAAATGACAAAAAATGACAAAAAATGACAAAAATGTGACAAAAAAAATTACCAAAAAATGACAAAAATGTGACAAAAAAATGACAAAAATGTGACAAAAAAATGACATAAAAATTACAAAAAATTGATAAAAATGTGACAAAAAATGACATAAAATTGACCAAAAAATTACAAAAATGTGACAAAAAATGACAAAAAAGTTACAAAAATGAGTTGAATAAAAAAATGATGGAAAAAAAAACTGATGACGGTTCAGGCGGGAGTTAAGAGGTTAAAGCAGACACTGTTTACTCATTCCTGTGATTTTTGATGAAGATCAGACCACATTCAGTGACCAATATAGGAAGAAATGTGAGAAATTCCAAACTTTTTCTTCCCACTGTAGTAAAAGTCACACGTTTCTTTTGATCAATGGTGAGTTAAAGCTTAGACCTCGTACACGAGTAGAAATGTGGGCACAGTACTTCCCCTTCTGTCTTTACTGCTAAACGCTCTCTGCTGAAGAAACTGACTTGTTCTAAAGATCAAACCGTATTGTTTCATTTCAAGCAATAAAAGACAAAAAAATGACAAAAATGTGATAAAAATGTGACAAAAAAATTACAAAAATGTGACAAAAAAATGACAAAAAAATGACCAAAAAATGACAAAAATGTGATAAAAATGTGACAAAAAAATTACAAAAATGTGATAAAAATTTGACCAAAAAAATGACAAAAAATGACAAAAAATGACAAAAATGTGACAAAAAAAATTACCAAAAAATGACAAAAATGTGACAAAAAAATGACAAAAATGTGACAAAAAAATGACATAAAAATTACAAAAAATTGATAAAAATGTGACAAAAAATGACATAAAATTGACCAAAAAATTACAAAAATGTGACAAAAAATGACAAAAAAGTTACAAAAATGAGTTGAATAAAAAAATGATGGAAAAAAAAACTGATGACGGTTCAGGCGGGAGTTAAGAGGTTAAAGCAGACACTGTTTACTCATTCCTGTGATTTTTGATGAAGATCAGACCACATTCAGTGACCAATATAGGAAGAAATGTGAGAAATTCCAAACTTTTTCTTCCCACTGTAGTAAAAGTCACACGTTTCTTTTGATCAATGGTGAGTTAAAGCTTAGACCTCGTACACGAGTAGAAATGTGGGTACAGTACTTCCCCTTCTGTCTTTACTGCTAAACGCTCTCTGCTGAAGAAACGACTTGTTCTAAAGATCAAACCGTATTGTTTCATTTCAAGCAATAAAAGACAAAAAAATGACAAAAATGTGACAAAAATGTGACAAAAAATGACCAAAAAATGACAAAAATGTGATAAAAATTTGACAAAAAATCACAAAAAATGACCAAAAAAATCACAAAAATGTGATAAAAATGTGACAAAAAATGACAAAAAAAAGACGAAAATGTGATAAAAATGTGACAAAAAATGACAAAAATTTGATAAAAATGTGACAAAAAATGACGAAAATGTGATAAAAATGTGACAAAAAAATCACAAAAAATGTGACAAAAAAATGTGACAAAAAAATGTGACAAAAAAATCACAAAAAAATGACAAAAAAATGACAAAAATGTGATAAAAAATGACAAAAAAATGACGAAAATGTGATAAAAATTTGACAAAAAAATCACAAAAAATGACCAAAAAAATCACTAAAATGTGATAAAAATGTGACAAAAAAATCACAAAAAATGACCAAAAAAATGACAAAAATTTGACAAAAATTTGACAAAAAAATGACAAAAAAATGAAAAAGAAATGACAAAAAAATGACAAAAAAATGACAAAAAAATGACAAAAAAATTACAAAAATGTGATAAAAATGTGACAAAAAATGTGACAAAAAATGGCAAAAATGTGACATAAATGTGACAAAAAATCACAAAAAAAGGGAAAAAAATGAGTTGAATACCCAACAAAAAAATGATGGAAAAAAAATTAATGATTAATGGTGAGTTAAAGCTTAGACCTAGAATGTTTCCATAAATATTCGCCGTGCACGAGTAGAAATGTGGGTACAGTACTTCCCCTTCTGTCTTTACTGCTAAAGGCTTTCTGCTGAAGAACTGACTTGTTCTAAAGATCAAACCGTATTGTTTCATTTCAAGCAACAGAAGTATTCCACGCTCCGTCTTTGTCACATTTTCCAGCTGCCGTTTTTTCTCGCCGCCGCCGCCGCACACTTTGTTCCTCTAAGCGTCTCTACTTTGCTTTTGTCTTTCGCTCCTAATCCAAAGTGGTCCACGAGAACAAGCAAATACAGTGAGTTACAGCTGTACAAAGAAACAAGCGGATTAGCGCGAAGAAAGGCGTAAACAAAAACCTAATCGGAGCGGAATTAGCCCTCTGCGGAATGTTTTGCTTTTTGGCTAAATGTCCAAAAGCGCTGGGGAGGGAGAGAGAAAATGGAGGCTTTAGCTTTAGCGGCGGCGGCGGCGAGCGCGTGTGTGGGCCGCGCTGCGTGGCGGACGCTCGCAGGCGCAGGAAGCTGGAGAGGGAGAGTTGTAATCTCGTTAGCGTTGTGTGGTTTGGCACGGAAAGGCAGAGTGTGGGGAGACCAACAGGCTTTTAGCGCCGTGCTGCCAACAGCGCTATCGGAATACGAGAGAGAGGGAAGGGGAGTGAGAGGACGGCGGCGGAGGAGGGGGGGGGGTGTTGGCTTTAGTAACTTTTCATTCATTACAGCAAATAAAAGCTTGTGTAGAAAAATGTGATAAAAATTTGACTAAAAAATTAATAAAAATTACAAAAAATTGACAAAAAATTACACAAAAAATTACAAAAAAATTACAAAAAATGAGAAAACATTGACAAAAATGTGACAAAAAAATTACAAAAAAATGACAAAAATGTGATAAAAATGGTACAAAAAATGACAAAAATTTGATAAGAAAATGTACGAAAAAGTGAAAAAAATGTGATAAAAATTGGACAAAAAAACTAAAAAAAATTTGAGAAAAATTTGACAAAAAATGACAAAAATTTGATAAGAAAATTTACGAAAAAGTGAAAAAAAGTGTCAAAAAAAGACAAAAAAAAGACAAAAATTTGATAAAAATTTGACTAAAAAATTACAAAAAATGGACAAAAAACGACAAAAAAATGACAAAAATATGACAAAAAATTTACAAAAATTTGAGAAAAATTTGACAAGAAATGACAAAAATATGATAAAAATTTGCCAAAACTTATGTTTGTTCTCGATCTTCAAGGAATAAACACTGCTACAAATAAGGGGAGGATGAAACGCTGGCTTGGAGAAAGTCCCGTGGGTGCGATTGTGGACTCACGGGTTAAATGTTTGGTGTTGAAGCTTTGTGGTAGATGAGAGGAGGCGGACAGCTTCAAGTACCTGGGTGTTCACCTCTGCAATAAACTGGCCCTGGGTCTCTATAGCCTGTCCGTCCATGGGAGTGGATCTCTCCTTCTGTGGTTCTCCCCAAGGTTTCTCTTTTCTCCCGCCAGGTTTTTGAGTTTTTCCTTGCCGTGCTGGAGAGTCTAAGGACGGGGGACGCCCACGCCGCTCGTCGCTGCCTCCTATTGGACATTATATTTGCCTGGATTCACCTGATAGTCAGGGACCCAAACTCTCAAAACTGGGTTGAACCTGACACCGTCTGATATATGCTTTATTTGTGTTTTTTCTGTTAACTTTGACCCTAAGGACCAATAATTGGAGGGTCTGCTCTGCTGGAAATATCGCGAAAAAAAATTGTGGCCATTTTAGTGCATGCACCCTGTATTTTTATCAGAAAAATGTGAAAAACTACTTTTTTCCCTCAAATCCTCAGTGGGTTGAGTAGGCTGTCAATAAATGCATTCCAGATACACAGAACACATGTGCTGAGAACATCCACTGAAAAAATCGCTCTAAAAACACATTTCTACACATGTTTGCATCAATTTAATACAAAAAAATGTGGCGTTTTCTCACTTTTTTTCCAATATTTGTATCTTTACTTCATTGGCAATCAACTATTCCACCCAGTTATGGCATCAGTCAATATGCCATTATTTTAAACAGACTGTAGACACATTCCACAGAAAAAATGATCAAAATCCAACCAACATCATTGGATCTGTGATGATTTAAAGACCAATAAGTGACCGACAGACTCAGAACCTCAGAACTGTCAAAAGTCACTTTTGACACTGGTCCATATTTTGATTTAGGCCATTTCCAGCCCATTAGATAATGATTTACACCAATGTATTTGGTATCATTAGAAAGAAGACATTGTCATGTTTCATTTGAGCCCAAAGGTACTACTCTGTAACAATTGCCGTGGTAACCATAGCTCCTCAGACTCAAATGTGAGTACATTTTTTCACAATTTTCACAAAAAAATGTTTTACTACGTTTAACGCTGTTTCTTCCAGGAACATCACAGACACAAATCTCTGATACTGGGCAACTCTCTAGACTCTGAGGATTCAGGAAATGTATAACATGTCAGAACTTTCTCAGCTTAAGGCCTCACTGTGAGCCACGAAGTAAAAGAATGTCCACCTCATATGAGCCTCTCCCATAGAAATAAGCCTATATCTGCCAGGTTGGAACAGCTGGTGGGACCTTCTGACCAGGACAGTAGCGTAACTTGAAATTACATTTATGGAGAACAAAAGTTCTGTATTTTTACATAAAGTTGTTCATCTATTTTTTATATTATGTAACTCTTTATCTATCCTTTACTATGTCATATACACAATATACATCTGTTGATTTCACTCCAATATACATCCCTTTAAATCTGTAAAAAAAAATCCTCAAGAATCCAAGATAATTCCAACAGTGTGTCTTTGTAGACACCACATGGTTATGGCTAAAATACTACACATTTGTGATACATTAGATAGTAATGTGGTTGGTAATGTATTTGCTGAGGAAAGCTGTGCTCGAAGCTGGATTTTCCATAAACCACATGTTTACAATGAACAACAGCCTTTTTACTGTTTAGTAAATTAATAAAGTAAATAATTTGATGTAGTCCGTTCACTAAAGTTGGTTTACTACATCACTAATGCACGGCACAAAACTAAAGCTTAGGGCTCGTCCAGGACTAAATCACAGTGGCACAAAACAGTCCATACTGGATTAAACCATTTCTCTTCGCTTTTCTGAAGTTGTTTAAGTTCTTTGTACATGTTAAAATTGTCACACTTTTAAAAAAATATATATATTCATGTATTTCAGTTTTGGTTATAAAGGACCTGTATCATGCTATTTTACTCATTCCAAAGTAAACTATAAACATTTATATGATATATTGTATCTCTATTTGTGAGAAATATAAGTATTTTCTGGGGTTATATTTCCAACCTGGAAGACAAGACACTTGGACTCAATTAACTCCGCCCCCTCTCTGCGCTCATGCAACATTAGCAGTAAAATAAATATAAATATCACAGCAATAAGTGAAGTTACTTCATAATGCAGTTATAAGGAGTTGACATCTGCCTGACATTATCGTTAGGTAAGAAAAAAGAACAGGCGTGTCCAGAGTAGGTTAGAAAGAGCTCCTTTTTCACATCCTTCAGTACAAACATGACGTCTGTTCAGACGCTCAGGGGGTGCGTTTGTTTTCTCCGCAGGGGCAGCGCGGACGTGTCAGGCACTTCCTTTTCTTTCTTTTTTTAAAATTAATTAACTTTTTTTTACAAATTAAAATCGGGTTTTCCACCACTGCTCCTTCCTGTCAGGAGCGGCCAGATGAGGTGGCTTGGGGACACATTGGATGGATGATATCTCTCTGTGGCCAGGGAAACCTCGGGATTCCTTCAGAAGGGCTGGAATTAGTGTTCGTGAAGAGTGATATCTGTGAATCTCTGCTTTGACTGCTGCATCCATGACCAGACCGTGAGTAAATTGTAAGAAAATGGATGGATGGGTGTAAACCTGGGTCAAAGGGCTTTGCACAGACGAGAATCCAGTAGAATCCAGATCCAATACTCTAAAACACCTCAGTACTTCTAACCTAGCTTCTGGCTCAAAATCTAGAGATAGCTCCTCAGGCAGCGTGATGGCTCTGCTCCTGCAGGTTTCTCTGAAGCTTAAAGGATGAGTCAAATGCAGAGGGTAAATTTGGGAGTCTATGAATACATTAAATACTATACTGGACTCCAAAGAGCATTGAAAATATTATTATTAAATATTATTAATATAAAGACAAATGCCATCAAGAACATTTCAGACATTGTAAAAAGTTGTGGATCAAGTGAGGCTGAAAAATTGAACCACACAAGGCAGGACTTGATCACCTCGACTGGGTCGTCTGGATATGAGAGTATGATGTAGAAAGACCCAAAGTACACAATGACCCCAGGAAGGTCACTGTGGATGTTTCTGAGTTGCACCAAGTTTGTTAGCACTGGCCTGAATATATTAATACAGGAGGCAGAGGAGCTGACCAGTGCAGGACACCATGCTCTGACACAGGGACAAACCCAGGAGGCGCTGCACTGTTTTCAGAACAGCACTGAGAGCAGGCAGCCAGGTTTCCTCTGGGTACTCCTGATCTCCAAAAACATGCTGGTCAGGCAGCACGCTCAGTCACAGCGACTCAGGGCTGACCCACAGAGCCGGTTCTTCCTATACGCAGACTACGCAAGGTGCGTAGGGCCCCCGCGGCTGCAAGGGCCCCGCATCTCAGTCAAACTACCGTGTTGTTTCACTGATTAATCAACGCGTTGTTACGGGGACAGGCTCTGACAGAGCTCACTCACTCTCCGCCTACTTCGCCACATATAACACCAAAACGGAGCAGTCTGCAAGTGGATGATCAGGAGAGACCGACCACCTTCCCCCGGTCTCTTCCAAAGTGCGAGTGCTTCTCCGCTCGTGTCCCGCTCGGCCGTCTGTCTCCCGGTTCTCGTTTCGCCTCATGCGCGACTCCTCCGCGGCTGCATCACGTCCCCGTGTCCCGGGCGCTGCTCTCATGTTTTCTCTGCGCGGACTTGGGGCATCGGCTAAAACACTCATTTAAACTCTTTTCTTGTTGTGTCTAGCGGAGAATCAGGACAGTAGTTTGATGAATAAACCAGAGTAAAGCCGTGTCTGTGGCCTTTTTGTCTCAAAGAGGAGTTGAATCCACACGGTTCTCACGAGCACAGTAACTTACAGTAACTCTGGTTCTCTGAATGTGCACAGTCTATAAGGCCTGCTACTTTTTTTGGATGAAAGCAAATTTTGCATGTCATTCGGAAATCAAGGTGCCAGAGTCTGGAGGAAGACTGGGGAGAAGCAAATGCCAAAATGCCTGAAGTCCAGTGTCAAGTACCCACAGTCAGTGATGGTCTGGGGGGCCATGTCAGCTGCTGGTGTTGGTCCACTGTGTTTTATCAATGCAGCTAACTATCAGGAGATTTTGGAGCACTTCATGCTTCCATCTGCTGAAAAGCTTTATGGAGATGAAGATTTCATTTTTCAGCACGACCTGGCACCTGCTCACAGTGCCAAAACCACTGGTAAATGGTTTACTGACCATTGTATTACTGTGCTCAATTGGCCTGCCAACTCTCCTGACCTGAACCCCATAGAGAATCTGTGGGATATTGCGAAGAGAAAGTTGAGAGACGCAAGACCCAACACTCTGGATGAGCTTAAGGCCGCTATCGAAGCATCCTGGGCCTCCATAACACCTCAGCAGTGCCACAGCCTGATTGCCTCCATGCCACGCCTCATTGAAGCAGTCATTTCTGCAAAAGGATTCCCGACCAAGTATTGAGTGCATAACTGAACATAATTATTTGAAGGTTGACTTTTTTTGTATAAAAACACTTTTCTTTTATTGGTCGGATGAATTATGCAAATTTTTTGAGATAGGAATTTGGGGTTTTCATGAGCTGTATGCCAAAATCATCAGTTTTAAAACAATAAAAGACCTGAAATATTTCAGTTGGTGTGCAATGAATCTAAAATATATGAAAGTTTAACTTTTATCATTACATTATGGAAAAGAATGAACTTTATCACAATATGCTAATTTTTTTAGAAGGACCTGTAGACCAGTAGTCGTCCTAAATCCCAGTTGGACAATGGCTTAGTGATTCTGATTGATTGAATTGCGGTCATTATTTTCCACTTCTGCCCTGCTTTACTGTACAGTGGAACTGTTTTTGGCCGTAAATAGGTCCGCCCTTTGCCGAATAACCATGGGATGTTACTGTAGGGCCCCCGTGTGGATTTTTGCTTAGGGCCCCAGAAGGGCCAGCACCTGCTCTGCTAACCCAACACCTGAACACAATGTCAGTGTACAATTATACACTGACAAAGCACTTACTTATACTTATATCCTGTGGAGTGTAGCTTCTTTTAGAACAACGTTAAAAAGTGCATTCATTTCTGCTATTCAACTTACTGTATTTTTCGCACTATAAGGCGCACATGAAAGCCTTTAATTTTAACAGTGCGCCTTATGTCCTGGTGCGCTCTTTGTATCAACTTCTGGCTGTGTTTACACACCTACAGGTTTACAGGTAAACCAGCATTAATTAGTGCGCCTTATTTATGAAAATAAACATTATCAGTGATAACGCGCCTTATAATCAGGTGCGCCTAATGGGGCGAAACACACGGTAAACTGTGAAACTAATATATGATAGACTCATTACATGCAAAGTGAGGCATGTATGGCCTTCATTCATTATACTTTGGATGATTATGGCCCAGCTCGTAAAAAACACAAATTAAAAATCCTAAAATTAGAATATTTTGAAAATGCCATAATCATGACTACAAACGAAAGCTTGACATATGCAACTTTGTCATGAGTCTATATCATATATTAGTTTCACATTTTAGCTTGAATTACAGAAATAAATGAACTTTTGAACGATATTCTAATTTTCCGAGTTTCACCTGTACTGTTAAAGGCTACATATATTACATATATTTTTTCTTTTACAATTTAAGATACAGCTTATATGATACAGAATAATTATAATTTTTATAAATGTAATTTCAAGTTACGTTGGGCCTGTCCTGGTCAGAAGGTCCCACCAGCTGTTCCAACCTGGCAGATATAGGCTTATTTCTAAGGGAGAGGCTCATATGAGGTGGACATTCTTTTACTTCATGGCTCACAGTGAGGCCTTAAGCTGAGAAAGTTCTGACATGTTATACATTTCCTGAATCCTCAGAGTCTAGAGAGTTTCCCAGTATCAGAGCTTTGTGTCTGTGATGTTCCTGGAAGAAACAGCGTTAAACGTAGTAAAACATTTTTTTGTGAAAATTGTGAAAAAATGTACTCACATTTGAGTCTGAGGAGCTATGGTTACCACGGCAATTGTTACAGAGTAGTACCTTTGGGCTCAAATGAAACATGACAATGTCTTCTTTCTAATGATACCAAATACATTGGTGTAAATCATTATCTGATGGGCTGGAAATGGCCTAAATCAAAATATGGACCAGTGTCAAAAGTGACTTTTGACAGTTCTGAGGTTCTGAGTCTGTTGATCACTTATTGGTCTTTAAATCATCACAGATCCAATAATGTTGGTTGGATTTTGATCATTTTTTCTGTGGAATGTGTCTACAGTCTGTTTAAAATAATGGCATATTGACTGATGCCATAACTGGGTGGAATAGTTGATTGCCAATGAAGTAAAGATACAAATATTGGAAAAAAGTGAGAAAACGCCACATTTTTTTGTATTAAATTGATGCAAAAATGTGTAGAAATGTGTTTTAAGAGCAATTTTTTCAGTGGATGTTCTCAGCACATGTGTTCTGTGTATCTGGAATGCATTTATTGACAGCCTACTCAACCCACTGAGGATTTGAGGGAAAAAAGTCGTTTTTCACATGTTTCTGATAAAAATACAGGGTGCATGCACTAAAATGGCCACAATTTTTTTTCGCGATATTTCCAGCAGAGCAGACCCTCCAATTATTGGTCCTTAGGGTCAAAGTTAACAGAAAAAACACAAATAAAGCATATATCAGACGGTGTCAGGTTAAACCCAATTTAAAGAGCTTTTGAGAGTTTGGGTCCCTGACTATGAACTTTTAATTGTCATATTTATTGCTCTGTTTTATTGCCTTGATGTTTGGTGCAGCTGTGAGGGACTTCTGTTGTGATATTGGGCGATACAAAACCATTCAACTTGAAACTTGACCAACAAGAAGGGCCAAAGTCGCCTCCACCGTCTGAGGAGACTGAGGTCCTTCTGAGTGAGCAGGCCTCTGTCAGGACTTCCCCCTCTGCTCTCCACTACGCTGCCGTGTGCTGGGCCCCGGGCCGCACAGAGCGGGACAAGAACCAACACAAGAACAGACTGAACAAGCTGGTCAGGAGGGCCAGCTCTGGACTCTGTGGAGGAGGTGAGGGACAGGAGCACTGCAAAAAGTAATTAACTAGATCAGTATAAACATCTTAATTTGAGCACAATAATCCAAATTTTAGTTGTTTTGACTAGTTAAGAAGTTGTTGGGCATTTGTCCTGGATTATTTCACTTGTTCTGAGATGTTTCTGACTCGTTTCGATACATTTCGTCCTTATTTCAGGTCATTTTCTTTGCCAATGGGGAAAGAAAATTGGTCTTGTCTCATTGGCAATTTTACTTTCTTATTTCAAGTGAGATTTACCCTAGAACTGGTCTGAAATGTCCTCAAACAAGAAAAGGAAACTCGGTCCGATCAGGAAAAGTGACTAAATGAGTGAAAACCGACAAAAACAGGAAACATTTCCTCAATTCAAGTCATTTAAGCCAATGCTTGATATTCACTTTTTGCAGTGAGGGTGTTAGCCAAGCTCACCTCCATCATGGACAACACCTCCCACCCACTGCTCGGGACTGTAGAGGAGCTGAGCAGCTCTTTCAGTGGCAGACTGAGACACCCTCAAGGAACAGGACCCTTTTTTCCATAATAAATGTGACAAAAAGCCAAAAAATTGATTAAAAAAAGACAAAAAATGTGACAAAAAATGACAAAAAATTGATTAAAAAAATGACAAAAAATCTGACAAAAAAGACAAAAAAATGATTAAAAAAAGACAAAAAATGTGACAAAAAAAGACAAAAAATGTGACCTTTTTTCCAGACTGAGACATGTTCTCACCTGAGCTGAGACGAGCTGAGACAAACCTGTCTGGTCTTTGGAAGAGTCTCATGGAAGAGCGTTATCGCTTCAAACCTGCCCCCGTTTGGAGCCATAGGAATAAGCTGGGAGAGGCCAAATGCTAGCAACATCTTTGGTTGTTTTGCGTGACTCAGGGCACGCACAAAGAGCAGACAGTTATCAGCTCGTCTAAGCTCAGGTAAGAACATATCTCAGTCTGGAAAAACGGTGGACTGTTCCTTTAAGATGAACAAGAAGGTGAGAAGGAACGAGAGGAGGGAGAAGGAGATGGAGGATCTGACCAGTGCAGGACACCACGCTCTGAAACAGGGACAAAGCCAGGAGGCGGTGCAGGAGAGGAGCACTGAAGGCAGCCAGGTTTCCTCCGGGTGCTACGGTTTCCCCGTCCTCCAAAAACACTTTACTTGTTATTTACTCTTTACACTTTTTGTCCCCACTCTTGGTAGTCATTGTATACAAGATTCCACTATTTACTATTGTTTTTTCCTCACATTTCCTGCCCACAAATAAAGTTCTTCCTTCCGTACATCCCGGTTGGAGAATGCCAGCCGGAGAAACCAGAGGATGAAACCATTAAGATCTGGACTCTCTGGTGGCCAATCCATGTCATGCTCCCTGAACCACTCTTTCACGATGTGAGCCCGATGAATCCTGGCGTTGTCATCTTGGAATATGCCCACTGATCCACTGATGGAATACAACAACAAACACAACAACAAAGCAATCTAAAAAAGCAACAAAAAAGCCAAAGTGCCAAGAAAAAGTGACGAAAACCAGACAAAGCAATGAAAAAGCCAAGAAAAAGTGATGAAAAAATGTACAACAAAAACTACAAAAACGTGACAAAAATGCAGCAACAACGTGACAAAAACTTACAGTCACTTTTGTCGGCCATTGTTTTCAAAGGAGGCGTTGCTCTCCAGTCAAGAAGCTTTTAGACTTGGGTAAAGCTGAACTGGAGAAAATGCTCTCAGTTTAACCTCTTAACCCCCGCCTGAACCGAGAGGATCTTTTTCCATCATTTTTTTGTTGGGTATTCAACTCATTTTTGTCATTTTTTTGTCATTTTTTTGTCATTTTTTTGTCATTTTTTTGTCATTTTTTTGTCATTTTTTTGTCATTTTTTCATCAATTTTTTAATCACATTTTTGTCATTTTTTTGTCATTTTTTTGTCATTTTTTCATCAATTTTTTCATCACATTTTTGTCATTTTTTGTCATTTTTTGTCATTTTTTGTCATTTTTTCATCAATTTTTTAATCACATTTTAGTCATTTTTAGTCATTTTTAGTCATTTTTAGTCTTTTTTTGTCATTTTTTGTCATTTTTTGTCATTTTTTCATCAATTTTTTAATCACATTTTTGTCATTTTTTGTCATTTTTTGTCATTTTTTGTCATTTTTCCTCAATTTTTTGTCACATTTTTGTCATTTTTTCATCAATTTTTTTCATCACATTTTTGTCATTTTTTCTCATTTTTTTGGTCAAATTTTTGTCATATTTTCACACATTTTTCGTCACTTTTTTTGTCACATTTCCATCATTGTTTTCGTCTCAGTTTTGTTGCTATTTTCCCACCTTTTTTCCTGAAGCTTTTGGATTGGGGTAAAGCCAAACTGGAGAAAATGTGCTCGGTTCAGGTGGGAGTTAAGGGGTTAAGAGGTTAAAATATGTCTTTGTGGAAGTGTCGCATTTACGCTAATTTGGGCCAGGCTGCTCAGAGTCCAGGGCCCTTTTTCCGGCCCTGGTCACACATATTTCTGAATGAGCAGGACCTTGCGTTTTGAATAAAAAGAGTGAATGGTTCCCCTCTTCGCTGTGCGTCTCCTCTCGGTGACATTTGACCGTCTCCGCTCTGCTGTCGCTCAGGCGTTCGCACGTCGTCCTCCTCCACAGCTGCCACACGCGCCTCTGTTGTCTTGTTTTTGTTCATATTTTCCTCCGGGGGGAGCGGGGAGTGTGGCGCGGAAGTGTTAGCCGGCTCTTCTCACACCTGTCACCGCCGCCGAGATGTGTCTGCGCCGGCGAAGATACACGTCACTCAAACGCAAAAACTCAGGGATAAACTCTGGCGCTTAGACGCTGGCAGGGAGAAGCGCCGGGGGTGAAGGGAGAGGAGGGTTTTCTATGTGGCATTACAAGTGGTGGTGGTGTTTTGTTCTACCAAAGGTTCCTTTTACATTACTTTCCAACACATACATGTGTGACAGTTTCACCTCTTAACTCCCGCCTGAACCGAAAGGATCTTTTCCCTCACCTCATCAGATTTTTTCCCCATCATTTTTTTGTTGGGTATTCAACTCATTTTTGTAACTTTTTATCAAATTTTTATCACATTTTTTGTAAAATTTTTGTCACATTTTGTCACATTTTGGTCACATTTTTGTCTTTTTTTTTGGTCATTTTTTGTCACATTTTTTGTCCATTTTTAGTCAATTTTTTCTGTACTTTTTTGTCAAATTTTTATGGTAAATGTTTTGTCGTTTTTTGTCACTTTTTGTCATTTTTTTTGTCCCATTTTTGCCACTTTTTCATAAATTTTTTGTCACTATTTTTTCGTCATTTTTTTCAATTTTTTGTCAAATTTTGATCACATTTTTTGTCGTTTTCTGTCAAATTTTTGTCATTTTTTGTCACATTTTTGTCTTATTCGTCATTTTTTTTGGTCACATTTTTGTCAATTTTTTTGTCACATTTTAGTCATTTTTTCGTCAATATCTTGTGACATTTTTTGCCACTTTTTCATAATTTTTTTTGTCACTTTTTTTCCGTCATTTTTTTCTCATTTTTTTCAATTTTGTGTCAAATTTTTAGCATATTTTTTGTATTTTTTTTGTCACATTTTTTGTCACTTTTTTGTCACTTTTTCGTCAAATTATTCGCATTTTTTTCAAATTCTTATCATTTTTTTGGTCAATTTTTGTCAATTTCCGTCCATTTTTTCTCCATTTTTCGTCAAATTTTTCTCCATTTTTTTGTAAATTTTTTGTCACTTTTCGTCAATGTTTTCTCACTTTTTTCACATTTTCATCCTTGTTTATTTTCACACCTTTTTCCAGAAGCTTTTGGATTGGGGTAAAGCTGGAGAAAATGTGCTCGGTTCAGGTGGGAGTTAAGGGGTTAACATTGCCTGCAGTTCACAAACCATCCACCAGGGGGTTCTGCAGCGCCCTCAGCACCCTGGGTTCCCACGGCCTTGCCCCTAGATTTCTCACCTGATTGTTCTGTTTCAGAGAGAAAGACTGGAGGTCACTGACAACACTTTACCTCTGTGTCTGTGATTGTATCTACAGGCCTGAAATCCATGTAAGGCTCACAAATTTGTTGAAAAATGTTCTTTCCCTCAAAGGCTCAAAGGCAGTGTAGCTTAATTGAAGCTTCTACCTCTTTACTAGATTTGTATGTTCAGATATTTGAACTGGAACTACATTTACTACTTTACATTATGTCCAAAAAGCCGGATTTCTGCATCAAAAGATTTGCCTCCGTGTTGGTTCACCGAGGCAATAACTTTAATTCTCTATATGGCCTCCACTATACATTCAGCCCCCTCCCCCACCTTTATAAACCCCTCCTCCTCCTCCTCCTCCTCAGCTCCATAGCATCTTTTTTAATAACGCTGTGAAAAGTAATATAGTCTGTCCTGCAGCTATGGGAGCCATGTGGGGTTAAAAGTATTCAGGGGCTAATTGTGCTTTCTGCGCTTTAATAAAGAAAAACACGCCTCCGGCTTCGCTGAGAAAATAACGGCGGCTTCGGGCTCGGGGTTTTGGTGAAACGTGGCTTGGGTTTTTTTGGAAAGGTTTGAACTTGTAAACATTCACCGTCTCTAAAAATAAAAATAAAAAGCTTTCGATGAAGCAGAGAGAATCGCACTGGCTTCTCGTCAGTCGGGGCAGATGTTTCTAAACGTGTTCACAGCTTTAGTGGGGATTATGCTTTTGTTTACCATGGTCTGGGTGAATACTGGATTCTGATTGGCTGGTGCATTATTTTGGTGTAACCGCACACGTAGTCCGGTAGTTAAATCACTGGGATGTCACTCCGCTGTGGCGTCGCCATAGCAACGCATGACACAGCTGAGTCAGATAAAGGCGTAATTAGTGACTGACAGGAACGTATGATATGATTTAGTGTTTGCTAAATGTTTGTAGAGGAGAGTGAGCAGCTAGGTTAGCTACTGTTAATAACATATGAGCTTTACATTTCTATTGGAAACGGTTAAGGCTATTCATCATTTTCAGGCGTACATAAAATGATCCTGCATTGAAGCATCTTTGTCTGGATTAGTAAAGTCAAACATAAAAGTTTGAGTTGGGGGGGCCCAGGTGTGAGCGACTCCACCGCAGCTGTTTCCATAAACAGTTGAGCTGGTTGAGCTAGCTAGCTTTAGCTTCAGGTTAAACCTTGTAAAAGGTAAATAACTCCTGCCCACGAGTGCCGCATATCGCATTTTTTTTCATTTTTTTTTCATATTTCTTTTTCATTTTTTTTGGTCATTTTTTTTTTTTTTTTTTTTCATTTTTTGGTTTTTTTTTTCTTCATTTTTTTTTCATTTTTTGTCATTTTTTTGGTCATTTTTTTAGTCATTTTTTTGGTTATTTTTTGTCATTTTTTTGTATTTTTTGGTCATTTTTTGTATTTTCTTTGTCATTTTTTGTAATTTTTTTGTATTTTCTTTGTCATTTTTTGTCATTTTGTCATTTTTTCACATAAAAGTGTTTCCGGGTTAGTCCTGTTGTGTTGTGATTCTGTGCTGATGTTGTGTCGTTGAGCCTGACTGAGATCCTCGTAATAGCTGCGGAGAATGACTCGCTCTGAGACCAGCCTTCAGTGACCGGCTAATAACCCACACAAAATAGTCCCGTAGTCTGGCAGATTTAGTGACTTTAGTCAATGAAAAACACATTTATTATAAATGTTAGGTTTGTGGGACCCTGGTATAAGCGGATTAAACAACGAGGAGCCGCGTTAGACGTTATAATGCAGGAGGAACAACACTGTGTCGGGCGTTAGAACCGTCTAATGCGGCTCTGAGTTGTTTAATCCTTACGTATTGGACATATACAGTGAAGATTATTGTTTCATATTCAACTTCATAATTCTACTGGCACTTTTTGCTGAAACTGTTAAGGTTTGCAGAGGAGGAACCCCAAAGCGGAGACTGAGGCAGGTAAGGTTTACCAATTTATTTCCAAAAAACAAACAAAACAAAAACTGAAGAGGCTGAGGCGACGGGGCAGGCAGGCAGCAAGTAGAACCAGGACGGAGCAGAGGTAACCCAGAGCGAGAACCAACCTGGGCAAAGACGGAGACATGTAAGAATCACAAAAATACGTCTGGACAAAAATCAGGTAAGGCATCTACCGACTGAGACGGAATTATCTGGCAGTGTGGAGAGGACTGAGCAGAGTGTTTGTAGGCTGGTTCCCAATCAAGTCCAGGTGTGCCTCATTGCTGCATGTGCCAGCCACGCCCCCGTCAACTACCAGCTCTGCACAGAAGGCAAAAAAAACACAAAGAGGAGGGGAACAAAACACAAACCATAACAGGGCCCCCCCCTCAAGGGACGCCACCTGGCGGTCTACCAGGCTTAGAGGGATGCAGGGCATAAAAGTCACGAAAGAGCGACGGATCCAAGACGAGGGACCGGGAAACCCATGAGCGGTCCTCAGGGCCGTAACCCTCCCAGTCCACCAGATACTGGAAGCCGCGGCCCCGCCTCCGAACATCCAGCAGCCGCCGCACAGTAAACGCAGGGTGACCGTCGACCACCCGGGGGGCGGAGGGGGCTCGGCCGGAGGGCTAAGAGGACTCGTCAAAAAAGGCTTCAGCAGGGAGACATGGAAGGCAGGGTGGACATTTAGAGAAGGAGGCAATTTAAGCCTCACCACAGCAGGATTGATAACCCGTTCTATGACGTAAGGGCCAATGTACCTGGGAGAGAGTTTTTTGGATTCAGTTTGTAGGGGAAGGTCACGTGCGGAAAGCCAGACCTTCTGACCAGGCTCATACTCCGGAGCAGGAGAGCGGCGGCGGTCTGCAAGCTGCTGGTTCCTAACAGCAGTGCGGGAAAGAGCTGCTCTGACTTCATGCCAGATCTTACGAGCACGTTGAAGATGCTGCTGGATGGACGGAACCGCAACTCGAGTCTCCTGGCTTGGAAAGAGGGGAGGTTGAAAACCAATAGCAGCCATGAAAGGAGACATACCAGTAGCAGAGGAAACGAGGGAGTTGTGAGAGTATTCAATCCAAGGGAGATGCAGGGACCAGGAAACCGGATGGTGAGCAGTGACACATCGGAGGGCCGCTTCCAGGTCTTGATTCACCCGCTCCGTCTGGCCATTAGTTTGTGGATGGTATCCAGACGATAAACTGGCTGTAGCCCCCACTGCACGACAGAAGGCCTTCCAAACTTGAGAAGAGAACTGTGGGCCTCGGTCTGACACAATATCCTGTGGTATGCCATGGAGTTTGAAGACATGTTGAACCAGCAAATTAGCAGTCTCGAAGGCAGAGGGCAACTTTGGTAATGGAACAAAATGAACACACTTCGAAAATCGATCCACAATGGTCAAAATTACAGAGTTACCTTCAGATGGGGGAAGGCCAGTTACAAAGTCCACAGCGATGTGGGACCAGGGACGGTGTGGAATCGGGAGTGGACGAAGCAGACCAGCAGGAGCACGGTGGGATGCTTTACTGCGGGCACAGACCGAGCAAGCAGAAACAAATTCCTTTGTGTCAGCGGACATGGTGGGCCACCAGAAGCGCTGCTGGATTAAGGTAAGGGTTCGATGAAATCCAGGATGACAGGAGACTCTGGAGGAATGGCCCCACTGCAAAACCACAGATCTGGCTGATGGCGGCACAAACAAGCAGCCTGGAGGACATCCTGGAGGTGAGGGATGATTGACAAGGGCCTCCTGGACAGATTTCTCCACCTCCCAACAGACTGCCCCTACCACACAGGTGGGAGGCAAGATATTTTCAGTCGGAGGTTCTTCATTAGGAGGCGCAAACTGGCGGGACAAGGCATCCGGCTTGAGGTTCCTGGACCCCGGACGGTAAGTGAGTGTGAAGTTGAACCGGCCAAGGAATAGTGCCCAGCGAGCCTGGCGGGAATTTAGCCTGCGAGCAGAACGTAGATAGGATAAATTCTTATGATCTGTCCATACCATGAATGGCTGTGCCGAGCCCTCCAACCAGTGCCTCCACTCCTTTAGTGCGACGATGACTGCCAGCAGCTCCCTGTTGCCAACATCATAGTTCCTTTCCGCAGGAGTTAGACGACGGGAGAAGGCGGCGCATGGATGCAACTTCTGGTCAGTGGCATTGCGCTGAGAAAGGACGGCTCCAACACCAGAGTCAGAGGCATCCACTTCGATGATGAACTGGGCAGAAGGATCTGGGTGAGACAATACTGGAGCAGAACAAAAAAGGTCCTTTAGTTTCACAAAAGCTGCCTCTGCTTCAGCAGGCCAGTCAAAAGGCACTTTAACAGAAGTAAGTTTGGTAAGAGGTGCCGCAACTTTACTATAGTCACGAATAAAGCGTCTATAGAAGTTTGCAAATCCCAAAAATCTTTGGAGTTGCTTCCTATTGGAAGGGGTTGGCCAATCAGCAACCGCCTGTACCTTGGCTGGGTCCGTCTTGATCTGGCCCTTTTCAATGACAAAACCAAGGAAGCCAACAGAACTCTCATGAAATTCACACTTCTCTGCTTTTACATAAAGTCTGTTTTCGAGAAGGCGTTGTAGAACAAGTCTGACATGTTGTACATGTTCTTTAAGAGAGCGAGAAAAAAATCAAAATGTCATCAATGTATACAAACACAAATCTATTCAACATATCCCGCAACACATCATTAATAAGGGCCTGGAACACAGCTGGAGCATTTGTTAAACCAAACGGCATTACCAGGTACTCAAAGTGTCCGAGTGGGGTGTTGAACGCCGTCTTCCATTCATCTCCCTCCTTTATACGGACTAGATGATAGGCACTCCGAAGGTCAAGTTTGGTAAAAATGGTGGCCTCTTGGAGTGAGCAAAACGCTGAATCAATCAGTTGAAGGGGATACTTGTTTTTGACAGTAATATCATTGAGTCCCCTGTAATCAATGCAAGGGCGAAGTGTGCGGTCCTTTTTATCAACAAAAAAGAAACCGGCCCCTACAGGGGATGAGGAGGGGCGAATGAGCCCAGCAGCTAGGGAATCGGTGATATAAGTCTCCATAGCCCCCCTCTCAGGATTGGAAAGATTGTAGAGTTTGCTGGTTGGTAATGGTGCGCCAGGGATCAATTCAATGCTACAATCATAAGGTCTGTGAGGAGGCAATGATGAGGCATTGTCCTTAGAGAACACCTCCTGTAGGTCATGGTACTCAGCTGGCACAAGAGACAAATCAATGGGCTTGGGATTAGCAGGTGTGCATCTGTCAAGAGAGGGAACTGCCGAATGTAGACAGTGGCTGTGACAAAATAGGCTCCAATTAATTATGGATAGCTGTGACCAGTCAATGTGTGGATTATGTAGTTTAAGCCAGGGGAGGCCTAAAACTAGAGGAGTGGAAGGAGAGTTAACAATGTACAAAGAAATTGTCTCGTGATGATTGCCAGATAGGAGTAATGAAACTGGGGTGGTACGATGCGTAACGCTGGCAAGAAGTTTCCCATCAAGAGCATAAACATTCTTGGGCTCAGGAAGGGCATCAGAAGAAATGTTACATTGGGAAACAAACATGGAGTCAATAAAGTTGTCATCGGCTCCTGAATCCACTAGGGCAACAAGGGGAAAGGATTTTTTTGCGTAGGACACAGTACCTTTAAGCTGGATATGTCCGCAGGAGGGATCAGTCGTTGTATGGCTCACCAGCGCCCCTCCGCTGGCTGATGAGCCTGGTCTTTTGGGAGAGCAGGGCAGTGATCAACAGTGTGTCCAGCTTTACCACAGTACATGCAGAGCCCAAGGCGAAGGCGACGCTGGCGTTCTTGTTGGCCGAGTCTCATCCTTCCCAACTGCATGGGTTCCTCAGAACTTGGAACAGGAGTTGGAGCAGCTGGTGATGATTCAGTCGGCAGGTGAGTGGCAGGTGCAGGCTGACGAGGTTGATGAGAGTAGAGAGTGGGAGGGGGAATGCTCTTCCCAACTGCTCTCTCCCTACGTCTTTCAGATAGACGATTGTCTAAACGGATGGCTAAGAAAATTAATTCTTCTCACTTAAACCACTGAAAAACACCCCCTGCAAAGCTTTCTCATCCCACCCGGTCTCTGCAGCTAGAATGCGGAAATCTATAGAGTAGGAGGAAACAGAACCACTACCCTGGCGTAGGGAAAGCAGCCGGCTACTGGCCTCCTTTGTTTGTAACGGGTGGTCAAACACTCTTCTAATCTCATTGGTAAATGTATCCATAGCATTACAAACTGGGGAACTACTGTTCACTAAAGCTACGGCCCAGGCAGAAGCCTTACCAGAGAGTAAACTCATAATAAAGGCTACCTTAGCTTTAGCAGTGGAGTAAGTTAGCGGCTGTTGGTCAAAGACTAGCATACACTGGTGTAGAAACTGTCCACATAACCCTATTTCACCTGAATATCTGGCGGGAGTGGAAATGAAGGGTTCTCGAGGCAGGGCATGTTGATGATCCGGAGGAGCAGAAGCCGCAACAGGAGCAGGTGGAACTTGAACTGGTGGAGGATTGGCTGCCAGGTGACTAGCGAGTTGGTCAAAACGAGCACTTAACTCAGAAAAATTTGAGTTAAGTTGGCGGAGCGAGTCAAAAACTTCCTTTATGGTCCTCTCATGCTGGCCCACATGGGATGCTTGTAGGGCGAGAGCCTGCTTAAAACTTTCAATCTCTGCGGGGTCCATGTTGGCCAGATAATTCTGTTAAGGTTTGCAGAGGAGGAACCCCAAAGCGGAGACTGAGGCAGGTAAGGTTTACCAATTTATTTCCAAAACAAACAAAACAAAAACTGAAGAGGCTGAGGCGACGGGGCAGGCAGGCAGCAAGTAGAACCAGGACGGAGCAGAGGTAACCCAGAGCGAGAACCAACCTGGGCAAAGACGGAGACATGTAAGAATCACAAAAATACGTCTGGACAAAAAGCAGGTAAGGCATCTACCGACTGAGACGGAATTATCTGACAGTGTGGAGAGAACTGAGCAGAGTATTTGTAGGCTGGTTCCCAATCAAGTCCAGGTGTGCCTCATTGCTGCATGTGCCAGCCACACCCCCGTCAACTACCAGCTCTGCACAGAAGGCAAAAAAAACACAAAGAGGAGGGGAACAAAACACAAACCATAACAGAAACTTTCCTATGGGGCTGCAAGGTTTGTCGATATCGAATCGTCATCGAGGTTTTGACGACTGTAAAAACCTAGGTTGAGTTTTTTTTCTTCTCTCTGGTATTTGAGTGATAGATGTTCAATAGAATTGTGGAGCCTCTGGTCTCAGGTTCAGATGCAACAGATAAAAGATCTGATTTTCCATAACCCGGATTCTAAAAGCGTATTGTGATTTCATCCACATTCCAGATCGCCTTTTCTCCCGTCAGACCTTGGGAGCTCAGCAGGAAGGGCCTGGTCGGTGCTTGGATGGGAAACACCAGGAGGCCTTGGGTGAATGTGGTGAGTCAGTGAGTGAGTGAGTGGGTGATGGTGGTCGCAGACTGGTTGCCTCGCTTCCGTCAGTTTACCCCAGGGCAGCTGTGGCTACAACAGTAGCTTGCCACCACCAAGTATGGAGTGAATAAATAATGACAACAGTGAGGCGCTTTGAGCAATGACTTTGTGTGAAGGAACAGGCCACCGTTTTTCCACACTGAGATATGTTCTTACCTGAGCTTAGACGAGTTGATGCGTACCTGTCTGGTCTTTGTGTGTGCCCTCAGTCACGCACAAAGACCAATGATATAGTTAGCATATGGCCTGTCCCAGCATATTCCTATAGCTCCTTATTACTTATCATTTTTGTCACTTTTTCGTCACTTTTTCATATTCTTTTTGTTACTTTTTTTGTCCAATTTTTGTCACTTTTTTATCAGATTTTTGTCACTTTTTTGTCATTTTTTCATCATTTCTTTGGCACCTCTGAGTCACTTTTTTAATCACATTTTGTCAGTTTTTCGTCAGTTTTTTGTCATTTTTTTGTCATTTTTTTGTCATTTTTTGGTCATTTTTCGTCACTTTTTCATTTTTTTTTTTTTACTTTTTTGTCCGATTTTTGTCACTTTTTTAAATCAGATTTTTGTCACTTTTTTGTCATTTTTTCATCATTTCTTTGGCACCTCTTTGTCACTTTTTTAATCACATTTTGTCAGTTTTTCGTCACTTTCTCGTCGCATTTTTGTTGCCGATGATGAAAACGCAACAAAAATGCAGTGGAAAAAGTGACCGAAAAAACAAGTCTCGTTTTTGTGGCTATTCAGACGCTTGTTTGGGTAAAGCCAAACTGGAGAGAATGCCCTCGGTTCAGGCGGGGGTTCAGAGGTAAACTTCCCCTCAGTCAGGTCCTTGTTTGGTCTCCTGCTCCTCGTCCAGGATCAGGAGCAATGACCCAGATCAGTGAGTGAAATCCCTGGATGAGTAACCAGGTTGTGGGTTTGTTTCATGTCCTCCCTGTGATTTTTGTCACTTTTTTGTCATTTTTTCATCATTTCTTTGGCACCTCTTTGTCACTTTTTTAATCACATTTTGCACGTTTTTCGTCACTTTTTTGTCATTTCTTGTCACTTTCTCATAATTTTTTTCTAACTTTTTTGTCCGATTTTAATCAGATTTTTGTCATTTTTTTGTCATTTTTTCATCACTTTTTCATAATTTTTTTCTAACTTTTTTGTCCGATTTTTGTCACTTTTTTTAATCAGATTTTTGTCCCTTTTTTTAATCAGATTTTTGTCATTTTTTCATCATTTTTTGGCACCTCTTTGTCACTTTTTTAATCACATTTTGTCAGTATTTCGTCAGGTTTTTGTCATTTTTTGTCACTTTTTTGTCACTTTTTGACATATTTTGCCATTTTTTAAAATCTTTTTTTGTCATTTTTTTGTCACATTCATAATTTTTCGTCACTTTTTCGTTTGCATTTTTGTTGCTGATGATGAAAACGCAACAAAAATGCAGTGGAAAAACTGACCGAAAAAATGAGTCTCGTTTTTGTGGCTATTCAGACGCTTGTTTGGGTAAAGCCAAACTGGAGAGAACGCCCTCGGTTCAGGCGGGGGTTCAGAGGTAAACTTCCCCTCAGTCAGGTCCTTGTTTGGTCTCCTGCTCCTCGTCCAGGATCAGGAGTAATGACCCAGATCAGTGAGTGAAATCCCTGGCTGAGTAACCAGGTTGTGGGTTGGTTTCCTGACCGCTCTGAGTGCTCCTGTCCTCCCTGTGATAACGTACAGCCAAACTGTTTGCTCAGGGTCTGTGCATAAGCAAACATAAATAGCCCTTTCAATCTACTCCGGTGAGACGCGTGACTCGAGGCTGCACATTTATCAATCACGACCCTCCCCCGCGGCAGATAATGTCCCGCCCGCCGCCGCATTGTGCCTGTAATCATAAGCGTCTGAATAGGTGCACGTGTGGATATGTAAAAACATCCATTACAAGGCCCTGAGCATCAAGGTTACTGCGCTGACATAAAGGGAGGAGGGGAGGCCATTTTGTTTTATGGCTTCATAAAGAATGTGACGTCTCTATGGGCGTTTAGACAGTTCCCTTGTTCGGGCTCAGATGGAGTGGAGTCGAGGGTAAAGCAGGAGTCGTTTTAGAAAATGGAGATTGTGTTTTTGGGAGTTCACCTGTTAACTTTTCTCACCCCTGCTTTGATTTGAGGAGACGATGTGTGACTGACAGATGCTTATGAGACATGAGAGTCCCTTACGGAAACACAGTGTTGTGGAGTAATAATAATGATGCCTTACGGTGTGGTAAGCTGCTGTTGTAGCCACAGCTGCCCTGGGATAGACTGTCAAAAGCGAGGCAGCCTGTGCCATCGGCCCCTCCGATCACTCACTCACTCACTCACTCACTCACTCACTCACTCACTCACTCACTCACTCACTCACTCACTCACTCACTCACTCACTCACTCACTCACTCACTCACTCACTCGCAAAGACGGTCTGGCCAGAGTGAGTTCAGAATTTACTGTAGCAATAAGGTACACTTTTTTTGTTTTTAGAAATATCAATTTGAAACGTTTGCTGTAGATTAGATTAACAAAAAAAATATATATTTTTGGAAATTCAAAACTCAATAAGTCAGGTTAGGGATTAGATATGACAAAATCCCTCTAAAAAAGTCCAAGACTGGAAAGTTTGGAATCTGTAGGAGCTACAGTTATTGTTGCACCAATGAGATAAAAATGCATTTTGAGAAAATGGCCCTTGAAATAACAATTTCCCAAATAAATCTATAGAAACATTGATCGAAAATCTATTAATATTCTACTCTCAGTCCTATAGAGGCTGAAGCTGGAACCTGGGCTGCTGTTTTAGACATCCATCCATCCATCCATCCATCCATCCATCTTCTTCCACTTGTCCGTTGCCGGGTCGTGGGAGCAGCTGTTGGACCCAAATCACATTGCACCAGCCCCCTATGGCGCCTCCTGCAGGTGGTGGGTCCACAGAAGGACGGCCTCATGGTTCTATCCGGGCCTGTTGGTCTCTCATAAGGAGCTTCTGACCCGCTGACCCGTCACCTATAGGACCTGTTTGCCCTGGGAGAGCCTACAGGGGCACGAAGCCCCGACAACAGAGCTGCAGGACCATTCAGGTGCTCAAACCCTCCACCACGTTCAGGTGGCGGCTCCAGGAGGGGAGTTTTAGACATGTATGTAAATAAAGTTACACAAACATTCTTGTCATGCAAATCGATCAAATAACGACTGAGGTGTTGAAATCAGAGAGACATTTTGAATCAAGCTTTGCATTCATTGCACTGAAGCAGAGACGCCGGACGCGGAACTGACACCGACGTTTCCATGCGAGTAAATAAAGAGTTTTTTCCAAAGTGCTGCACATGAAACGATCGATTCTCCAGTGAAGCAGAATAGACCAAAAAACGGCATTAAAGGGACTATACAGAGTTTTAAAAAGTTAAAAAGGAAGTATGTTCCTCCTCCTACATGTTCCAGCCACGTCCTAATGTGTAGAATGAGCTCAGATCTGTTCACAACAACTGCCTCTAAAATCCTGCACTGTCACTCAGAAAGGTGTTACTTCGGGTCTGATGCACGAGCTTAAAGGGATATTTCAGGATTTTTGACATAGGGCCTCATTTCCAAGTTATCCAGAGTGTTGCTGATTTCTGGAGATATGGCGCTAGGCTAGTGCATGTCTATGGTATCAGCTAGCCTGCATTAAAAACAGTGTGATCCGCTCCACAGAGCACCTGAGGCAAATCACTTATAACACCAGACTAACCATATAAATGTCTGTGTCCATAGAGTCATTTAAAATAACTTATATTTGAGCAGCTTCAGCTTCGTGGTTGTATAAGCTACGCGGCGGCAGAGTGATCTGACAGAAAATAGTCCCTCAAAATGCGATTCATGTGATGCAGGTCAGTTATATTCCAAACATGACGCTATGGACACAGACATTTATATGGTTAGTCTGGTGTTATCAGTGATTTGCCTCAGGTGCTCTGTGGAGCGGGTCACACTGAGGAGGAGAAGAAGTAGAAGAAGAAGTAGAGGAAGAAGTAGAAGTAGAAGTAGTAGAAGAAGTAGAAGAAGAAGTAGAAGTAGAAGTAGAAGAAGAAGTAGAAGAAGAAGTAGAAGTAGAAGTAGAAGTAGAAGTAGAAGTAGAAGAAGAAGTAGAAGAAGAAGTAGAAGAAGAAGTAGAAGTAGAAGTAGAAGAAGAAGTAGAAGTAGAAGTAGAAGTAGAAGAAGAAGAAGAAGTAGAAGTAGAAGTAGAAGAAGAAGTAGAAGTAGAAGTAGAAGAAGAAGTAGAAGAAGAAGTAGAAGAAGAAGTAGAAGAAGAAGTAGAAGTAGAAGTAGAAGAAGAAGTAGAAGTAGAAGAAGAAGTAGAAGAAGAAGTAGAAGAAGAAGTAGAAGTAGAAGTAGTAGAAGAAGTAGAAGTAGAAGTAGAAGTAGAAGAAGAAGTAGAAGTAGAAGAAGAAGAAGAAGTAGAAGAAGAAGTAGAAGTAGAAGTAGTAGAAGAAGTAGAAGTAGAAGAAGAAGTAGAAGAAGAAGTAGAAGAAGAAGTAGAAGTAGAAGAAGTAGAAGAAGAAGTAGAAGAAGAAGTAGAAGTAGAAGAAGAAGTAAAAGAAGTAGAAGAAGTAGAAGAAGAAGAAGTTTATTTATATAGCGCCTTTCACAGACAGTTGTACATTCACTCCATACTCAGTGGTGTAAACTACGTTTGTAGCTTCAGTTTCCCCTGGTGGAGACTGACAGAAGCGCTTTCACGACTGCACACGTCTGCGCCAACGGACCCTCTGACACCACCATACATTCACTCACACACATCATTCATCCTGGCCTATTGTGCATGTTTTTAGTGGTGGGGAAACCGGAGTGCCCGGAGGAAACCTGTTTTTAATGCAGGCTAGCTGATACCATAGACATGCACTAGCCTTGCATTAGCCTATAGCGCCACGAAACTCTTCAAACATAAGAACTGCATGAATTACAAAAAAAAATATCTCCAGGTACCAGCAACCGGTGTTAATTTTGACAACATATTTTAATTTAGTTTTAGTCTTTTGACTAAAATGTAAGTTAATTTTAGTCGAGATTTAGTCAAAAAAATCGTTTCAATTTTAGTCTAGTTTTAGTCGACTAAAATTGCAAGAAAATTTAGTCGACTTTGCATTGATAACATTCATTATAATCATATTTAATTCATGGAGCTGCTCCACATGAACAAAGCTCAGAGCTGATCCTTTAGCAGTGATTGTAAATGATCTGAGGCTCTTTCAGACGCTCAATAGAAGTTTGGATGATTTTAGTCTCTCCATTTCATTTTTATTTAGTCTGATTTTAGTCGACTCAAATATCTGGACATTTTAGTCACAGTTTTCGTCTCATGAGAAACTTTTAATTTAGTTTTAGTCCAATTTTAGTCGGAAAAAATATCACTTTGACTAAAATGAAGACAATTAACACTGCATAACACTCTGGATAACTAGGAAATGAGGCCCTGTGTCAAACATCCTGAAACATCCCTTTAATATAGTAGCTGCAGTTACACATGAGACCTGAGGTGGCAGTAGTGAGTATAAAATGACAAACTTGAGAGCAATAAGAGATAAACTACAGATAGAAAAAAACATTTACAATTTAAAATGATTGAAATGAATCAAATCAAATCAGAAGAAAAGACGAGAGAGACTGAAATCACTAATTGACCTGAAAAGCTGTAATCTGTCGTTACATAATGGCCGATTTTGCCTCGACCGGACAGAAAACGTCGTCGCCGCGTGATCATCTGACCCGGTGTGATTCCGCAGAGCCTCCGTCCGCCTTCGCCTTCTCCAGCATCTCCACAAATCTCCTCATTGGGATTGTGCGGAGGAGAATTCATTATCAGGTAATTGTGTCGAACATATTCATTTGCGGCAGATTACACGTAGCATTAGCATTAGCGCCGCGGTTATTAGCCGTGATTATGTTTTTGTATGAAAGGCGCGCAGGCGGAAAATGGGCTCAGACTCTCCCCCCCCCCCCTCGCTCGCTCAGCTCGGGGCTGTTCTGACGCCTTCTGCGACAGCCACACACTTCGCAGTCTGGCGAGTCGCTGGAAACACTCACTCGTTTTAGGAGGAATTACAGCAAAGTAGACGGAAAACACGCTTTTTAATCTTCTTTTTACAAGCACCAAAAATAATACGTCTCTACAGATTATGCTTCATTTACTTTTAGTGAAGAAGGAGGAGATGAAGAGGGAAGAAGAAAATAAAACAAGAGAAGACAGATCTCAGTGTTGTATTTGGGATTACTCCATAAAAGTAATCCACATACTGATTACTGATTACTCTTTGATTTAGGGATGCACATTCTGCCCAGTTTCGTTTATAAAGTACCTGAGAACTTTACCAAACAATTATTAATTAACTGTTAAACCTCTTAACCAGCTGAACCGAGCAAACAGGTGACAAAAAAAGCCACTGAAACAGTTCCTAAAGTGACAAAAATGCAACAAAAAACTTTAAAATAGGCGACATAAAAGGGATGAAAAAGCAACAAAAATGTGACTAAATAGTACCAAAAATCAGATGAAAAAGTGACTTAAACGCAGCATCAATGCAAGGAAAAGTCTTTCAAATGAGATGAACGGGTTTATCGAGAGTCGAGAAGCCCTAAGCAGAGGCGTAGTTTGCCATTAGGCAAGGTGGGCAGCTGCCTGGGGCCCCCAACAGGCAAGGGCCCCCATTTGGAGCTGCAATTACACCATGTCTCCACTAATGACCGATGGCGCAGACTTGTTGCCTCAATTCCGTCAGTCTACCCCAGGGCAGCTTGGGTAGACGGCGGTAGTCTACCCAAGGCACGGTAGAAGCTAGAAGGTCCAGGGTTCGATTCCCACCTGGCCTTTCTGTGTGGAGTTTGTGTCTGCGTAGGTTTCCTCCGGTTTCCCCTACCACTAAAAACATGTACAATGGCCCAGGATGAGTGATGTGTGTGAGTGAATGTATGGCGGTGTCAGAGGGTCCGTTAGCGCAGACGTGTGCAGTCGCGACAGCGCTTCTGTCCGTCTCCCCCAGGGGGAGCTGAAGCTACAAACGTAGTTCACCACCATCGAGTATGGAGTGAATGAATAGTGCAATGCAAAGCGTCTTTGAGTGTCCAGAAAAGCGCTATATATAAAACTGATGCATTAACTCCCCATTTGCTCTAATGGGAAAATGGTGTAATTGCACAATTTTACCGAATGACAGGGTCTTATGTAAACATTGCTTTTCTTATTGCTTATACCATAAGGTTTCCAAAAGTAAATCGTTTTTTATACTCCCACAGCAGTGGAAACATCCAGCCATCCATCCATCCATTTTCTTCCACTTGTCTGTTCCGGGTCGTGGGGGCGGCTGTTGGAGTTTCCCAGATCACATTGCACCAGCCCCTTATGGCTCCTCCTGCAGGTGGTGGGTCCACAGAAGGACGGCCTCATGGTTCTGACCGGGCCTGTTGGTCTCTCATAAGGAGCTTCTGACCCGCTCTTTGTCTGACCCGTCACCTATAGGACCTGTTTGCTCTGGGAGACCCTACAGGGGCACGAAGCCCCGACAACAGAGCTCCAGGATCATTCAGGCTTCAAACCCTCCACCATGTTCAGGTGGCGGTTCCAGGAGGCGACATAGTGAACTGGACTAAAAAAACTAAAATGAACAACAGGACATTTGTTCAGGGCATATTCTATTAACAGAAGTGTCGACCAAATGGAAACCTCAGTGATTTCTTGCATCATCTCATCATCACGTTGCGATATCAATGGTTCGGCGATTCAGCAAAACTATCAAATCTGTTTATCTATTTCAGTCTATTTATTTCTGCTAAAGACCTGGCTATGTTTCCATTCACATTATCAACTGATCACAGCCAGTGTAACGTTTGCAAACACTGTGTCGTTCTTCCTTTTCTCCAGTTTGGCTTTACCCCAGTCCAAAAGCTTCTGGAAAAAAGCTGTGAAAATCGCAACAAAACTGAGACGAAAACAATGATGGAAATGTGGGGGGAAAAAAGGGATAAAACATTTATGAAAAAGTGGCAAAAATGTCACAAAAAATTGATAAAAAAATTGACGAAAAAATGACAAAAATTGACGAAAAAATGACAAAAATGTGACAAAAATGTGACCAAAAAATGACCAAAAATTGATAAAAAATGGTTGAAAAAATGACAAAAATGTGACAAAAAATGACAAAAATTTGATAAAAAATTGACGAAAAAATGACAAAAATGTGACAAAAAAATGACAAAAAATTGATAAGAAATTGACGAAAAAATGACAAAAATGTGACAAAAATATGACAAAAAAATGACCAAAAATTGATAAAAAATGGTTGAAAAAATGACAAAAATGTGACAAAATTGACAAAAATTTGATAAAAATGAACGAAAAAATGACAAAAATGTGACAAAAAAATGACAAAAATTGATAAAAAATTGACGAAAAAATGACAAAAAATGTGACAAAAAAATGGCCAAAAATTGATTAAAAATTGACAAAAAAATGACAAAAATGTGATAAAAAATGGACAAAAAAATGACAAAAAATGGATAAAAAATGGACAAAAAAATGACAAAAAATTGATAAAAAAATTGACAAAAAAATGACAAAAATGTGACCAAAAAATGACAAAAATTTTATAAAAAATTTACGAAAAAATTGATGAAAAAATGACAAAAATGTGACTAAAAAATGCCAAAAATTTTATAAAAAAATTTATAAAAAAATTACGAAAAAATGACAAAAATGTGACAAAAAAAGGACAAAAAAATGATAAAAAATTGACAAAAAAATTACAAAAATGTGACAAAAAATGACCAAAAAATTAACTATCAAATCTGTGTATCTATTTCAGTCCACTTATTTCTGCTAAAGACCTGGCTATGTTCCCATTCACATTTCCAACAGATCACAGCCAGTATAACATTTGCAAATCCTCCTCTGTGTGTCTCGCGTTTGAATCCGTGCAGCCGTTGTCGCTGAAACTCTCCGTGTAGTGCCTGGGCTTCGCGGTCTGTTGCTATAGCGCCCTGAATCCTTTAGGGATGTGTCCGGGGCCCGCTCAAAGCCTATTATCAGAGCAGCACTGTCCCCCATGGAGCGGCGCAGTCTCCCTCCTCCTCCCCCCTCTCCTTTCGTGTGCTCGCAGAGATTGGGGTGGTCCCTGGTGTGGCGCCGGCGGACCGTGGCGTGTTTCTCTAACCGGCTTCTGCGGGTCCATTAGCAGAGAGAGAGGAGACCCGAGCGCATCCACACGAGAGTCTGGCCACACAGCATGTTTTCGGTTTTTTCTGCACCGTCCACTGGTCTCGAGATGGGGACAATTTACTCCGACTCCGATCCGGGCCTTCGACACATTTCGGCTGTGGCGTCGGGACGGCCGGTCACACAATCCCGTAATCACCCAAAAGATCGACGGTCTGCAATCTTTGCGGATCCGAGGAGCCAATTATGCTGCGCTCGCGCGGTCCTCGGGAATTGGGGTAAACGGGTTCGCCCAGTTGGGAAATGCACTTGAAATGGGGATAACAACTGGGCGACGTAAAAGAAGGGATGAGGCTGTGGTCGGCTCAGGAGGTTAAACTTGAGATTATATGACACAAATTAGGGATAGGAGGAAGGATGTACGATATGGTTTGAGAATCTGCCAATATCCCATGATAACCAACACCTAGAGACTTTCTTAACCCCTTAACTCCCACCTGAACCAAACGCATTTTCTCCAGTTTGGCTTTACCCCAGTCCAAAAGCTTCTGGAAAAAAAGGGGTGAAAAGAGAAACAAAACAGACGAAAACAATGATGGAAATGTGGGAAAAAAAGGGAGAAAACATTGATAAAAAAGTGACAAAAATTTATGAAAACGTGGCAAAAATGTCACAAAAATGTCACGAGAAATTGACAAAAAATGTACGAAAAAATGACAAAAATTTGATAAAAAATTGAGGAAAAAATTACTAAAAAAAAGACAAAAATGTGACAAAAAAAATAAAAAAATGTGACAAAAAAATTACAAAAAAATGATAAAAATGTGACAAAATGTGACAAAAAATAACAAAAAATAATAATAATAATGTGACAAAAAATTACAAAAAAATTACAAAAAATGACAAAAAGTGAATACCCAACAAAAAAATGATGGAAAAAAAATCTGATGACGTGAGGAAAAAGATCCTCTCGGTTCAGGCGGGAGTTAAGAGGTTAGAAGAGGCTGCTTTGAGTGAAAAAAGTGAATGGTCCTTTTTTCTCCAGTGTGACATCAATGAAGTCTAATCTTTTCTTGCAAACGAGATGTTTCAGATCAATTATCCAGTATATCTATAATAAACTCATATAAAAACATCCAATAAGGATCCACAGACTGTTCTGCACTAAATATCCTTGGGTATATGACAGGCTATTAGGTTGAACTTAAGCAACTTCCATAAAGGCATCTGATCTTTGTGCAGTACAAATATGCTATAGGCTGTCAGTTATTCTTTAAAGGGACTAGATGCAAGTTAGTCATTTCATGCTCTTGTGTGTAACTGCAACTTCTATATTAAGCTCGTGCATGACGGCACTTCAGACCCGAATTAACACCTTTCTGAGTGACAGTGCAGGATTTTAGAGGCAGTTGTGGTGAACAGGTCTGAGCTCCTTCTACACATTAGGACATGGCTGGAACATGAAGGGGGAAGAAAATACTTCGTTTTAACATTTTTAAACTCTGTATAGTCCCTTTAACAGCAACACTGGGCCACTTCAGCAGTGGTTATTTTATTTCACCAAGCGACTTAGGTGATCCAATCATAGTTCCTATCCCAGCCTTAAAGGGGGATTTCAGGATTTTTGACATAGGGCCTTATTTCCTATAGTTATCCAGAGTGTTGTTGCTTTCTGGAGATAACCGAGCAGATCACTCCGCCGCCGCGTAGCTACAACCAGGAAGCTGATGCTGCTCAGATATAAGTTCTTGTCAACACAGACATTTACATGGTTAGTCTGGTGTTATAAGTGATTTGCCTCAGGTGCTCTTGGGTCAGACTGTTTTTAATGCAGGCTACTAGTTACCATAGACATGCACTAGCCTAGCACTAGCCTAGCACCACTAAACTCTTCAAATATAAGGACTGCATGAATAAAAATGTTTAAAAAATCCAGAAATCATCAATTCCTTAGTTAGGATTAGCGCTACTCACACTTTCAGACTAACCGACTCATATCTATCCAACATCACAGCAGAGCGTCCCTCCCGAGCAAAACATCCAGCACTAACCAAAAAGACGACTCCAAGCTTCCGCATCAAACTGAGGAAATCAGCTGAAGTCGTTCATTCATTGTATGTGAGCTTTTTGATTAAACAATGATGGAAATGTGGGAAAAAAAGGGAGAAAACATTGACAAAAATGTGACGAAAATTTATGAAAAAGTGGCAAAAATGTCACAAGAAATTGACAAAAAAATTACGAAAAAATGACAAAAAATTGATTAAAAATTGACGAAAAAATGACAAAAATGTGACAAAAATGTGATAAAAAATTGACGAAAAAATGACAAAAATGTGACAAAAATTAGATAAAAAAATGACAAAAAAATGACAAAAAATGTGACAAAAATGTGACAAAAATTTGACAAAAATTTGACAAAAAATTGACAAAAAAATGATAAAAATGTGATAAAAAATTGACGAAAAAATGACAAAAATGTGACAAAAATATGATAAAAAATTTACGAAAAAATGTGATAAAAAATTGACAAAAAATTACAAAAATTTACAAAAATGAGTTGAATACCCAACAACCATAGACATGCACTAGCCTAGCACTAGCCTAGCACCGCTAAACTCTTCAAATATAAGGACTAAATATAAGGAATAAAAAAAAAAAGAAAATCTCCAGAAATCATCAACGCTCTGGATAACAAGGAAATGAGGCTCTATGTCAAAAATCATGAAATATCCCTTAATGGTGATGTTCATTCTTTCACTTTGACAGAATACCCGACCTGGGGAACATAAGGTTTCCACTAGTAGCCTATTAGCATGCGGTTGCTAATAGATTGCATGCGATATTGTATTTTTTCCAGTATCGGCTGAAACATCCAACACCATTACTGGATATTCCTTAGTTAGGATCAGCGCTAGTCATGATTTCAGACTAACCGACTCATATCTATCCAACATCACAGCAGAGCGTCCCTCCCGAGCAAAACATCCAGCTCTAACCAAAAAGACGACTCCAAGCTTCCGCATCAAACTGAGAAAATCAGCTGAAGTCGTTCATTCATTGTTTGTGAGCTTTTTGATTAAACAATGACGGAAATGTGGAAAAAAAGGGAGAAAACATTGACAAAAAAGTGACGAAAATGTATGAAAAAGTGGCAAAAATGTCACAAGAAATTGACAAAAAAATTACTAAAAAATGACTAAAATGTGACAAAAAAGTGACGAAAAAATGACAAAAATTTGATTAAAAAATGGACGAAAAAATGACAAAAATATGACAAAAAATGTAAAAAAAATGTGACAAAAAGTTACAAAAAAATTACAAAAAATGGACCAAAAAATGACAAAAATTTGATTAAAAAAAATACGAAAAAATAATAAAAATGCGACAAAAAAGTGACCAAAAAATGACAAAAAATTGATAAAAAAATGGACAAAAAAATGACAAAAATATGACAAAAATTTGATTAAAAAAAATACGAAAAAATAATAAAAATGCGACAAAAAAGTGACCAAAAAATGACAAAAAATTGATAAAAAAATGGACGAAAAAATGACAAAAATATGACAAAAATTTGATTAAAAAATGACAAAAAAATGTGACAAAAAAATGTGACAAAAAAATTACAAAAAAATTACAAAAAATGGACCAAAAAATGTGACAAAAAAGTGACAAAAAATGGACAAAAAATTGACCAAAAAATGACAAAAATTTGATAAAAAAAAATACGAAAAAATAATAAAAATGCGACAAAAAAGTGACCAAAAAATGACAAAAAATTGATAAAAAAATGGACGAAAAAATGACAAAAATGTGACAAAAAATTACAAAAATATGACAAAAATTTGATAGAAAAATGATAAAAAAATGTGACAAAAATGTGATAAAAAAATTGACAAAAAATTACAAAAAAATTACAAAAAGTTACAAAAATGAGTTGAATACCCAACAACCATAGACATGCACTAGCCTAGCACTAGCCTAGCACCGCTAAACTCTTCAAATATAAGGACTAAATATAAGGAATAAAAAAAAAAAGAAAATCTCCAGAAATCATCAACGCTCTGGATAACAAGGAAATGAGGCTCTATGTCAAAAATCATGAAATATCCCTTTATGGTTATGTTCATTCTTTCACTTTGACAGAATACCCGACCTGGTGAACACAAGGTTTCCACTAGTAGCCTATTAGCATGCGGTTGCTAATAGATTGCATGCGATATTGTATTTTTTCCAGTATCGGCTGAAATATCCAACACCATTACTGGATATTCCTTAGTTAGTGTTAGCGCTAGTCACACTTTCAGACTAACCGACTCATATCTATCCAACATCACAGCAGACCGTCCCTCCCGAGCAAAACATCCAGCTCTAACCAAAAAGACGACTCCAAGCTTCCGCATCAAACTGAGGAAATCAGCTGAAGTCGTTCATTCATTGTTTGTGAGCTTTTTGATTAAACAATGATGGAAATGTGGCAAAAAAGGGAGAAAACATTGACAAAAAAGTGACGAAAATGTATGAAAAAGTGGCAAAAATGTCACAAGAAATTGACAAAAAAATTATGAAAAAATGACTGAAATGTGACAAAAAAGTGACAAAAAAATGACAAAAATTTGATTAAAAAATGGACGAAAAAATGACAAAAATATGACAAAAAATTTAAAAAAATGTGACAAAAAGTTACAAAAATATGACAAAAAATTGATTAAAAAATGACAAAAAAATTACTAAAAAATTACAAAAAATGGACCAAAAAATGACAAAAATGTGACAAAAAAGTGACAAAAAATGGACAAAAAATTGACCAAAAAATGACAAAAATTTGATAAAAAAAATTACGAAAAAATGACAAAAATGTGACAAAAATGTACCAAAAAATGACAAAAATGTGACAAAAAAGTGACAAAAAAGTGACAAAAAAATAGACCAAAAAATGACAAAAATTTGATTAAAAAAAATACGAAAAAATTATAAAAATGCGACAAAAAAGTGACCAAAAAATGACAAAAAATTGATAAAAAAAATGGACGAAAAAATGACAAAAATGTGACAAAAAATTACAAAAATATGACAAAAATTTGATAGAAAAATGATAAAAAAATTGACAAAAAATTACAAAAAAATTACAAAAAGTTACAAAAATGAGTTGAATACCCAACAACCATAGACATGCACTAGCCGAGCACTAGCCTAGCACTAGCCTAGCACCGCTAAACTCTTCAAATATAAGGACTAAATATAAGGAATAAAAAAAAAAAGAAAATCTCCAGAAATCATCAACGCTCTGGATAACAAGGAAATGAGGCTCTATGTCAAAAACCATGAAATATCCCTTTATGTTTATGTTAATTCTTTCACTTTGACAGAATACCCGACCTGGGGAACATAAGGTTTCCACTAGTAGCCTATTAGCATGCGGTTGCTAATAGATTGCATATTGTATTTTTTTTCCAGTATCGGCTGAAACATCCAACACCATTACTGGATATTCCTTAGTTAGGATTAGCGCTAGTCACACTTTCAGACTAACCGACTCATATCTATCCAACATCACAGCAGAGCGTCCCTCCCGAGCAAAACATCCAGCACTAACCAAAAAGACGACTCCAAGCTTCCGCATCAAACTGAGGAAATCAGCTGAAGTCGTTCATTCATTGTTTGTGAGCTTTTTGATTAGACGCTGCCACTTTATTGAGTTTAGTTTGAGCCGTCATTGTTCTCACAGAAACATCATTCTGAGAGAAAAGAAACACATTACTGCGATAGTGGAAAGGACGTCTGCGTGATATTTTATAAAACCAACAAACCGTTAGCTTTTGAGACGCTAAGAGCTAGCTCAGTTAAATGCTAATCGATGTACATTTACTGTTTGGGGTTAGCAATCTAAGACACCTAAGCAGGACATTTGCTGAATAAGGGAACGTGGCGCTGTATAAGACGATGAGAACATGGCGGGGTTGAAACCAGAGCACAAACACAGAATGACCCGGCGTCCTCTGAGCCTGGTTCACTGGTTCGTACACAAAGGTTAATGTGATGCTAATGCGGCCGATTTCAGCGGGACGACAGTGACACTCGACCTTTGACTGGGTCTAAACACACAGCACTGAGCGCAGAGAGAGTACGAGTGTACGAGAGTACGAGAGTACGAGAGTATGAGTGTACGAGAGTACGAGAGTACGAGTGTATGAGTGTACGAGAGTACGAGTGTATGAGTGTATGAGTGTACGAGAGTACGAGTGTATGAGAGTACGAGAGTACGAGAGTACGAGAGTACGAGTGTACGAGAGTACGAGTGTATGAGAGTACGAGAGTACGAGAGTACGAGAGTACGAGTGTACGAGAGTATGAGTGTACGAGAGTACGAGAGTACGAGTGTATGAGTGTACGAGAGTACGAGTGTATGAGTGTATGAGTGTACGAGAGTACGAGAGTACGAGTGTATGAGTGTACGAGAGTACGAGAGTACGAGAGTATGAGTGTACGAGAGTACGAGAGTACGAGTGTATGAGTGTACGAGAGTACGAGAGTACGAGTGTATGAGTGTACGAGAGTACGAGAGTACGAGAGTACGAGAGTACGAGAGTACGAGTGTATGAGTGTACGAGAGTACGAGAGTACGAGTGTATGAGTGTACGAGAGTACGAGAGTACGAGAGTACGAGAGTACGAGAGTACGAGTGTATGAGTGTACGAGAGTACGAGTGTATGAGTGTATGAGTGTACGAGAGTACGAGTGTATGAGAGTACGAGAGTACGAGAGTACGAGTGTATGAGAGTACGAGAGTATGAGTGTACGAGAGTACGAGAGTACGAGTGTATGAGTGTACGAGAGTACGAGAGTACGAGTGTACGAGAGTACGAGAGTACGAGAGTACGAGTGTACGAGAGTACGAGAGTACGAGTGTATGAGTGTACGAGAGTACGAGAGTACGAGTGTATGAGTGTACGAGAGTACGAGAGTACGAGAGTACGAGAGTACGAGAGTACGAGTGTATGAGTGTACGAGAGTACGAGTGTATGAGTGTATGAGTGTACGAGAGTACGAGTGTATGAGAGTACGAGAGTACGAGAGTACGAGTGTATGAGAGTACGAGAGTATGAGTGTACGAGAGTACGAGTGTATGAGTGTACGAGAGTATGAGAGTATACATATGGACAGGTTTGGCATCCATGTGTAGCATGAAAGGCGACCGAGATGACGCTGTAATCCAAAAATATGGTAATTTAGTTTCTGGGAGACAGCCACGGCTAAAGTGCATAGACTTTGCATAGACACACTCTTGCAACAATATCTCCACTTTAGTCTGTCCTCAAATGTTCTTACTTATAAACCAAATATACAAGGCACATTTAAATATATACAGATACTTTTGCTTATAAATATAGGAGCTTACTTTGGTCCATAAAGTTCAACATGGCTTGATCCATTATTTACGTCATCACTGAGAATATTCAAAAAATGACAAAAAAGTGACAATAAAGTGACAAAAATGTGACAAAAAATGACAATAATGTGACAAAAATGTAACAAAAAAATGACAAAAATGTGACAAAAAATGTGACAAAAATGTGACAAAAATGTAACAAAAAATGACAAAAAATGTGACAAAAAATGTGACAAAAAAAGTGACAAAAATGTGACAAAAAAAGCCAAAGAAAATGACAAAAATGTGACAGAAAATGTGACAAAAAATGTGACAAAAAAGCCCAAAAAAATGACAAAAATGTGACAAAAAATGTGACAAAAAAGCCCAAAAAAATGACAAAAATGTGACAAAAAAAGCCAAAAAAATGACAAAAATGTGACAAAAAAAGCCAAAAAAATGACAAAAATGTGACAAAAATGTGACAAAAATGTGACAAAAAATTGACAAAAAATGACAAAAAAAGGACAAAAATGTGACAAAAATGTGACAAAAATGTGACAAAAAATTGACAAAAAATGACAAAAATGTGACAAAAAATGTGACAAAAAAGCCAAAAAAATGACAAAAATGTGATAAAAAAATGAAAAAAGTGACAAAAAATTACAAAAATGTGACAAAAAATGACAAAAAAGTTTTCATGCTGTACAACTTGCAATACATTATTTTCCTTTATATGTCAGAAATCTACAGAAAAAGCTTCAAATTGACATCTCTATATACAATGTTTTCCCTCTTCACCTGCAAGTGAACATTCCTGGATGTTTTATCTCTTAATTGTTTAAAATACTATATATCGAATGCTTCATATAGATGAATTCTTGTGGATTTGATCGTGTTATTTCGAACATGAGGTTCTCGGCTGCGATCAGTGAACGTTTGGTTAAAGAGGCTGTTCGGAGCTCATCACGAGACTGAATAATGCATGAAATTCTAAAGTAACTTTGAAAAGCGCTTTACAGGGCTCACATAAACATAAAGGCGAGACTTTGAAGACTTGCATTATTCATAGTATTTGTTTAACTGCTTTTAGTGTGCTGCTGTGGCATATGTTTTCTTACAGCATTAAAGGATTCTGAATGAAATCAGCCTCTCGCGCTGTTATGACCTCATCCATAAAGTTTTTATGAGATGACTTCATGTTTCTTCATCGTGTGACGCGCTCTCTATTCTCAGACTCTGGATCATCTGTTTGGACCTCACTGAGCTCAGACCGGCCCCCGTTCTGCTCATGTTCAAAGATCCAGGCTTGAGTTCACCTCTTGACCTGCCACACTCATCTAACTATCTTTTTCCTCATGTTCTTTCAATTTTTTTTCCACTTTTTTGTGGCTTTTTTCATCCTGGTTTTCATATAATTTTTGTTGCTATTTATTCCCCAAGAGGCTTTAGATTTGGGTAATGTCGAACTGGAGTTAGCGTGCTCAGTTCATGTGGGGGTTAAGAGGTTAAACCCTTAACTCCCACCTGAACCAAGCACATTTTCTCCAGTTTGGCTTTACCCAAATCTAAAGCTTCTTGAAAAAAGGTGTGAAAATAGCAACAAAACTGAGACGAAAACAATGATGAAGATGTGACAAAAAGTGAAAAAACTTTGACAAAAAAGTGACAAAAAAGACAAAAAATGTGACAAAAAAATGACAAAAATTAGACAAAAAATGTAAAAAACGCAAAAAAAAGACAAAAAATTCAACAAAAATCTGAAAAAAATGTGAAAAAAAAATGTGACAAAAATGTGACAAAAATGTGACAAAAATGTGACAAAAATTCAACAAAAATGTGACAAAAATGTGACAAAAATTCAACAAAAATGTGACAAAAATTCAACAAAAATGTGTCAAAAATGTGATAAAAATTCAACAAAAATGTGACAAAAATTCAACAAAAATGTGACAAAAATGTGATAAAAATTCAACAAAAATGTGACAAAAATTCAACAAAAATGTGACAAAAATTCAACAAAAATGTGACAAAAATGTGACAAAAATTCAACAAAAATGTGACAAAAATTCAACAAAAATGTGACAAAAATTCAACAAAAATGTGACAAAAATTCAATAAAAATTCAACAAAAAGTTCAACAAAAATTCAACAAAAATTCAACAAAAAATCAACAAAAATTCAACAAAAATGTGATAAAAATTCAACAAAGATGTGACAAAAACGCAACTAAAAAGTCTGTCAGAGACCCGGCCCCCGTCAGAGACCCGGCCGCTAATGGAATACAGTCCGGTATTAAAGAATTTACGTTAATTTAAGTGTAAATATCTTGCCCCATGAACAGATTTCTTGAAATTTGACTCTCAAATCAAAAACAAAAGAAAATGTCACGTATTTCAAGTTTCCTTTTTGCAGTTTAAAAATATTAGTTGTGTCCAAACTCATTCCTAAGTTTAACTATATTTGTAGCGTCACAGCTCTTCACAGGGACGAGGCACATTTTCACAACTTGCAGGGTCACTTTTCAGGGTCACTTTCACAGAAACGCTGGAAAACTCAGCTGCAAGTTCAGTAAATTGAGACACATGCTTTAAAAATAGAGTTTTTAGTTTTCACCAAGGTCTTGTTTTAACGATGACCTGACCAACTGCAGCAGCCCCAGATCAGAACAGGCTTTTTCGACAATTACTGTGTCTATTTAAAACCACAAATCAGGATGTCGTTGGTTCTGAAGCAGCAGCAGCAAAACGACACATTTGTGAAGCGTAATTTTCTTTATCTTTATTTAATCACGGACAAATCATATTAACACAAATCTAATCCCCAGACGTTATTTATCTCAATGCCGTTGCCCTCCCTCCGCACGACTCCATTATACACAGTCGTTTTCATAATTAATCTGCAGCCCGTGTGTGTGGAGTCTCTCTGAATCACTTTGATGATTCTTCCGTCAAGATGGAGAGAAACGCAGACGTTATTATCGGAGACGAGTCCAAAATGAGCATCCTAAATGACCAGGTTATTCCATCGGTGGATTTCTTCTGCCAGTATCCGTCAGGCTCGCGTTGTGAAAGGGTGATTCAGGGACTTCATCTTCACACTGGGACTGGCCGCCACAGAGTCCAGGGGCCCGATCTTGTGTTTCTGAACGTGTTTCTGAAGGCAGGCTGTAGAGTAAGCTTTTGTGCAGAAGGTGGGCGCTCTGTGGAATGTTCAGGTTCATATCTGGTCCCTCCCCAAGCTTTATCTCCTACAGACCGTACCAGACTGGAATATTTTAGGCTACTCCGGGGGAGGGGGGTGCACGAGCTGGTGATTTGATTCCGTTTCTGCAGCGTGGAGTTCACCCCGCGCTCTTTAATACACTAGAGCTGGACCATCGAGATGCTGTTTTCAGGAGATGTTTAAAGAGGGGGTGTTCTGCTTTTTTCAGTCACATAGCACCAGTCTATATCACACTACAATGATGACAAACCTTCTGTTGGTCTGTAAATGCAGTAAATTAGAAAAACTGCCTTGTATAAAATGTCTCTCTCAAAATGGCTGTAGTGAATGAAAATAGGCCTCTGTCTCTTTAAGAACCTCTGAGCCTTTAGACACGCCCCCTCCACACGCTGTCTGTGGCATCAGTGGGGAGGGGGTTCTGCTGAGGAGCAGTGGTTGGTTACTCGGCTGGTGACCAAAGCTCGGAGGCGTCTCCAGGAGGTGGGGGCGTTCCTAGGAGGACTCAGGCAAACCTATCCCTAAAATGGCCGCCATCAGAGTTTTTACAGATTACTCAGAAATACTAACCTGGCTAACACCAGGCTGCTGTGTGCGCTCGAATTATTTCGAACTGCACAACAGCCTGGGGACCATGGCCCAAATCTCCGGTGGATTTGGGAACCAATCACAGAGCGAGGAGGGACGGCAAGACGATGACGCGCTATTCGATATACGGAAGCTTGTAGTTTATTTACGGATTAAAAAAAAAAAAGTTTATTTACGGATCCAACATCACAGCAGCAGACACGATGGTGTTTTTCGATCAAGCTTAAGACCTTGTTCTAAATAATTTAGCTCAAACGTTTACAGCGGGTACGTCATACGTCATCTCATACGATGATACGATTGGCCATGGCTACGTGCAGATGCATGATAGACTTTTCTTTTTTTTCGTATCGCCCAATAAACGAGTATGGACGATCGTAAACCACACCTCTCCTACGAGAAAATGAATTGGTGGTCCCCAGACTAAATATCACTTGTGATTTTAGTCTGGTGTTAGCCAGGCTACAGAAATACGTGAATGTGCCAAGGCAACACTTCAGCCATGTTTTTAATGAGGGAGTGACAGAATAACATGATGCAAAGCTTGAAAAAGTGCTTTTGTCCTTTATTTGAGAGTCAAATTTCAATAAATCTGTTCATGGGGCAAGATATTTACACTTAAATTAAGATAAAAGAAATCACTGCACTATAAAAAAAAATGTATATACAGTGGTCCCTCATTTATCACATGTAATGTTTAATGTTTTTTTTTTTTGTCTAATAAGGTTTTTTTATTCACATTACAGACGTGGGGATGGAAACATCGTGAGCTGCTCTCGTCTCCGCTGTTTTATCATAGCAGTTTCAGGCTTCAGAGGGCGAGAGTTTAGCTGAGGCGAGCGCCGCATGCTAGCCGGGTTTATGTCCGCGAAAAAGTGCAGAGAAAGTCCTGTAAAAAGCGGAGTTGGACCCGCTCATGGCCGGCCTGTGTTGCTGTGACTGATGTGTTGACCTCTAGAGAGGAGGGCTCACTCTGCGACTAGCCAATCAGGACGTAGAACACAATGAGCATAGTCATTCATACACTGTAAGAAAACATGCAAAAATGTATTAAAAAAATCAGCGAAACATGTGAGACCGCGACAGGTGACCCGCGTTATAGCGAGGGACCACTGTACTTGACATGAACAGTTGTTTTACCTCTATTTAAGATGACTTTTTGCAGTGTATTTAGCAGCTTCTTCCTTCATTGTTCACTGCAAAATATCAAGCGTTGGCTTAAATGACTTGAATTGAGGAAATGCATCTTGTTTTGAGCGGTTTTCACTCATTTAGACCTTTGCCCTGATCTGATTATTTTGCTAGTTCAAAAAATTACCAAAAAATGACAAACAAAAAAAGACAAACAAAAAATGACAAAAAATGACCAAAAAAATGACAAAATGACAAAATGACAAAAAAAGACAAAAAAGACAAAAAATGACCAAAAATTACCAAAAATGTGTCAAAAAATGATAAAAAAAATGACCAAAAAATGACCCAAAATGTGACAAAAAATGACCAAAAAATGACCAAAAATGACAAACAAAAAATGACCAAAAAATGACCAAAAAATGACCAAAGAAGACAACAACAAAAAAGACAAAAAATGACCAAAAAATCTGATTATTTTGCTAGGTCGATGATATTTCACACTGGATGTGGTAAATCTCGCTTGAAATAAGACCATTTTTACCTTCCCCACTGGCAGAGAAACTACCTTCACAACATTCTGTGGCTTATTGCAATGTGGATGTTGCTTCACCTGTGACGACAGTTATATTCTGGCATTACATGATGAAGCTCTAATGCGTAATGTTATAATATACACCAAACCTTTTCCCAACGCTGCACATACAGTTACAAACAAAACAGATTTCACAATAGCGCGAGGTGTTCCCTCCCATCTCCAGGTCTAATCTGCGAACTCCCGTCTCATTCACAAAAGCCTCTCGCTCCCCTCAGCTCCACGTCTGTTTGTGTTGCGCGACCTTGATCCGCCCGCCGCGCTCTCTCCGGCGCTGTCCTTGAATCTAAAGAGGACACAGCTGCTCCCCCCCCCCCCCCTCCTCATTAGAACCCGGTCTGCAGCCGACAGCGCGGTTTCTTTGGTGCTCCCCGGGTCCCAGGGGCGCCCAGCTGCGTTGCTAATTCAGCGTCGAAAAAAAAGCTCTTTGCTAACTTCAGCAACAAGAAGGAGGCTGCGAGTCTGGCCTATTTGTTTACGTGCTTCCCGGTGGACGCTTTATCTTCGTAAAGTCGGGGATTTATTTATACCGGGCATTTTTTAACACATCTTTATCACTTTATCAGCGTTGATCGGAAAACAGACAGAAGATTTTCACTTCCTTCACTGCAAAAAGTGCCCGACTAAAAACAAGGCAATGGGGTCGGCATGTTTTTCTTACTAAGAATTTTTATTTCTAGAATATAAATAACTAACTAATAAATAACTAGAATTAAGCAAAATGTCATCAGAAAATTGAATAATTTAAGGAAAACATTCTTATTTAGTGAAAAATTGTGGATATTTTACTTAAATGTTGCTTGATTGAAGTAAAATGTTCTAAATTACACACATTTTTGAGCAAAATGTTGTTAATAAATACTAATATTTAAGGAAAGTATTGCCGCGCCCGGAGACCCGTCTCCATGATGTGGAGCCAGGCTGATGGTCAGAATCACCTGCTGGAGGATTCACCTATTGTACATGTTTTTAGTGGTAGACACGGGGAGAACATGCTCCACACAGAAAGGCCCCGTCCTGGTGGGAATCGAACCCGGGACCTTCGAGCTGTGAAGCTGAGGCTCTAACCGCTGTGCCACCGAGCCGCCCACTTTAAAGACTGGAATGTTTTATCTCTCTGTGAGAAGCAGTTCTTACATTAAGAGTTGTTGATCTTGAGTTTTTCTTAAAATAAGAAAAAATATTCTTTGTCTAAAACTGAAGAAGATTCAAAAAGTTTTTCTTTCTCGTTACAAGAAAAATGATCATGTTTTTAGCAAATTTATCTGAATAAGAAATGGCTAGATTTTATTTCCTAAAACAAGATTTTTTTTCTCAGGAAAACTTTGCGGCAAAACATTATTACTTTTTAGGGAAAAAATAAGAACTTATTTCTTAAAGTAAGACATTTTTTACTTGCTTAGAATCCACTTTTTGCAGTGTTATTCTTCAAGCAAACCAGGGAAGATTGCTTGATTACACAAAGATGCACGAGTGGTTATAAACCCCCCCTTCAATAAAAGCTGAGCTGACTTTTGTTACGGCGTTGCTCCGTCTGGGGCGTCCTGGGACCTTAATTACGCCTGATTCAGTCACTTGACTTTGGAAGCGCATCCGCTGAGGGACGTTTCCTCTTTTCACAGGCGGCTGCCACTCGCATAATCTGGACCTGATTCATCTGCACAGTCAGCGGATCATCATGCAAATAAACAGTGTTGAGCAGGTTACTTTAAAAGTGTAGTATATTCTATGTTAGTGGTTACAGCTTGGGATATTTCAGGATTTTTGACAGAGTGTTGCTGATTTCTGGAGATACGTTTTTTTTGTAATTCATGCAGTTCTTAAATTTGGAGAGTTTCGTGGCGCTAGGCTAATGCAAGGCTAGTGCATGTCTATGGTATCAGCTAGCCTGCATTAAAAACAGTGTGACCCGCTCCACAGAGCACCTGAGGCAAATCACTTATAACACCAGACTAACCGTACTCACGTCTTCTGGTCATGCAGGACTATAAAAGAATTTTGTGAAAAATCCATTGAGGAACTGTCATTGATGTTCAATACCAAAATTGAAAGTGACCCCTTAACTATACTACTTGGAAAGATTCCGAACAACATGATGGAGAAAGAATCGCACCTGTTTCTAATTGCAAGAAAAATAATGATTAAACAAATTCCAAAAAACTGGCACAAACCGTGTATTTTTATGAATACATGGAAAGATTCAATGTATAAAATATATACGAAATGGAAAAAATAACAATGAGTCTCATAAGTAAAAATGAGGTATTCGAAAACAGAAATTTGGGAACAATATCTTTCCAAAATAAACTTGAATGTATTTAACCTAAGTGTATGCATGTGGTGAGGGAATAAATACTGTAAACACCTACTGTTAATAAAATAATGTAGAATGGGACTAAAAGGTATACAACGTAAATGACGAGGTAACAACTGTCTTTCAAGGTAACCCCCCTCGCCCCTTTTACTTTATAACTATTTTTTTGAGACTACAGTACTTTAAATAAGGGAATTTTAGTTGAATGGATATGTAATGTATGTGTATGTGTATGCATGTGTACGTGCATCTACGCGCAGATGGGTATATGTATTTGTGTATCTATTTGTATGTGTATGTACATAAATGTGCCTATGTGTTGTGAATGCATGCATGTATATGTGTATATATATGTATATGTATGTATATGTATGTGGGTGGGTATGTATGTATGTACAGTACGTATATACATATGTTTCTTTTTGCTTGTTTTTATTTAATATCATTCTTTATTATTATTTATTTATAGTGCACAACCCCATAAATTGCAAATAAAATAAAAAATAATAATAATAACACCAGACTAACCATATAAATGTCTGTGTCCATAGAGTCATGTTTGGAATATAACTGACCTTGAATCACATGATCGCATTTTGAGGGACTATTTTCTCGTAGTGTTACACGATAAAGTATAATTACACAAAATTAAACAATGTGGATTTTCTAAGCGGATAAAAAGGGGAACTATATTGTAAGGCGTAATAATACCAGGAGTACTTTGGCGTCTGCGCAGTAAAGTGAAGATATAAGAGAGTTGAGGATTATTACATTCAGAGAAACACCATAGAAATCTCCACATGACGAGTGTGGGCTGGCATTTTGAGTGCACAAAAGGAAGACACGCTGAATTTTGCTTCTGTTTTACTGAAAAAGCCCGTTTGGTCTGATATAGTTCCTTTAACCCCTTAACTCCCACCTGAACCGAGCACATTTTCTCCAGTTTGGCTTTACCCCAATCCAAAAGCTTCTGGAAAAAAGCTGTGGAAATAGCGACAGAACTGAAAAAAATGAAAAAAATGACCAAAAAATGACCAAAAAATGTGACAAAAAAATGACAAAAAAGACAAAAAAAATATAAAAAATTACAAAAAAACGACAAAAAAATGACCAAAAAAATGAAAAAAATGTGACAAAAATGTGACAAAAAATGTCAAAAAATGTCAAAAAATTACAAAAAATTACCAAAAAAGACAAAAAATGTGACAAAAATATGACAAAAAAACCCCAAAAATGACAAAAAAATGAGCAAAAATGACCAAAAAAGACAAAAAAAAGACACAAAATTTCTAAAAAATGACCCAAAAAAATGACTAAAAATGACCAAAAAAATGAAAAAAAAATGTGACAAAAAATGCCAAAAAATTACCCAAAAATTACCAAAAAAGACAAAAAAAATGACAAAAAAATGACAAAAAATGACAAAAAAATGACAAAAAATAGATAACAAAAATACCCCCCCCCCACAAAAAAAAGATAGAAAAAAACGTCACCTAGAAAAAAGATGACGTGAGGAAAAAGATCAATTTAGATGAGTTTTGTAGATCTTAGCTTCCAAATGTTACACTGGCCTACAGGATTTGGGTAAAGCTGAACTGGAGAAAATGCTCTCGGTTCAGGCGGGAGTTAAGAGGTTAAGAAACCTGTTCATTTCACACGTGAGACTCGGTGTATTTTCCGTTCTCCTCCTTGAATCTTCACCTCGTTCGAACTCGAAGCGCGCTCGTCTCCTGGCACCGGCTCCAGTGTTTTTTAGCGTCAGCAGCCTCTCGACTTTAAACAGAGATTTTCAAAGATTTGTGAAACCTGAACACGTCGGAGAGAAGGTGGGCGAAGAAACGCTCGGAAGGAAAGTGTAAGATTAGGAGAAGAGAAGGTGAGAGAGGCCTCGCTCAAAACAAAGACGGATCCTCGGAGGAGCAGACGGGAGCTGGAAACAGTGCTTTGGTGATTTACACGGATGTGATTCAGCGGCGTGGAGTGTATCTCCATGACACCTCAGCACCGCCGTGTGATGAGTGAGTGAAAACTGTAAAGCCCTCTCCACAAGTCCAGGATAATGAAACAGCGCTGGGCGATATGGATTAAGATGAAGATTTTGGGGCATTCCAAAATTTCTCCCTATTTCTACCGCATTTTCACCAACTATTTTTTTTTCCATATCCCCCATTTTCCCATATTTTTTCCATATTATCCAGAATTTTTTTTAATTTTTTCCTATAATATCTTTTCCAATTATTTCCCTATCCCCCCATTTTTTTTTCTCACATTTTTCCCCTTTACATTTTTCCCATTTCCCCTACATTTCTTGACATTCCCACCCCCCACTTTCCCCATATCTGTCCCACACTTTTCCAGATTTTTCTTCTTTTGGCCAATTATTCCCCAATTTTCCCCCATAATAATTTTCCCATTTTTCCAAATTTTCCCACATTTCCTGACAGTTCCGCCCTCCCGTTTCCGCCATGTTTTCCACTCATTTCCCCCAATTTCTCAATTTTTTGTGTGTTTTCCCTTCCCCCAGTTTATCCCCAGTGCCCCCCACACTTTCCCCCAATTTTTTCCCTTTCTCAAGCGAAAACATGACCTGAACACTGCCTACAATGGATCAAACAATGTGGACGACCTACGCCCAGCTAAATGTCTTCACATAAACATACGTCTGCTCTAAGGTAAGGCTAGGGCCTAACACCTTAGCATGCTAACACCTTAGCATGCTAACATCTAGCTACTGACAGTCACATAACGTTCCACAACTGGAGCTGTAACTTTAACTGTTGCGATGATGTTTTACAAGCCTACAGTCTCACATGTTTTTGTCTCCCTTAAAGGAATAGTTCACCCGTTTTCCATACTGAGATATGTTCTTACCTGAGCTTAGACGAGTTGATACGTACCTGTCTGGTCTTTGTCTGTGCCCGTGGAAGAGCGTGGTAGCTTCCAACTTGACCCCGTTTGGAGCTATAGGAATACATTGGGAGAGGCCAAATGCTAACAACGTCTTGCGTCGTTTTGTGCGACTGAGGGCACGCACAAAGACCAGACAGGTACGCATCAACTCGTCTAAGCTCAGGTAAGAACAGTGGAAAACTGGTGAACTGGTGAAATCTGGTGAACTGGTGAAATCCTTTAACCTCTTATCTCCCGCCTGAACCGAGAGCATTTTCTCCAGTTCCGCTTTACCCAAAATTAAAATTACAAAATCATCAGATTTTTTTTCCATGATTTTTTGGGGGATTTTCAACTCATTATTGTAAATTTTGTGTCACTTTTTGACACATTTGTCCTTTTGTTGTACATTTTTTTGTCCTTTTTTGTCAATTTTTTGTCAATTTTTTGTCACATTTTTGCCACTTTTTCATACTTTTTTTGTCAAATTTTTGTCAATTTTATGTCAGTATGTCATATCATTGTTTTCGACTCAGTTTTGTTGCTATTTTCTCACCTTTTTTCCAGAAGCTATTGGATTGGGGTAAAGCCAAACTGGAGAAAATGTGCTCGGTTCAGGTGGAAGTTATTTTGTCTCGGCCCTGATAACTGTAGCTGACTGTCATTGTGGCACCTGTAGGTCTAGCTAGCGTTAGCTAACTTTAGCGCACCGGGGAAATGCTTCTATTATTAGCGATACTATAAAAGTCCGAGGCTGCTTTCTGGGCAGTGGAAGAGCACGACTGGTCCACAAGGCGGTGCTGTTGCGTTTAAGGAGGAGATCATAAAGTTTCTCTGATTTTGCTGGAGACCTGTCTGTCTGTCTGTCTGCTGTAGTGTCAATAGTCCTGCATCCTTCATGGGATAGTTTAAGGCGAGACACTGCAGGTGAATAGGGGAAAACAAATAAATGTAGAGATGTCAATTTGAAGCTTTTGCTGAACATCACAGATATAAATATGAGGAAAAAATGTTTTGCATTTTTTCTGTCATTTTATGTTTTCACATAAAAATAAGGAACTTTGAGCATTAAAATGGCCAAAATTGCCTATATTTTGGGCAACGAAATCAAAATAATGAATTGAGCCAGATTAAATGTTATGGTTTTATTTTATTGACATATTAGTAACTAAGATTTTTTCAGAGGGGATTTGGGATATTTTTAGTTTTTCAATAAACTAATCATCAGTGAAAAAATCTACTCAAATTCGGCCTGTTTTCTGGTTTCAAAGTTGAATAAATCAGGCTAGGAATTAGATATTAAAAAATCCCTCTGAAAAAACCTTCTAAATCTTGTTGTGTCTCAGCCTGTAAAGTGTGGAGTCTGTGGGAGCTTCTATAAGGGCTCAGGCTCTGCCCGAGTGCGGCTTCTCTCATTCAGAGAAAACCAGCCCTGAAGTTTTGTAGCGAGTGCGCATGCTCGGCCCGTTCTTCCACTTTTCCGCTCCAGCGTCTCGTAGGAGGAAAAACACCATATTTGGGTGAAAGCGTCATCACGGGGCCCCTTAGCAGGACACGTGGATGTCAAATCTGTCAATATTTATGAATGAAAACCCGCGGGAAAGACGGCCTTTCTACTTCCGGGTCGCCCCCACCTCGCAGACAAAACATCAGAAAATAAACATCATCATTTTTATATCTGACATGAAAACTAAGATGTAAAGGGAGGAAAACAGATACAAATCTCCACTTCCACCACTGCGGGAAAAGTCAATACTTTCACCTAAAGTGTCTCGCATTAATATCTTGAATATATCCCTCCACTGCAGACTGTAACCCCCTTTTGCCTCGGTCTGGAGGATATCGCGGAGGTGTTGCTCCAAAAAAGGTCACTGACACGCAGGGGCACCTCTTCCCGTCGTGACTAAAAAATGACAAAAAAAATGTGACAAAAAATGTGACAAAAAATGACACAAAAAACGACCAAAAAATGACAAAAAATGACCAAAAAAATGACCAAAAATGACAAAAAAATGACAAAAAATGTGACCAAAAAATGACAAAAAAAATGACAAAACATTGACAAAAAAATGACAAATAAATGACAAAAAATGTGACAAAAATGTGACCAAAAAATTGATGACGTGAGGAAAAAGATCCATTTAGATGAGTTTTGTAGATCTTAGCTTTCAAATGTTACACTGGCCTACAGGATTTGGGTAAAGCTGAACTGGAGAAAATGCTCTCGGTTCAGGCGGGAGTTAAGAGGTTAAGGTTCCCGTCGTGGCAGTCTGTTGCGATGGTCGTGTTTCACCATTTGTTTGTCGGGCGTAGCAACAGTAACTAAAGGGGGGCGGGGCTGGACGAAAGGTCAATTGTTCCCCATTGTTTCCCCCAAAAATATTCTCCCATGTTTTCCCAGTTTCCCCCACATTTCTTGACATTCCCACCCCCTACTTTTTGCCAATTTTCCCCCAATTGCTCCCCCATTTTACTTCCCCAATTATCCCCCCATTTATTCCCCTATTTTTTCCCCACCCCACTTTTTCCATATCCCCCCCATTTCTCTTTTTTTTCTTAATTTTTCCCCATCCACCCTCCACATTTTCCCAATTTTCCCACCAAAAATGTGCCCAATTATTCCCGCATTTTTCCCCAAGAGATTTCGCCCATTTCTTCCCAAATTTCCCCACATTTCTTGCCATTGGAGATATCTTAGATCTGCACATCTTCCATTGTGACGTGATCCTGTAGAGTGGACGACGTATCACCCACTCATAATGAAACCAGCCTCATTTACCTGCTGTAATTTGCTTGACGTTGATGTCTTTTCAGGGACATATTTGAGAGTCTGCGGGAGGAGGAAGTGGTGCTCTGCCTCCCCCTGAGTCCAGAGAGAGAAAGGTCAGAGTTCAGGATTAACCGCTGTCCCACAAAGGGATTAGACCGGCCCCAAAGAGAGACCGGAGAGACCAGACCAGCTCCCCATTCACCGGCTGTGTCTGAACAGGAGTCAGGAGCGGCAGAGTCTAATCCCATCCACCAGGGCTGCCCTTTTTATAAAGAAACGTCTCGCTCACCTCGCAGGGAAAAGTCCGGTTTACGGTTTTAAAAGCGTACCTGGTCAGTCCGGGACAGTCGGCTCCTCGTCGCGGCCACAGACCGAGCGCAGGTGACGTTGGCTTCTTTAGTAATTACAGGAACTGGAGGAGCGAGAGTGCGCCCAGAGGGACTGAAGCGAAGCCCGTAGTAATTACAGACTCGCCGATCTCACGTGTCACTTCCTGTCACTGTGGAGGGTCTGCGATTGCTACGACTGCTCCTCTGGGCGGCCATTTGCTCCAGTGTTGAGGCCTCAAAGCCGTGGTGCCAGTCCAGGACCAGGCTCCACCGGCTTTTCATCAACGGAGGCTCTTTTGGTGCCTGGTGTGGAGCCAGGGAAGGCTGCAGGCCGCGAGGTGAACACTGTAGGAAGATGCTAGACTAGATGCAGACTAACTCTCCAGCTGTAATTATTCTTAACGGGTTAGTTAGTTAGTTTGGACACAAGGCCGGGTGAAGCAGATTCAAGCAGAGGTGGGACGAAGTTGAACACAGAGCGACAAAGTCAAAGATGTGATAAAATATTGATGAAAAAATGACAAAAAATGTGACAAAAAATGACAAAAATGTGACAAAACGTTACAAAAAAATACAAAAAATATGATAAAAATGTGACCATTTTTTTTTTAAAAATTGACAAAAATGTGATTAAAAAAGACAAAAATGTGACAAAAAATGTGATTAAAAAATAGCAAAAATTTGACAAAATTTGACAAAAAAAGGACAAAAAAAGGACAAAAATTTGACAAAAATTTGACAAAAATTTGACAAAAATATGTAAAAAATTTGACCAAAAAAATGACCAAAAAAAATGACGAAAAAAATGACAAAAATGTGACAAAATGTTACAAAAAAATGATAGAAATTTGACAAACAAATTGCAAAAATTTGACAAAAAAGACAAAAAAATGAAAAAAATATTGATGAAAAAATGACAAAAAATGTGACAAAAAATGTGACAAAAAATGACAAAAATGTGACTAAACGTTACAAAAAATACAAAAAATGATAAAAATTTGACAAAAAAATTAAAAAAATTGACAAAAATGTGATTAAAAAAAAGCAAAAATTTGACAAAATGTTACAAAAAAATGACAAAAATGTGACAAAAAATGTGATAAAAAATGATGAAAAAATGTACCAAAAAAAAAACCAAAAAATAAATGACGAAAAAATGACAAAAATGTGACAAAATGTTACAAAAAAATGATAAAAAATTGACAAAAAAATTTGACAAAAAAAAGACAAAAAATGACAAAATTTTGACAATAATGTGACAAATAATGACCAAAAAAATGACAAAAAAGTTACAAAAATGAGTTGAATCCCCAACAAAAAAATGATGGAAAACAAATCTGATGACGTGAGGAAAAAGACCCTCTCGGTTCAGGCGGGAGTTAAGAGGTTAATGGGAGCCGGTGGAGCTAATTGTGCAAACACTGGTCCTTTCCAAAGTAAAGATGGGGTAACTGTATTTGTACTGTATCTGGAGATCCACGTGAAGAGTAGATTAACATTTTTTTTAAACCCTTACAACAGTAGAGCGCCATGAGTGCATTTTTATTGCCATTTCCGACTTAAAGAATGACATAGTGATTTGATGGCGTCTGACTCACTCCTGCTGTAACTACATCCTTTTATCCAAACGCAGTAACGGTGTGTATATATATTTAGAACTGACGGTGCGATGACAGAGAGGATGTGATTTCTTCTTGTAAAGCGATGAGCTCATTGGGCACGGACCTGTTGGGAGGATGGGGGAGAGTGGGGGAGGGGAGGGACATGTTTTATTCAGGGATGAAGTCATGTTTCGGGGAAGACGTCGAGGGTTCGCTCCTGCAGGAGGAAGAGCATCACGTCATGGGAAACACACGGAGAGAGAAGCAGATCACGTGAAGAAGACCTTTAATTTACAGATGCCAATTTGAAGCTTTTGCTGTGGATTACTGACATAAATATGAGGGGAAACTGTATTTAAAGAAAGAAAACAAGAAAGAAAGAAAGCAGTAAAGAAAGAAAGCAGTAAAGAAGGGAAGCAATAAAGAAGGGAAGCAAGAAAGAAGGGAAGCAAGAAAGAAGGGAAGCAAGAAAGCAAGAAAGCAAGAAAGCAAGAAAGCAAGAAAGAAAGAAAGAAAGAAAGAAAGAAAGCAGTAAAGAAGGGAAGCAAGAAAGAAGGGAAGCAAGAAAGCAAGAAAGAAAGCAAGAAAGAAAGAAAGAAAGCAGTAAAGAAGGGAAGCAAGAAAGAAGGGAAGCAAGAAAGCAAGAAAGCAAGAAAGAAAGAAAGAAAGAAAGAAAGAAAGCAGTAAAGAAGGGAAGCAAGAAAGAAGGGAAGCAAGAAAGCAAGAAAGCAAGAAAGAAAGAAAGAAAGAAAGAAAGAAAGAAAGAAAGCAGTAAAGAAGGGAAGCAAGAAAGCAAGAAAGCAAGAAAGCAAGAAAGCAAGAAAGCAAGAAAGAAAGAAAGAAAGAAAGAAAGCAGTAAAGAAGGGAAGCAAGAAAGAAGGGAAGCAAGAAAGCAAGAAAGCAAGAAAGCAAGAAAGAAAGAAAGAAAGAAAGAAAGAAAACAGGAAAGAAGGGAAGAAAGAAGGAAATCTTCACTCCTAACACCAGCCTCAGATTAAAACATGACAATGGTAAAAAAAAAATGACAAAAAAAAAGACAAAATGTGACAAAAAATGACGAAAAAATGACAAAATCATTAATATTAATAACAAATAATAATGGTCCCAAAACTGAACCTTGTGGCGCACCATACTCCACGGAATTCCTTTTAGATTCATGTTTTTTTTATACTGGGCTTTACCCAAATCTAAAAGCTTCTCGACTGGAGATCAACAATGTAACGCCTCATTTGAAAGCTAAGACCTACAAAAGTGATGGTAGCTTTTTGTTACGTCATTTTTGTTGTTTTTTTAATCATTTTTTCTATAATTTTATGTTGTGTTTTTATCACGTTTTTGTAGTTTTTTTTGTCCGTGTTTTTCTCATGTTTTCGTCGCCTTTTCATCATCATTTTTGTCACTTTTTTGTTGCTTTTCCGGCACATTTTTGTTTTGTTTTCATCCTCTTTTTCTCGCTATTTTGTTGCTTTTCTTTTTAGCTTTTAGATTTGGGTAAAGCTCGGTTGAGGCGGGACCGGTGGCCCCTTCTGTGCTCTTCCAGAATGGACACATGACCAGTTCCGCCCCTGTTTCCAGACCTCTGATGGCCACACATGTAAGGATTCCCGATGTAAATAGTAATTTGTTTCGGGTGCACTCTGGGCAGTGCATATGTAAATGATAACTGCGTACCATGTGATCACGTTATGACAGATTCCTCTTTAGATGCTGCGGGGACAGACTTCAGCAGTTTGTGCGTTTGCGGATGATGAATTTGTCCAAACTTGTGTTAAAGCAGCAGAATCCCTCCTCTCGCCTGACTGGGCCTCTGGATGGAAGCAGCTCATACTGGGAGGTGTGGGAGGTGTGGGGGGTCTGAAATCATTTTCCTGTTTACCTGTTTGATCACAGTCTCTTCAAATTTGTGCAGTAAAGACGGATGGATGTTCCCTTCACTTCGTCACTTTCATTTCCAGACAGGGCCGGACTGGGACTGAAAAACAGCCCTGGACTCTGACCAGCCTGGCACAAATTAGCGTAATTGTGACACTTCCACAAATACATATTTTAACCTCTTACCCCCCGCCTTAACTGAGTGCATTTTCCCCAGGTCGACTTTTTTTTTTTTTTTTTTTTTTCTATTGGTATCATCAGCAAAACAATGATGGAAATGTGACGAAAAAGTGACGAAAAAGTGGCAAAAATGTCACAAGAAATTGACAAAAAATGTACAAAAAATTTACGAAAAATGACAAAAATGTGATAAAAAAAATTACAAAAATTTGATTAAAAAAATGTGACAAAAAATGACAAAAAATGTGACAAAATGCTACAAAAAATACAAAAATATGCTAAAAATTTGACTAAAAAATGACAAAAAATTGTCAAAAAAGGACAAAAAAATGACAAAAAAATGACAAAAATGAGACAAAAAATGTGATTAAAAATTCTGAAAAAATGACAAAAATGTGATTAAAAAAATGACAAAAAATGAAAAAAAGTGACAAAAAATGTGATAAAAAATGACGAAAAAATGACAAAATCATTAATATAAAGAACAAATAATAACAAAACTGAACCTTGTGGTGCACCATACACGGAATTCCTTTTAGATTCATGTTTTTTTTTACTGGGCTTTACCCAAATCTAAAAGCTTCTCGACTGGAGAGCAAAAATGCAACGCCTCATTTGAAAGCTAAGACCTACAAAAGTGATGGAAACTTTTTGTCACGTCATTTTTGTTGTTTTTTTTAATCATTTTTTCTACAATTTTATGTTGTGTTTTTATCACGTTTTTGTATTTTTTTTGTCCGTGTTTTTCTCATGTTTTCGTCGCCTTTTCATCACATTTTTGTCACTTTTTTGTTGCTTTTCCAGCACATTTTTGTTTTGTTTTTCATCCTCTTTTTCTCGCTATTTTGATGCTTTTCTTTTTAGCTTTTAGATTTGGGCACATGTAAGGATTCCCGATGTATATAGTAATTTGTTTCGGGTGCACTCTGGGCAATGCATATGTAAATGATAACTGTGTACCATGTGATCACGTTATGACAGATTCCTCCTTAGATGCTGCGGGGACAGACTTCAGTAGTTTGTGCGTTTGCGGATGATGAATTTGTCCAAACTTGTGTTAAAGCAGCAGAATCCCTCCTCTCGCCTGACTGGGCCTCTGGATGGAAGCAGCTCATACTGGGAGGTGTGGGGGGTCTGAATCATTTTCCTGTTTACCTGTTTGATCACAGTCTCTTCAAATTTGTGCAGTAAAGATGGATGGATGTTCTCTTCACTTCGTCACTTTCATTTCCAGACGGGGCGGGACTGGGACTGAAAAACAGCCCTGGACTCTAACCCCCCGCCTTAACTGAGTGCATTTTCCCCAGGTCGACTTTTTTTATTTTATTTATTTTTGATTGGTATCATCAGCAAAACAATGATGGAAATGTGACGAAAAAGTGACGAAAAATGGGTGAAAAAGTGGCAAAAATGTCACAAGAAATGGACAAAAAATTTACAAAAAATTGACGAAAAATGACAAAAATGTGATAAAAAATGACAAAAATGTTACAAAATGTTACAAAAAATACAAAAATATGCTAAAAATTGGACTAAAAAATTACTAAAAATTGACAAAAATGTGACAAAAATGTGACAAAAAATGATTAAAAAAAAGACAAAATGAAAAAAAAATGTGATGAAAAAAAGAAAAAAAAAAGAAAAAAATGTGATTAAAATATTACGAAAAAATGACAAAAATGTGGAAAAAAAAGGACGAAAAAATTACGAAAAAATGACAAAAATGTGACAAAAATGTGACAAAAAAGGACGAAAAAATTACAAAAATTACAAAATCATTAATATAAATAATACATAATATTGGTCCCAAATTGACCCTTGTGGCGCACCATACTCCACGGAATTCCTTTTAGATTCATGTTTTTTTATACTGGGCTTTACCCAAATCTAAAAGCTTCTCGACTGGAGATCAACAATGCAACGCCTCATTTGAAAGCTAAGACCCACAAAAGTGATAGAAACTTTTCGTCACGTCATTTTTGTCATATTTTTGTTGTTTTTTTTAATCATTTTTTCTATAATTTAGTTGTAGTTGTGTTTTTATCACGTTTTTGTAGTTTTTTTGTCCGTGTTTTTCTCATGTTTTTGTTGCTTTTCCAGCACATTTTTGCTTTGTTTTCATCCTCTTTTTCTCGCTATTTTGATGCTTTTCTTTTTAGCTTTTAGATTTGGGCACATGTAAAGATTCCCGATGTAAATAGTGGGGGACAGACTTCAGTAGTTTGTGCGTTTGCGGATGATGAATTTGTCCAAACTTGTGTTAAAGCAGCAGAATCCCTCCTCTCGCAGTCTGTCTCTCCCACTCATCTCCCTCCTACACATCGCACGGCGCTGAATAGAGCCGCTTTACCCACATGCACCGCAGTCCTAGTGCCCTCCGCCTCCACACCTCCTGTCTCTGCCTCTCTATCCGTCTCTCCGCATTCAAAATCTCATCTGTTCTTTTCAATCAGGCGGTGTGTGTGTGGCCTGTGCTCTCTTGTACTCGCAGTTTGGGCCAAAATGCTTTCGTCGCTCACAACAGCAAACATGATGCATCTATTGGGAAGTGTTCATTTGAAAAAAAAAAAGGTTTATTCATTTCACCGGATCAATCAACAGCAACGATTTGATTGATTTGGACGAATGAAGTGGGTTGTAGTCGACTGCGGTGCTTCATTTCACGGTGTATGTCAGGGGGAGGCAAGTTCTCTCGGTGGAGGGCCGGGATTTTCATCGTCAAAAGACCAAGACCAGTTGAAGCAATTGAAGTAAAGCATCACTTTCTACATGTGCCAGTGTTGTACATCATATACACTGGAACTAATCTAAGATAAAAACACAGAGGCCAATGGAGCAAAGAGAAATCCCACTGGAAATCAAACAAATTAACTTTTACTGTAAAAAATGTAAATTTTTCACTTGAAATTATACAAAATAATCTGAATTAAGAAAACACTTGTGCTTGTTCCATTGGCAAGAATAGGTTTTATCTGCTGGGAAGCCAGACCAAATCCACTCAATCTTTAGATGTAATCTCTGATAATGTATAGAACGCTGGTCATTATCGGGAAAATAAGCACCGACAGGGCGAACCGGACTGAAGATCGCCCTGAAGGTTCTTATTTTCCCGATAATGACCAGCGTTCTATACATTATCCCGCTTATTATTCGGCCATTTGCAACTGAACACACACAACATAAACTTCGTACACTTTTGTGAAGGTCGAAAGGTTTATTTAATGACTTCCGCGACAAATAGTTCCCAAAAGTTTGCATGTTGCTCGGCAACGTTTGGCTAGGCTAGAAGCAGCAAGGCTAGCAGCTAGCCTAGCTACTTAGCTGAAGGTGCAGTTGGAGGAATGGTGGTGAATCTCTGGGTAAGTTGAAAGTCAGACTCACGATTCCCCGACTTCTCTCTCAGTGACGGGACAGATAGTGTCGCTACTACGTACGTGCGGAGTGATATGAAAGCACCAACTCCGTTGCCATTGGCAGCGGAAATTATGTTTCTCAGACGTCCTTTATCAGAAAATAATGACCGGGAGAACGTTGGGAAATCCCATTCAAATCAACGGAGCTTCTACTTACGTTGTGAAGAGCCGGATAATAAGTAGATTTAAAGCAGTACTAAGTCACGTGGCAAAGCTAACTGCGGGCTAGCATCACTTTAAACAGTATTTACAGCCAAATTTGAGTGAAAAAAAATATTTCCATTGTATAATTGGATGCACAGTAACCCTCTGTCCCTTCGCTTTTCAGCGTCGTATTTGCTCTCCAAGACAATTAATAAGTTAAAAAATCGTAACTTGCTACTACACCTGCAGTTGTGCTTATGGCCTCTAGGGGGAAGAGTTACTTGGTACTGCTTTAAGTCATTTCTTGGTCTTGGTATTCTTAGAGTATTATTTTAGGATTATGGTCTAAAAGGCTGCTCTGCTAAGACATTTTAACCTCTTAACTCCCACCTGAACGGATCACATTTTCTCCAGTTTGGCTTTACCCCAATCAAAAAGCACCAAAACAGCCACAAAGAAATAAGAAAACAAAGATGAAAACTCAACAAAAATCTGACAAAAATGTGACAAAAACTCAACCAAAAAATGACAAAAAATCAACAAATATGTGAGTAAAAATTTTTAAAAAAAAATGTGAGAAAAACTGAACAAAAATTCAACAAAAATGTGACAAAAACTGAACAAAAATTTGACAAAAATTCAACCAAGTGATCTTTTTTTTTTTTTTTTTATGTGAGAAAAACTCAACCAAACAGTGACACGCAGTAAAGTGAAGATATTACTGCCTGACCCAAATCTAAAAACAGGCTCCACTCCCTGGTCTGAGCAGGACTGACTCGTAGAACCGGATCTCATGTGTCAGAGGATTGTGACAAAAAGCACTGAATACGACAGGTCTTAGCTTTCAAATGAGGCGTTACACTGGCCTATAGGCGGTAGGTAACCTTTAGATTTGGGTAAAGCTGATGCAAAGGTCAGAGAAAATCCACTTTGGACCCGTCAGTGATAGTCTGTGTTCCCCCTGCCTCAAGGGTGTTGCAGTTTATTGAGAAAACAACCACTTAAAAAAGAGCTCTTTATAAGTGAAAAGACAATGTTGCTTTAAAAATAAACCTTAAACTCTCCCCAAACTGCACATTTTACACAAAAATATAGATTTTCCTATTAAAATAACATTCAGTTTCCTCTTTTTTTAAAAAGCTTCTAGAAACACAAGGTCAGGCCGTGTTGCTAATCCTCTGTTAGCATTTCAGGCATAATGTTTTATAATAAAGCTATTGTTATGCTTGAAAAGACGGCTCGATGAACAGTTAGTGGTTTTAGCTTTTTATTTATTACGTGCAGGACAAACAGAGCAAGAGCAAATAAATCAATACTTTACTGTTTACTGAACCCAAATACAAAGGAACAAATATATTATGAAGAGAAACATCATGAAAAGTCACTGTCAATGGATTTCCCGTTCTCCAAATCTGCACTCGGGGAAATCTTGTGTAAAATAAACTTTCAAATGTACTTAATAATGATCATAAATGTGATGTAAAGTAATGTAATCAACTGCATCATCTCCACAGTGGTAAAGACTTTCTCTCCCGACAACACAAGACTTTTACAAAATGTGAAAAAAAAAAATCCAGCTCCAAAAGAACAAAAACATAAACTGTAGTAAATATGTGTGACTTTGCTGTAGAAATAAAACATGATTCATGAAACCAGAGCTGTTCCCATTAACCACCTCTGCTGAATGTTGGAGTAAAGTCTCACATTGAACAGTTTGGTTTGGATTTATCTGAGTTTAAGGACATGAGCAGAGTCTCCAAAATAACCAATCCAGACTCCAGCAAACAGTGGCTGAGTGAAGGTGGTCTGGACTCTGTGGAGGAGCCTCATTTTTTTGTCCTGAACACTGTAAAAGGACAGAGCCCCTGCGCTGTGGTCCAGGTAAACCCCGATTCTGCCAGAAATTGGACCTGAGACCTCAGACTCAACTTTATTAAAATAAAATGAGTAACTTTTTTTATCACAATGTAAAGCCCAGGATTTATCATTGTTTCCAAATAAACATTCATCACCATCTCTCTGTATATCCCTGTATGACCCTGCGATATAAACCCAGGACGTCGAGCTCCACTTCACCTCCCAGTAACAGCGGCCCGTCAGACCCTCTGTACTCAGGACCTGACCATAATTAACAAATCTGTCCGGGTGATCAGGATAACTCTGCTCTTGTCGCACACGTGTTGCTTTTCTGTTTCCATCAGACAGAGACAGATGTTTGAATGCTGTGTTTGGGTCCAGTGTGACGTCACTTGCATACCTGAGGAAGTCCTCTCTGGAGCGGGGCTCAGGCTCAGGCATGTTAAACTCTCTCAGACTGAGCTGTAGTCGGTCCCTCAGCGTTGACACAGCTCTGGTCACATCCTCAAAGTCTGTCCTTGGTCTGGTCTGGAGCCTGGACTCGGTCTTCTCTGAGTCTGTGGACAGTGAGGGGCAGAGCAGGAGAAACTGGGTGTGGTCCGGTGTGAGGGACAGTGTGTCCAGCTCAGAGATGCTCCTCTTCAGCTCAGTGACGTCCCGCTGCAGTTGGTCCTGAAGCTCTTGGACTTGTTTCAGTTGGATCTGCTCCTCAGAGCGGATCTGCTGCTCCACTTCAGAGCGTCTCTTCTCCAGGAGAAGGGCCATCTCTCTGAAGCTGTACCCACTGCGCTGCACTGCTGTCTGGGCAGAGCTGCTGATGTCCTGGGCCTCCTGTCCGAGCCTCTCCTGCTCCGTCTCTTTGTGCTGGAGGTCTTGTTGCAGCAGAGCCCTCTTGGCCTCCAGCTGTTTCTGCCTCTGGGCCCTCTCTGCTGCAGAGGACACTGTGTGGTGGCCCTGGTGCTGGTCCACAGAGCAGAGGGAGCAGATGATCTGCTGGTCTGTGCGGCAGAACAACTTCTTCAGCTCATTGTGCTCAGAGCAGAGGTTTTCCTGGAGCTTGTCAGAGGGCGCCACCAGCTGGTGTCTCTGTAGCACTGCAACATTTCGATGAGGCTGGAGGTGGGTCTCACAGTAAGAGACCAAACACTGCAGACAGGAACTGACCGCCTTCAGCTTCCTCCCAGTGCACACATCACAGCTCACATCTCCAGGACCGGCATAGCAGTGGTCAGCAGGGGGCGCTGTGAGCCCTGTCGTCTTCAGCTCCTCCACTAGATTGGCTAACACTGTGTTTTTGGCCAGGACAGGCCTGGGAGTGAACATCTCTCTGCATTGAGGACATCTGAACCTCACCTGGTGGTTCCAGTTGGTTTGAATACAGTCCATGCAGTAGCTGTGTCCACAGGGAAGAGTCGCTGGATCCTTCAGTGTTTCCAAACAGACTGGACAGGTTATAGCGTCTTCACTGAGTGCTCTCTGCGCCATCTCTGCTCTCGCTGAGAATGACTGTGTGAGTTTCACTTCCTCAAACGTGAAGCCTAAGTCTGCAGTGGGAGGAGACAGGCTCCGCCCCCTGGTCTGAGCAGGACTGACTCGTAGAACCTGATCTCATGTGTCAGAGGATTTTGATTCTCTCTCTTTATACAAACCTTCAGCCTGACACTGTCACTGTTCATGTCCCTCAGTATCTGGAGTTTGTTGATAAATTCACTTCATAAAAAGCAGTAATGTCCGAAAGAGCTGATTATATGAACGTGAGCTCGAGGACGGTTGTGATTTAGAAATATTTCTGAAGGTGTGGCCGGATTTATGATGGAACGTCTGAGTCACACGGAAGAAAAACTGGCACAAAGGTCAAAGCAGGTGTGTGTGTGTGTGTGTGTGTGTGTGTGTGTGTGTGTGTGTGTGTGTGTGTGTGTGTGTGTGTGTGTGTGTGTGTGTGTGTGTGTGTGTGTGTGTGTGTGTAACATCACAATAGCAATATATGAATAAGAAACAAACGAGGATGAAATGCAACAGAAACATGTCAAAAAGGTGACAAAAAGCAATGAATACGGCAGGTCTTAGCTTTCAAATGAGGCGTTACACTGGCCTATAGGCGGTAGGTAACCTTTAGATTTGGGTAAAGCTGATGCAAAGGTCAGAGAAAATCCACTTTGGACCCGTCAGTGATAGTCTGTGTTCCCCCTGCCTCAAGGGTGTTGCAGTTTATTGAGACAACAACCACTTAAAAAAGAGCTCTTTATAAGTGAAAAGACAATGTTGCTTTAAAATAAACCTTAAACTCTCCCCAAACTGCACATTTTACACAGAAATATAGATTTTCCTTTTAAAATAATGTTCAGTTTCCTCTTTTATTTTCAATTTGAAATAGTTGCAAGCACCCCCACCTGAACTGAGCAGATTTTGTCCACTTTGGCTTCACTTTTATCTAAAAGCTTCTAGAAACACGAGGTCAGGCCGTGTTGCTAATCCTCTGTTAGCATTTTAGGCATAATGTTTTATAATAAAGCTATTGTTATGCTTTAAAAGACGGCTCGATGAACAGTCAGTGGTTTTAGCTTTTTATTTATTATGTGCAGGACAAACAGAGCTTTTTGGCAACTCTACTAAACTTTTGAATTATATTGGCTGTTTGAATATAACACGGTCCCCATTTTGGTCCCATCCGAATGTGTAGCTGTGTACACTGTCCCCAAAAGTATTCCTGAGTTGATGTTGTGGTTTCTTTTAAGATATATTGGTTAAACAACAGTGTTTTTTCTCACCAGTGCATCTTTTCTTTATTATGCTTTAGAAGGACCTCACAGCAATTGCTGGATATGAAATCAGTGACTGTGACATCGACAAACCTCAGGTAAGGGTCTCAATACTAAATTGCAGTGCATGTTCCATTTATACGAACACCTGATTATTCAGTGAAACATTAAATATAAGATGTATTGCTAGTATTAGTGCAGCTTGTGCATGTTTCACTGCAACCTTTATTGAAAACAAAGGTGGGGTTGACTGGAACAGACCCACAACATACAACTAGCACATCATTATTGTTTAAAACAATCATGGCAATAATCGCATGTGCCAATCTAATCCATTTCTTGAATATAGCACCAAAAAATATTCACTTTTCCGTCTGTCTTTCTCCAGCAGAGAACTGCCCACAGCAGAAGTGAGCCCATTGTTTCTGGTGACCAAAATGAGGTAAGGCTCAAGTTTTACAAACTACAACATGTTAGTAACTGATGCATTTTAGGGTCTACGGTTGTTTTAAAGGCATTTATCTAGACTGTCCCGTTGACTATTTAACCTTTGGCATAATGGTTGACCGCATTTGAATGGCGGTCCCCATTTCGGTCCCATCCAAATGTGTAGTGTACACTGTCCCCAAAGGTAAGATTCTATATAGTAATATTGGCTGCTTTGAATATAACACGGTCCCCATTTTGGTCCCATCCGAATGTGTAGCTGTGTACACTGTCCCCAAAAGTATTCCTGAGTTGATGGTGTGGTTTCTTTTAAGATATAATGGTTAAACAACAGTGATATGTCTCACCAGTGCATCTTTTCTTTATTATGCTTTAGAAGGACCTCACAGAAAATGCTGAATATGAAATCAGTGACTGTGACATCGACAAACCTCAGGTACGGGTCTCAATACTAAATTGCAGTGCATGTTCCATTCATACAAACACCTGATTGTTCAGTGAAACATTAAAAATATAATGTATTGCCAGTGTTAGTGGAGCTTATGCACGATTCACTGCAACTTTCATTGAAAACAAAGGTGGGGTTGACTGGAACAGACCCACAACATACAACTAGCACACCATTATTGTTTAAAACAATCATCGCATGTGCCAATCTAATCCATTTCTTGAATATAGCACCAAAAAATATTCCCTTTTCCATCTGTCTTTCTCCAGCAGAGAACTACACCCAGCAGAAGTGAGCCCATTGTGTCTGGTGACCAAAATGAGGTATGGCTCAAGTTTTACAAACTACACTCTGTTAGTTACTGATGCATTTTAGGGTCTACGGTTGTTTTAAAGGCATTTATCAAGGCTGTCGCATTTACTATTTAACGTATGGCAAATTGGTTGAGAGCATTTGGATGGCGGTCCCCAATTTGGTCCCATTCAAATGTATTGCTTTGTACACTGTCACCAAAGGTCATATCCTAATATTGGCTGTTTCAATATAACACGGTCCCCATTTTGGTCCCATCCGAATGTGTAGCTGTGTACACTGTCCCCAAAAGTATTCCTGAGTTGATATTGTGGTTTCTTTTAAGATATAATGATTAAACAACAGTGATTTGTCTCACCAGTGCATCTTTTCTTCATTATGCTTTAGAAGGACCTCACAGAAATTGCTGGATATGAAATCAGTGACTGTGACACCGACAAACCTCAGGTACGGGTCTCAATACTAAATTGGGGTGTATGTTCCATTCACACAAATACATGGACTGTAAAAGACCAACCTACATACAACTAAAACACCGTTATTGGAATGCTAAAAACATCTTAGGTCTTTTTGCGTGACTGAGCGCACGCACAAAAACCAGACAGGTGCACATCAACACACCTAAGCAAAGGTAAGAACACATCTCAGTATGTAAAAACAGTGGTCTATGTCTTTAGCAAGTTTATTTAAGTTTTGGGAATGTGATATTTGGTATGTTTTAACTTGACAGTTAGACAGCCATAATACTCTTTTACATTTGTGGGTCTTATGGCATCAGCTCGTCTTTGATATCTACTTTCTGGTCCACTTTAGTATAGTGCTTTTTAATACTTCTTTGAAATATTGTGGACACTCATTTTACTGTATGTCTGTTCCAGGGACGAGTGAGTGTCTATGATGATGATTGCTTCACTAAACCTAAAGCAGCAGAGTAATGACAAAATATACGTGCAATGATTTTAAAGTGAGCAGTTACAATTGGACAAGCTTGTGAGCATTCTTGTTATTGATGGAAATGTTCATATTCACAAATTCACACATTTCTTTAATGTTTCATGGGATTATGAAAGTTTTCTTGCAGTAATTGTACTATGAGTCATTTGAAATATTTAACTTGTTTGTGTTTCTTAATAAAGTTATCAAAAGTGAAACCACAGTGTTGTCATAGTTGAATCTGATAAATAAGTAACTTTTTCCCTTTGCAATTTGATGTTAGACAATTATCTAAATGAAGTCCCCAAAGAGGACATTTTTAGTCTGGGTATAAGATGTCCTCAAAAGTGACTTTGTCCCCAATGTGATGGTTTAAAACTGATGGGATAAAAGTTTAGATATAATAAATTCTGAGGTGATTTTGTAGGGTGGTCCTCGAAGGTGGGGTATAGAGTTGGGGTCCCCGATAGTGTGTGTGTGTGCGTGTGCGTGTGTGTGAAAACAACATCACAATAGCAATATAAACGAGACAAAAACGAGGATGAAATGCAACAGAAAAATGTCAAAGTGACCAAAATGTCTGAAGAAACACGGCAAAAAGGTGACAAAGAGCAATAAATATGACAGGTCTTAGCTTTCAAATGAGCCGTTACACTGGCCTATAGGCGGTAGGTAACCTTTAGATTTGGGTAAAGCTGATGCGAAGGTCAGAGAAAATCCACTAATCCACTTTGGACCTGTCAGTGATAGTCTGTGTTCCCCCTTAAACGCAAGTTGTGATCTGTTTTGTAGGTCTTAGCTTTCAACTCTGACCTAACGGCTGTAAGCTCTGGTCGAGCAGCTTTTAGATTTGGGTAAAGATCTCACAGCTGCTCGTCTCCGTCTAAAGTCTCCACTATAATCTGCGTTTAGAAACACGAGGTCAGGCCGTGTTGCTAATCCTCTGTTAGCATTTCAGGCATAATGTTTTATAATGAAGCTATTGTTATGCTTTAAAAGACGGCTCGATGAACAGTTAGTGGTTTTAGCTTTTTATTTATTATGTGCAGGACAAACAGAGCAAGAGCAAATACATCAACACTTTACTGTTTACTGAACCCAAATACAAAGGAACAAATATATTATGAAGAGAAACATCATGAAAAGTCACTGTCAATGGATTTCCCGTTCTCCAAATCTGCACTCGGGGAAATCTTGTATAATATAAACTTACAAATGTACTTAATAATGATCATAAATGTGATGTAAAGTAATGTAATCAACTGCATCATCTCCACAGTGGTAAAGACTTTCTCTCCCGACAACACAAGACTTTTACAAAATGTGAATAAAAAATCCAGCTCCAAAAGGACAAAAACATAAACTGTAGTAAATATGTGTGACTTTGCTGTAGAAATAAAACATGATTCATGAAACCAGAGCTGTTCCCATTAACCACCTCTGCTGAATGTTGGAGTAAAGTCTCACATTGAACAGTTTGGTCTGAGCAGGACTGACTTGTAGAACCTGATCTCATGTGTCAGAGGATTTTGATTCTCTCTCTTTATACAAACCTTCAGCCTGACACTGTCACTGTTCATGTCCCTCAGTATCTGGAGTTTGTCGATAAATTCATTTCATAAAAAGCAGTAATGTCCGAAAGAGCTGATTATATGAACGTGAGCTCGAGGACGGTTGTGATTAGAAATATTTCTGAAGGTGTGGCCGGATTTATGATGGAACGTCTGAGTCACACGGAAGAAAAACTGGCACAAAGGTCAAAGCAAACTGCCTTCAGGGGAGAAAACTGGAGCCACATTAAAGTAAGTGTATCTTCTATTTATTCTTAACCTCAAAAGGTGTTAAAAAGGTGTTAAACTTTTGGACCTTTTGGGCCTGTCAGTGATAGTCTGTGTTCCCCCTGCCTCAAGGGTGTTGCAGTTTATTGAGAAAACAACCACTTAAAAAAGAGCTCTTTATAAGTGAAAAGACAATGTTGCTTTAAAATAAACCTTAAACTCTCCCCAAACTGCACATTTTACACAGAAATATAGATTTTCCTACTAAAATAACGTTCAGTTTCCTCTTTTTTTCCCCCAATTTGAAATAGTTGCAAGCACCCCCACCTGAACTGAGCAGATTTTGTCCACTTTGGCTTCACCTTTATCTAAAAGCTTCTAGAAAAAAGCGTCAAAATAGCGACAAAAAGGAGGAAGAAAACGCAACAAAAACACAATAAACAAGTGACAAAACACACAATCAAAAAGTGACCAAAAAACAAGTGACAAAAAATTTTAAAAAATGTGAGAAAAACTGAACAAAAATGTGAGAAAAACTGGGCAAAACTGTGACAAAAATTCAACCAAGTGACCAATATTTTTTTTGTAAATGTGAGAAAAACTCAACCAAAAAGTGACAAAAATTCAACAAAAAAATGACAAGAATTCAACAAAAAAATGACAAAAAATCAACAAAAAAATGACAAAAATTCAACAAAAATGTGGAAAGAAAAAGAAAAAAAAACATAAAAGGTGACACAACACAGCAACAACGCGAGGAAAAAGATCAGTTTTGTGGGTCTTTCAAATTACACAGACCTATAGCCAAAGAGGAAGCATGCATTCGGTTCAGGCGGGTGGTAAGAGGTTATTGACAGTATTTTTCACATTTCTAGAGAACTTTAACATTAGCATTTCATCTCTGATTTGGGTCATAATATTTCCCAAAATCATCTCCAGGGCCAGAGTTGGATGACGGAGGGCCGGTTTTGGCCCCCGGGCCTTAGCAGCACTTCGACGTCCACGCAGTAAAGTGAAGATATTACTGCCTGACCCAAATCTAAAAACAGACTCCGCCCCCTGGTCTGAGCAGGACTGACTCGTAGAACCTGATCTCATGTGTCAGAGGATTTTGATTCTCTCTCTTTATACAAACCTTCAGCCTGACACTGTCACTGTTCATGTCCCTCAGTATCTGGAGTTTGTTGATAAATTCATTTCATAAAAAGCAGTAATGTCCGAAAGAGCTGATTATATGAACGTGAGCTCGAGGACGGTTGTGATTAGAAATATTTCTGAAGGTGTGGCCGGATTTATGATGAAACGTCTGAGTCACACGGAAGAAAAACTGGCACAAAGGTCAAAGCAAACTGCCTTCAGGGGAGAAAACTGGAGCCACATTAAAGTAAATGTATCTTCTATTTATTCTTAACCTCAAAAGGTGTTAAACTGCAGATTTCTTTACAAAATGACATTCATTCTTCATCACGTGACTCACAAAAACGGAGTGTGTGTGTCGGAAGAAACACGGAAAAAAGGCGACAAAAAGCAATGAATATGGCAGGTCTTAGCTTTCAAATGAGGCGTTACACTGGCCTATAGGCGGTAGGTAACCTTTAGATTTGGGTAAAGCTGATGTGAAGGTCAGAGAAAATCCACTTTGGACCTGTCAGTGATAGTCTGTGTTCCCCCTGCCTCAAGGGTGTTGCAGTTTATTGAGAAAACAACCACTTAAAAAAGAGCTCTTTATAAGTGAAAACACAATGTTGCTTTAAAATAAACCTTAAACTCTCCCCAAACTGCACATTTTACACAAAAATATAGATTTTCCTTTTAAAATAATGTTCAGTTTCCTCTTTTTTTTTTTCAATTTGAAATAGTTGCAAGCACCCCCACCTGAACTGAGCAGATTTTGTCCACTTTGGCTTCACCTTTATCTAAAAGCTTCTTGAAAAAAGCGTCAAAATAGCGACAAAAAGGAGGAAGAAAACGCAACAATAACACAATAAACAGGTGACAAAACACGCAATCATAAAGGGACCAAAAAACAAGTGACTAAAGATTTTAAAAATGTGAGAAAAACTGAACAAAAATTAAACAAAAACTGAAAAAAAAAACGTGACAAAAATTCAACAAAAAAAGTCAACATTTCAAAAAAAAAGTGACAAAAACTGAACAAAAACTGAACAAAAATTCAACAAAAATTCAACAAAAATTCGAAAAAAAACGACAAAAATTTGACAGAAATTCAACCAAGTGACAATTTTTTTTTTTTTTTATGTGAGAAAAACTCAACCAAACAGTAACAAAAACTAAAAAAAAATGTGACATTTAATGATCAGTGGGTGGTAAGAGGTTATTGACAGTATTTTTCACATTTCTAGAGAACTTTAACATTAGCATTTCATCTCTGATTTGGGTCATAATATTTCCCAAAATCATCTCGAGGGCCAGAGTTGGATGACGGAGGGCCGGTTTTGGCCCCCGGTCCTTCGACGTCCACGCAGTAAAGTGAAGATATTACTGCCTGACCCAAATCTAAAAACAGACTCCACTCCCTGGTCTGAGCAGGACTGACTTGTAGAACCTGATCTCATGTGTCAGAGGATTTTGATTCTCTCTCTTTATACAAACCTTCAGCCTGACACTGTCACTGTTCATGTCCCTCAGTATCTGGAGTTTGTTGATAAATTCATTTCATAAAAAGCAGTAATGTCCGAAAGAGCTGATTATCTGAACGTGAGCTCGAGGACGGTTGTGATTAGAAATATTTCTGAAGGTGTGGCCGGATTTATGATTGACTGTCTGAGTCATACGGAAGAAAAACTGGCACAAAGGTCAAAGCAAACTGCCTTCAGGGGTGAAAACTGGAGCCACATTAAAGGGATATTTCAGGATTTTTGACAAAGGGTCTCATTCGTGTGTCAGGCCTGCTTGGCTTCGCTCGCTATGAGGCGGATGACTTGCTGCGACTTGAAATAGGAAAGCTGAAAGTTAAATCCATGCAGCTATCGGAGCAGTAAATTTCACCCAAACGGCCTCCCCTCTGATTGCCCGATCCGTCCTCTAAAACTCCATTGACTTCATTACCCGCTCTCGCTGCGGGAGGCTCCGTGCACCACTTTGCCTTGTGTGTGTTTTTTTCCCCCTCATATTTGCTCGGATGTAATTATATCTTGCTTCGGTCTGGCAGCCTGCGTATCCATTAGCCCAGCGGCCACATCTGTTCCGGCGGCTTCGATATTAGCGAGCCTGCTGTGACGCTCTGCAGGCGGCCAGATCTGCGTCGCTGTCAAGATGGCCGAGGGTTTTTCCAGCGCACAAGAAGATTATTCCACCAGCAAACCTTCAGGAGCGCGGCTTGCAACAGTTACGGACGAGACACCAGGAAATAAACTGATTAAACCGAGATAAAGCAGGACTAGATCAGGAAAAAAGTCGGTTCTCAGTCTCTTCAAAGTCCAGAGCATGACGGGCGCCTTATCAATCTGAAGATCCAAAAGACTCATGAATAAAGCACTTTCCTTTCCGACAATGCTGCCCAAGCTGCAGAAAGGATCATCAACACAACTCTGTGTTCAGCAAAGCACTATAGTCCAAAGAGGATAAGAGGAGCGCTCACTTTAGGGGGAAAATGTACACTGCAAAAAGTGGATTCTAAGCAAATAAAAAATGTCTTACTTTTAGAAATAAGTTCTTATTTTTCCCCTAAAAAGTAATAATGTTTTGTGGAGCAAGGTTTTCTTGAGAAAAAAAATCTTATTTTAGGAAATAAAATCTAGCCATATCTTGTTCAGATAAATTTGCTAAAAACATGCTCATTTTTCTTGTAACAAGAAAGAAAAACTTTTTGAATCTTGTTCAGTTTTAGACAAAGAATATTTTTTCTTATTTTAAGAAAAACTAAGATCAACAGCTCTTAATGTAAGAACTGCTTCTCACAGAGAGATAAAACATTCCATTCTTTAAAGTGGGCGGCTCGGTGGCACAGCGGTTAGAGCCTCAGCTTCAAAGCTCGAAGGTCCTGGGTTCGATTCCCACCAGGACGGGGCCTTTCTGTGTGGAGCATGTTCTCCCCGTGTCTACCACTAAAACATGTACAATAGGTGAATCCTCCAGCAGGTGATTCTGACCATCAGCCTGGCTCCACATCATGGAGACGGGTCTCCGGGCGCTGCAATACTTTCCTTAAATATTAGTATTTATTAACAACATTTTGCTTAAATCAAGCAACATTTTGCTTAATTCTAGTTATTTATTTGCTTAAATTTAGTGTTTCTTTTTTGTTTTATGATCAGAAAAATATTCTAGAAATAAGAATTCTTAGCAAGAAAAAAACACTGACCCCATTGGCAGAATTTGTTCCTTAAAACAAGACAAAACGTCTAATTTTAAGATTTTTTTCCTTGTTGGGTACTTTTTGCAGTTGTGTTTGTATTATTCTTGTTTCAAAAATGTAACACTACTTTTAGCTACTTTGGAGTTACCGTTGGCAAAATATAAACTGGAAATAGTGATCAAAGATATTAAATAAAACTCTAGACAAGATATGACGTTCGTTGACAAACGTGGCGGCCATCTTGTGATCAGCCGGCAAAGCTAACCCCATACGCTGTCAGGCCCGAACTCTTCTCCGTCTGGATAAAGCTGCAAACATGTTAGACACAGACTGAAGCTCTACACTGATTCTCTGTTCCTCTGGTTAAAGGGACTTTACAGAGTTTAAAAATGTTAAAATGAAGTATTTTCCTCCCCCGACATGTTCCTCCATGTTCTAATGTGTAGAATGAGCTCAGACCTGTTCACCACAACTGCCTCTAAAATCCTGCTCTGTCGCTCAGAAACGTGTCACTTCGGGTCTGAAGTGCCGTCATGCACGAGCTTGATATAGAAGCTGCAGTTACACGTATGGCCTGAGGTGGCAGTAGTGAGTATAAAATGACCAACGTGAATCTAGCCCCTTTAAGTTCTGCTCCTGTAAAGAGGCAACATTATCAGGGTTCTCACCAGGATTTTTTCACAGCGTAGGAGCACCCTGAAGTGTGGGGGTCCGGGAGCATTTAGACCAGGGGTCGCAAACTCATTTGGACTGGGGGCCAAAAAATGCAAACCCAGTGTTGGTCGGGGCCACAACAGACAAAGCCTTTTTTATTAAGTCAATTATGATTTAGCACATTTTTATAGTTTGCCTTCACCTTAACAAGTGAATTTCTCCTTTGTGAGATCAATAAAGGTTTATCTTATCTTAAAATAGACTGTACATTAACCATCTGCATGTTTTTAAGCTTCCAGAGGTTTCCAATCCAAACATTTGCTCAGCTTCTAAATTTGAAATTACAGACTTAGACAATTTGTGTTTTTTGTATTTATCTCATTTTGGTTCAGGTAAATTGGTTCAGGGCATCAGTGAATGATCTTTCAGGAGTCAGGTTTAGTGTAGAAACTAAGGCCCAACCAGGGACTGGAGCTGATAATGAGCACGAGCAAAAAGCATCAGCTACAAACTTCTTGTGTACTGTGTTCATTTTCAATGACCCAGTCATATAATAAACAGGCTACATCAATGAATGTGTCGACTTGGAAACTCTCCAAATGCCATTTTCCAGACTCTGTCTGATGTTGTCATTCTCACGTCTGCAGTGGCATCGCCGCTACCGCGCGGTGCCTCATGGGAAATGTAGTTCTAATGTACTTAATGCAATTTAGCGGCGAGCCGCATATAATACAATTTAAATAAGGTGTCAGAGACACCTGATTTAGAGCATGTAGCTCTGATGCCACCGTTATACACTAATGCTTATCCAAAGTTAAATCTGAAAAGCTCTGTATGTTCAGTAATGATTTCTAACCAGGCTCTGACATCACCTAAATACGGTCGATGTGTTGACAACAGCTGAAAACATCTTTCATCATTTGTAATGCTTGCTGGCTAAATGCTAACGGCTATAGGAAAAACACATTGAACGAGCTAACGTGTTCTGAAAAGATTCCAGGAGCGGCCGACTTCTTTACTGTCCTCATATGTTCAGACTGAACGTCCTTTCTCCCTTTTATTTCTGTGCATAGAGCTTTTATGTCAGACTTTTGGCTGCACAGAAACAGTTAAGTGTGTTACCGCGGCAACACAGCTCCCCCTGATCCCCCCACAGTCTGCTGCTGTTGTGTGACGCCAACAACTGTGATTTTAATAATTTAGACTCAGAACAGGTGAGTAAATGTGTTTAATTTGTGTAAATAATGTTATATAAGGATGTTTAACGCAGTTTTCATGATTGTTTGCCTTTATCATGATGAAGTTGAAGTTAAAATCTCTCAGGAGCTAAAGGCTAATCAGCAGTTAGCTCGACAGGAGAGAAACAGCCACAGAACATATGTGTTAACGTTGCTATTATGTGGCCACTTTATCGTCAGTCTAAACACAAAAATATTTAAAAACAAAAAATAAAGGTCTAATTTGATCCATTATTTAATTTGGTGACAGTTTAAAAGTCTAGGTCCAGCTTTAGCTCTGAGGTCAGGAGAGTAACCTGTAAAACCTCATTGTTTTCTCTGTCGTCTCTGTTTAGGGCTGTTTGTAAAAATGTGTGACGGCCAAACGGTCAGAGCTTTTGTGAATGACTGTCTGGTCAGAGTGGACACTGGTCAGAGTTTGAAACGGGAAATCACAGCGAGCTCACGGATCAAAGAGGAGCCGGAGGAGCAGAGCGTCACACGGGACGAAGAGCAGCCGCCAGTGTAGGCTTTCAAACACGTCTAAGTCACATTATTGCTCAGTTCATTCATGTTTAAATCATGTCTCAGGTGTTTCCCAGAGTCCAGTGCTGTGAGCGTGAAGAGAGAAGAGCCCTCCCCGCTTCCACAGAGACAAACTGAGCACCTGAACATCAGCTCAGGGCCACAGTTCTGCTCAGAGACAGAGGGACAAACCGAGCCCTTGTCTGACCCTGACGACGATGATGAAGACTGGGGGCCACCATTCAGCCGCTCAGACGCACAGATGGAGACAGAGGCTGATGGACGTCCTCACAACCAGGTCCGGAGCACACTGCAAAAAGAACCCTCCTAAAAACAAGGAAAAAAAATCTTAAAATAGGACAGGGCGGCTCGGTGGCGCAGCGGTTAGCGCTCACGCCTCACAGCGAGAAGGTCCCGGGTTTGATTCCCACCTGGACAGGGTGTTGCATGTACTCCCCGTGCCTGCGTAGGTTTCCTCCGGGTACTCCGGTTTCCCCTACCACTAAAAACATGTACAATAGATTCCCCTCTGGGGCCAGGACTCCCCTGAAAAAGAGATTCTTAATCTCAGTGGGACTATCCTGGTTAAATAAAGGTCAATGAAATAAAATAAAGACGTTTTAAGGAAAAAATTCTGCCAATGGAGTCAGCATTTTTTTCTTGCTAAGAATTCTTATTTCTAGAATATTTTTCTCATAAAACAAGAAAGAAACACTAAATTTAAGCAAATAAATAGCTAGAATTAAGAAAAATGTTCTCAGAAAATGGAATAATTTAAGGAAAACATTCTTATTTAGTGAAAAATTGTGGATATTTTACTGAAATGTTGCTTGATTTAAGTCAAATGTTCTAAATTACTCACATTTTTGAGCAAAATGTTGTTAATTAATACTAATATTTAAGGAAAGTATTGCCGCGCCTGGAGACCCGCCTCCATGATGTGGAGCCAGGCTGATGGTCAGAATCACCTGCTGGAGGATTCACCTATTGTACATGTTTTTAGTGGCAGACATGGGGAGAACATGCTCCACACAGAAAGGCCCGTCCTGGTGGGAATCGAACCCGGGACCTTCGAGCTGTGAAGCTGAGGCTCTAACCGCTGTGCCACCGAGCCGCCCACTTTAAAGAATGGAATGTATTATCTCTCAGTGAGAATCAGTTCTTACATCAAGAGTTGTTGATCTTAGTTTATCTTAACATAAGAAAAAATATTCTTTGTCTAAAACTCATGTTTTTAGTAAATATATCTGACCAAGAAATGGCTAGATTTTATTTCCTAAAACAAGATTTTTTTTTTTACCTTTTTAGGGAAAAAATAACTTATTTCTTAAAGTAAGACATTTTTTACTTGCTTAGAATCCACTTTTTGCAGAGCAGAGACAGAAGCACCAAAGTCTCCGCCCAAAACAAGTCTGACCCAGAGACGTCCGGCGCAGAGAACAAGTGTCCTTTCTGTGACAAGAGATTTGGCGTCAAGCCGAGTCTAACAAGACACATTCGAGTGCACACAGGAGAGAAACCTTACAAGTGTTCAGCCTGTCAGAAAACGTTTACCCAAATTAGTACCTTGATTTCACACAGAAGAACACACACTGGAGAGCGGCCGCATCGTTGTTCAGCCTGTCAGAAAACATTTGCCAGTAAATGGAATCTAGATGCTCATAGAAGAACACACACAGGAGAGAGGCCTTACAGCTGCTCAGTCTGTGAGAAAAGGTTCACACAGTTGTCAAACCTCAATACACACAGACGAACACACACAAGAGAAACCACACGGCTGTTCAATCTGTGATCAAACATTTACCCATAATCACAGTCATGCACATAGAAGAACACACACACGAGAAACCACACGGCTGTTCAATCTGTGATCAAACATTTACCCATAGTCACAGTCATGCACATAGAGGAACACACACACGAGAAACCACACGGCTGTTCAATCTGTAATCAAACATTTACCCAGAGTCACAGTCATGCACATAGAAGAACACACACACGAGAAACCACACGGCTGTTCAATCTGTGATCAAACATTTACCCATAGTCACAGTCATGCACATAGAAGAACACACACACGAGAAACCACACGGCTGTTCAATCTGTAATCAAACATTTACCCATAGTCACAGTCATACACATAGAAGAACACACACAAGAGAAACCACACGGCTGTTCAATCTGTGATCAAACATTTACCCAGAGTCACAGTCATGCACATAGAAGAACACACACAGGAGAAACCACACGGCTGTTCAATCTGTAATCAAACATTTACCCATAATCACAGTCATGCACATAGAAGAACACACACAAGAGAAACCACACGGCTGTTCAATCTGTGATCAAACATTTACCCAGAGTCACAGTCATGCACATAGAAGAACACACACAGGAGAAACCACACGGCTGTTCAATCTGTATCAAACATTTACCCATAGTCACAGTCATGCACATAGAAGAACACACACAGGAGAAACCACACGGCTGTTAAATCTGTAATCAAACATTTACCCATAATCACAGTCATGCACATAGAACACACACAAGAGAAACCACACGGCTGTTCAATCTGTGATCAAACATTTACCCATAATCACAGTCATGCACATAGAAGAACACACACAAGAGAAACCACACGGCTGTTCAATCTGTAATCAAACATTTACCCAGAGTCACAGTCATGCACATAGAAGAACACATGAGAGAAACCACACGGCTGTTCAATCTGTAATCAAACATTTACCCATAATCACAGTCATGCACATAGAAGAACACACACGAGAAACCACACGGCTGTTCAATCTGTAATCAAACATTTACCCATAATCACAGTCATGCACATAGAAGAACACACACAAGAGAAACCACACGGCTGTTCAATCTGTGATCAAACATTTACCCATAATCACAGTCATGCACACAGAAGAACACACACAAGAGAAACCACACGGCTGTTCAATCTGTAATCAAACATTTACCCATAATCACAGTCATACACATAGAAGAACACACACAGGAGAAACCACACGGCTGTTCAAGCTGTGATCAAACATTTACCCATAATCAGTCATGCACATAGAAGAACACACACAAGAGAAACCACACGGCTGTTCAATCTGTAATCAAACATTTACCCATAATCACAGTCATACACATAGAAGAACACACAAGAGAAACCACACGGCTGTTCAATCTGTAATCAAACATTTACCCATAATCACAGTCATGCACATAGAAGAACACACAAGAGAAACCACACGGCTGTTCAATCTGTAATCAAACATTTACCCATAATCACAGTCATGCACATAGAAGAACACACAAGAGAAACCACACGGCTGCTCAATCTGTGATCAAACATTTACCCAGAGTCACAGTCATGCACATAGAAGAACACACAAGAGAAACCACACGGCTGTTCAATCTGTAATCAAACATTTACCCATAATCACAGTCATGCACATAGAACACACACGAGAAACCACACGGCTGCTCAATCTGTGATCAAACATTTACCCATAATCACAGTCATGCACATAGAACACACACGAGAAACCACACGGCTGCTCAATCTGTAATCAAACATTTACCCAGAGTCACAGTCATGCACATAGAAGAACACACACGAGAGAAACCACACGGCTGTTCAATCTGTATTCAAACATTTACCCATAATCACAGTCATGCACATAGAAGAACACACAGACGAGAGACGTCATCCAAAAACACACATGAACTCACAGATTTTAAAGTATTTCAACATCCAACACTTGGAAATGTTATTCTTTATTTCAGAAGTTGTCTGTTTGTTCTGTTTAAATCAAAAATCTATTAATCTATTATCTATTAAGATGAAAAAAAAACAGTAAGTGATTTCTTCTATTTGAATTGACTTCTTCAATTCTGCTTCTGGGAAATCCTTTAAAACAACCTTGAAATATGTTCATTTGTTTTCTTCTGTCGAAACGATTTGTTTATGAAATACTGTTTGTTATACGAGTTATAATGAGAAATTCATTTGAGCAAACTGTTCAGACTTTATAAACTGTTGAGAAATCTGTTTCTTCTCTCCTGTTTTCCATTTTGATTCCCTGTTTTCAAATTGTAAATACAATATTTTAAAACCTCTAAATCTCTGCAGTCTGTTATGTTTTGGACATTTACTTTCAAAAATAAGAGACATTTCCTGTGGTTCCACACACTTGGCCACGGTGACCAGTGCTGGGAAGATACTGTAAACAAGTACAGTTACTTGTTACTTGCTTCTCCATTGAGTTACAATAAGATAAAAGTAACTTGTTACTGGACAAAGTAGAGTTACAAACTAAATCTAAATCTCAGAAAAAGCCCTCCTTCACAATGTTAAATAAACCTGTTTTAGCCACACAGTAATGGATCCTATTTTCATATTTCTAAACTTACTAAATGTTTACACCAGATTTCATAAATGCCCGTTTTTTCTACTAATTCATTATTTTTTTATCTTTGCTTTTAGTGCTGTTTTAAAGTATAACATGTAAACACTCCACATTAACACCGCTCTGTAACGTTTCACACAGTTTTCATTGTAAATTTCCAGTTTCAAATGAAAACCTTTTCCTGTGAAAGTGCGTTCCAGCTGCGCTTCGTGGCCGTGCAGGAAACACAAAAGGCTCGGTCCACGTGAGCTGGATATTATTTGTCCGTAATGGCCGTGTCCCCGGGGGGGGGGGGGGGGGGGCGTCCTTCTGCGCGTCACCTGCTGGGACAGATGAGGCCGAGTGTTTGCGCCCGGACGCTTCACTCGGGGCGGCGTCTGGTCCGAGCCCGCGGCCCGAGGCGAGGAGTGATGCTAAAATAACAAGAAAAGGATGCAGAGGGAGGGGGGACGAGAGGAAGATGGAGGGAACAGGGCACAGATGAAAAATATATGAAGGGACACGTGCGGGACGGGCTCATCCGCAGACACCGAGGCAGCAGGGCTCAGAGCTACAGATGTGTGAGGAGGAGACGCCGGGAAACTCCCGCTCGCCTTGACGCTGATCGCTCCTGATTTACCGCATTTTTCTTTTGAGGAATCGGAAGTGGATCTGCTGGATTTGCAAATGGTGTGATGAGAATGAGAGAAACACGGAGTTTCGTACATTGGGTTAAAGGATCAGGCAAAATGGACTGAACTTTAACCTCTTGACCTCCACCCCTTAAGCTCTAAAGCAGTGGTTCTCAACGAGACAAATTAGGGTGGTCACCAGATCATGTAGATAAAATACACATATTTTTATTAGCATATAGTATAATATTTGATTGTAGCAGTGCCATTATTTGTTCACAATTTCATTTTATCCATTTGTTTTTTTCTTTGTTTTTTAACCCCTTAACCCTCAGGAAAACCGATTCCCCTTTAACTCCTTAACCCCAACTCCGTTGCCATTGGCAGCGTCATTATTTTTCTCAGACGTCCTTTATCAGAAAATAATGACCGTTAGAACGTTGGGAAATCCCATTCAAATCAACGGAGCTTCTGCTTACGTTACTTACTTAAGAGCCGTATAATAAACCCAAATAAACACATGTGTAGCATTTTGGGGAAAAGGGCCCTAAACAAAGGGACACAGCGTGACATGTTGGACGATCCTGCTGCCATCAGTGCAAAACATGCTCCTATTGACCAGCTCAACACAGAAGTAAAAAGTGAATAAGAAGAATGGATTTGGATCAGGACCTAACCTTCTGACTTTAGTCACATCTCCATGGAGACGAGCTGGAGACGAACCCACTCCCGGTAAAGTGACAGAGCTGAGCCGCTCACAGTGAAAACACATGTTTGTACATTCATGAGGTATTTTCCAATGATGAAATGATCAATCATAAAATAAATGTATATGCAATAATAGTAATAGTAATAGTAATAGTAATAGTAATAGTAATAGTAATAGTAATAGTAATAGTAATAGTATATGCATTTATAAGTGAAGGTGTGGCTTTAAGTTCGACTTTACCAAATCTTAAAGCTCCTTGAGAAAAGCGTCAAAATAAAAGCAACAAAAAAGGATCCAAAAAAGCGGCCAATCAGAGAAAAGCCAGATATGATGCAAAGTATTTGTGACAACAACATATAAGACGTCTACTAGAACAGCGCCCCCAAGCTCCCATTCAGGGTATTACATTACATTACATTACATTACATTTAACCCAATTCAGAAACCACTTTATTTTACGTAGTGTTTCTGACCAACTTTGACGACGATTCCAAAAGTCAAACGCAAAAAAATGAATCACAAACTTTCAAAATTAGCCCCAATTGCAACATATGTGAGGACAAATATCAGCCCCAGGTCTTCAGCCCTGACACACCTGTGGACGAACTGAACGTCCAGCTGTGCCAAAGGCTCTACAAGCAGCTCTGCGCTATTACGCATCACATCCCCAACCGCAGCAGCGTCACAGGTCACCACTCTCATGTTATATTATATTATATGTGAGGCTATAGGTTATCACCATTTTACTCACAACAACAGCGACACCAAAGCACTTCTCACCACTGATGTCTTCGCGTCTTCTCCTCCAGATGCGTCTCCAGCTCCATCTCTCTCCTGTCACTTCCATCTCTGTCCTCAGACGTCCTCGTGTCTCAGACTCCGTGTCTCCCGTACGTCCGGTTGTCCGGTGACCGCGGCGAGCCTCGGATCCGCCCCGGGTTCCAGAGCGTCTGATGCGGAAACACCTCCCGTCACCGCGGAAAAGTGTGGCCTCGGCTCCGCTGCTGTTCTCCACAAAGCCCTGGTCTCTGTCAGAGTTCCTCTGGAGAACGAGCTCCAAATGTCCTGATCAAACTGAGCTCCTTCATTTCTCCACAGTTTCATCATTTAAGGATAAAACATATAAAACATCACAGCTGTGTTTCGCTCGTGGGTTTTTGAACTAGATTTGACGAACACTCGCTCCGTTCAATGAAAACACGTGAATCAGCTCGAGGGTGTTTGGGCAGGTGATCCTGCGCTCTGATTGGCTGAAACTCAAACTCGTAGACAATAGGTGTGTTCGAGATGCCTGGATGATCGGCGAGAGTAGCCGACGCAACGGGGGCGGAGAAAAAAGTCTGAAGTCCATGCGACCGCTCCACATGCAGAACAACGAGAGCCTCAGATCAGCAGAGTCTCGTTCAGATATCGCGTTCATTCAAAGTTTATCCTAAATAAAAGTCATTCACATCCTGCTCTGTTTCCTTTACTCCAGACGTCATTCTTCATCAGAGGAAACTTTCCCATTCGTTTGTTTGTTCAAGTTTGTGAGATAAAACACGTCCTTTTAAGTCATTAGTTTGTTCTGAAAAGCATCAAACATGAGCTCTATTTAAGGGGGCGATGCAGAACTTTAATAGTTTCAGTCATAGTTTATTTGTTCAGCTCTAAAGAGGAGAGAGGAGGGCGAGGAGCACGTTTCTGATCACAGCAGACTCGTATCCAATCACCTGAGCGTGACAAGGGAAACACAGGGGTATAAATGCATCAGGAAACGGGGCACAGGTGAAACACATCAGGGCAGGGCAGGCAGGTAACGAGGAAGTCAAACAGAAAATCACAAAGACCAAAAAGACATGTCAAAATAAAACACCAAGGACAGATACATGCAAAACAAACCCAAACAGGGAAACACAAAGGCCGAATCGTGACATCGTGCTTACATGAAAGTGTTTTGTCTTCATGTGGATGTAGCCTTAGACTGTAATGAGGAGGTGGCTTTGTGTAATCTTCAGCTTCATACCATGGCTCCGTGAGTGGGTGGACCGGGAGCTGGACATGGACAGCGGTGTCTCTCTGAGCACGTGCTGGGGTTTTGATCACGCTCTTCGATACCAGGGACAGCTCTCTTCTTTTCTCTGTTCTCTTTCGGCCAATGGTGAACTCACAGTGTAAGAAAGTTTGTCCTGTAAACATGATTTTACCGAGTGACACGGAGGTAAACTTTTAACGTTAACGCTAACGTTTTGTAACATAATAAACCAGCGGGAGATGTGACTAGACATGAAGTCAATCTTCAAAATGTTTGCAATTACCGTGACTGATACATTTTATAATAGTTTAAACTCAAATAGCTCGTTTTATTTCGGTCATTCCTTGTTTGTTTTGGCTGCGGAAAAAGGGGGCGTGGCCGTTCGGCAAAAACACGTCTTGTGGAGTATGAAATGTCAGAGCCCAGACGAACTTTGTTCTCGTTCTTTTTGCCTCAAGAACAAGAACAAAGTTCTCACGTCTTGTGGAGGATGAAGAGGCCTTTAGTCTTGAACGGGAGCAGGTCAGTGATGACTCGCAGCACGACTGCAGCGAGCTCTACAGTTTAGGCCCTGCCACCACAAAAACACGATCGCCTCACGTCCTGCACCAGGACCTGGACACATCAGAAACCATCTGAGAGGCCACTGCACGTGTATCCCACCCACAAAAACCAAACACGGAAGTTAGCATTTAACTCAAAGGACACTTTTATAAACGCTAATTTGTATCTAAAGGAGAATCTCCAAAGGTCTACATATTCTTTAATGATTTCTATGTGGTCGATGGGTTCACAACTGCAGAAAACATCTGGATCTTCATTATTTGCGATATTTGATGATTGTACTTTAATGCATCAAATGAATGAAATGGTTGATCTCATAATTTTAAGATAAAGGCTTTGATATATTTAACTAAAGGCGAATAAAGAGTGCTTATTGCTTTATCTCGTTATAACAGTGAAATCAAAGTGTTTTCATTGTTAAACCCCTTAACTCTCACCTGAACCGAGCACGTTTGGCTTTACCCCAGTCCAAAAGCTTCTGGAAAAAAGGTGTGAAAATAACAACAAAACTGAGACGAAAACAATGATGGAAATGTCACAGAAATGTCACAAGAAATTGACAAAAATGTGACAAAATGTGATAAAAAAAAATGACAAAAAAATGACAAAAATGTGATAAAAATGTGATAAAAATTTGACAAAAAAATGTTGAAAATATGACAAAAAATGGACAAAAAATTGACAAAATTTGACAAAAAAAAGACAAAAAAATGACAAAAATGTGACAAAAATGTGATAAAAATTTGATAAAAATGTGACAAAAATGTGATAAAAATTTGATAAAAATGTGATAAAAATGTGATAAAAATTTGATAAAAATTTGATAAAAATTTGATAAAAATGACAAAAAAATGACAAAAAAATGACAAAAAAGGACAAAAAAATGACAAAAAATGACAAAAAAATGACAAAAAAATGACAAAAAATGACAAAAAAAATGACAAAAAAATGACAAAAAAAATGACAAAAAAATGACAAAAATGTGACAAAAATGTGACAAAAATGTGATAAAAATTTGATAAAAATGTGATAAAAAATGTGATAAAAATGTGATAAAAATGTGATAAAAATTTGATAAAAATGACAAAAAAATGACCAAAAAATGACAAAAAATGACAAAAAATGACAAAAAAATGACAAAAAATGACAAAAAAGTGACAAAAATGTGACAAAAATGTGACAAAAATGTGACAAAAATGTAAGAAAAATGTGATAAAAATTTGACAAAAATGACGAAAAAATGACAAAAATTTGACAAAAATTTGACCAAAAAAAAGACAAAAAAATAACAAAAATGTGATAAAAATGTGATATAAATTTGACAAAAATTACAAAAAATGACGAAAAATTGACGAAAAATTGACGAAAAATTGACGAAAAATTGACGAAAAGATAACAAAGAAATGACAAAAAAATGACAAAAAAATGACAAAAATGTGACAAAAATGTGATAAAAATGTGATAAAAATGTGATAAAAATTTGACAAAAATTACAAAAATTTTACGAAAAAAATGATACAAATTGATACAAATTTGATACAAATTTGATAAAAATGACAAAAAAATGACAAAAAAATGACAAAAAAATGACAAAAAAATGACAAAAAAGGACAAAAAAATGACAAAAAATGACAAAAAAATGACAAAAAAAATGACAAAAAATGACAAAAAAATGACAAAAAAATGACAAAAAAAAAGACAAAAAAATGACAAAAATGTGACAAAAATGTGACAAAAATGTGATAAAAATTTGATAAAAATGTGATAAAAAATGTGATAAAAATGTGATAAAAAATGTGATAAAAATGTGATAAAAATGTGATAAAAATTTGATAAAAATGACAAAAAAATGACCAAAAAATGACAAAAAATGACAAAAAAATGACAAAAAAATGACAAAAAAATGACAAAAAAGTGACAAAAATGTGACAAAAATGTGACAAAAATGTGACAAAAATGTAAGAAAAATGTGATAAAAATTTGACAAAAATGACGAAAAAATGACAAAAATTTGACAAAAATTTGACCAAAAAAAAGACAAAAAAATAACAAAAATGTGATAAAAATGTGATATAAATTTGACAAAAATTACAAAAAATGACGAAAAATTGACGAAAAATTGACGAAAAATTGACGAAAAATTGACGAAAAGATAACAAAGAAATGACATAAAAATGACAAAAAAATGACAAAAATGTGACAAAAATGTGATAAAAATGTGATAAAAATGTGATAAAAATTTGACAAAAATTACAAAAATTTTACGAAAAAAATGATACAAATTGATACAAATTTGATACAAATTTGATAAAAATGACAAAAAAATGACAAAAAAATGACAAAAAATGACAAAAAAATGACAAAAAAATGACAAAAAAATGACAAAAAAAATGACAAAAAAAATGACCAAAAAATGACAAAAAAATGACAAAAAAATGACAAAAAAATGACAAAAAAAATGACAAAAATGTGACAAAAATGTGATAAAAATTTGATAAAAATGTGATAAAAAATGTGATAAAAATTTGATAAAAATTTGATAAAAATTTGATAAAAATGACAAAAAAATGACAAAAAAATGACAAAAAATGACAAAAAAATGACAAAAAATGACAAAAAAATGACAAAAAAAATGACAAAAAAATGACAAAAAAATGACAAAAAAATGACAAAAAAAATGACAAAAAAATGACAAAAAAATGACAAAAAAAATGACAAAAAAATGACAAAAAAATGACAAAAAAATGACAAAAAAAATGACAAAAAAATGACAAAAATGTGACAAAAATGTGACAAAAATGTGATAAAAATTTGATAAAAATGTGATAAAAATGACAAAAAATGACAAAAAAATGACAAAAAAATGACAAAAAAATGACAAAAAAATGACAAAAAAGTGACAAAAATGTGACAAAAATGTGACAAAAATGTGACAAAAATGTAAGAAAAATGTGATAAAAATTTGACAAAAATGACGAAAAAATGACAAAAATTTGACAAAAATTTGACCAAAAAAAAGACAAAAAAATAACAAAAATGTGATAAAAATGTGATATAAATTTGACAAAAATTACAAAAAATGACGAAAAATTGACGAAAAATTGACGAAAAATTGACGAAAAATTGACGAAAAGATAACAAAGAAATGACAAAAAAATGACAAAAAAATGACAAAAATGTGACAAAAATGTGATAAAAATGTGATAAAAATGTGATAAAAATTTGACAAAAATTACAAAAATTTTACGAAAAAAATGATACAAATTGATACAAATTTGATACAAATTTGATAAAAATGACAAAAAAATGACAAAAAAATGACAAAAAATGACAAAAAAATGACAAAAAAATGACAAAAAAATGACAAAAAAATGACAAAAAAATGACAAAAAAATGACAAAAAAATGACAAAAAAATGACAAAAATGTGACAAAAATGTGACAAAAATGTGATAAAAATTTGATAAAAATGTGATAAAAAATGTGATAAAAATTTGATAAAAATGTGATAAAAATTTGATAAAAATGACAAAAAAATGACCAAAAAATGACAAAAAATGACAAAAAAATGACAAAAAAATGACAAAAAAATGACAAAAAAGTGACAAAAATGTGACAAAAATGTGACAAAAATGTGACAAAAATGTAAGAAAAATGTGATAAAAATTTGACAAAAATGACGAAAAAATGACAAAAATTTGACAAAAAATTGACCAAAAAAAAAGACAAAAAAATAACAAAAATGTGATAAAAATTTGACAAAAATTACAAAAAATGACGAAAAATTGACGAAAAATTGACGAAAAATTGACGAAAAATTGACGAAAAGATAACAAAGAAATGACAAAAAAATGACAAAAAAATGACAAAAATGTGACAAAAATGTGATAAAAATGTGATAAAAATTTGACAAAAATTACAAAAATTTTACGAAAAAAATGACAAAAAAATGACAAAAAAATGACAAAAATTTGACAAAAATTTGATACAAATTTGATACAAATTTGATACAAATTTGATACAAATTTGACAAGAAAATAAAAAAAAATCGACAAAAAAAGGACAAAAAAATGTGACAAAAAAGTTACAAAAATGAGTTGAATACCCAACAAAAAAATGATGGGGAAAAAATCTGATAACGTGAGGAAAAAGATCTCTCGGTTCAGGCGGGAGTTAAGAGGTTAAGAAACTTTGAAAGAAATTGCAGTGAAATCCTGAATGTGCTGTATAAAGTAATGTGAGTTTCTTCTCTGGCCATTAACATATGCATCCCCCGCGCATTCGCTTGTTCGAGCCTCCACAAGACACCGAAAAACAAAGAGATTGTGGAAAGTACACAGTGTCCCTGGATCCTGCCGTGTGTGGGTCCCAGCCCAGAGCCTTGGACCTGGAGTCTCTGAGAGGAGAGTCTGAGAGGAGAGTCTGCTGCTGAATTATTCAACGAGAAGTGCCCAAATCCAGAGACAAGCCACGCGGAAACAGCAGCAGCAGCACGCTAACGCTAACGCTAACGCTAACTCCGCCGCTGCTCCACCAGCGCACGCCGAGAGGCTCTGTGAGGGAACGGACAGTGAGGGCGGAGAGACACGCACAGAGAAAGAAGAAGAGAATTGATTTAAATCCACACACAGCAAGAAGTACCCTACAAGGAAACAAATCTTAAAATAAGACCTTTTGTCTTGTTTGAAGGAAAAAATTCTGCCAATGTGGTCAGTGTTTTTTTATTGCTAAGAATTCTTATTTCTAGAATATTTTTCTCATCACAAAACAAGAAAGAAACACTAAATTTAAGCAAATAAATAACTAGAATTAAGCAAAATGTCCTCAGAAAATGGAATAATTTAGGAAAACATTCTTATTTAGTGAAAAATTGTGGGTATTTTACTTAAATGTTGCTTGAGTTAAGTAAAATGTTCTAAATGACACACATTTTTGAGCAAAATGTTGTTAATAAATACTAATATTTAAGGAAAGTATTTCCCGGAGACCCGCCTCCATGATGTGGAGCCAGGCTGATGGTCAGAATCACCTGCTGGAGGATTCACCTATTGTACATGTTTTTAGTGGTAGACACGGGGAGAACATGCTCCACACAGAAAGGCCCCGTCCTGGTGGGAATCGAACCCGGGACCTTCGAGCTGTGAAGCTGAGGCTCTAACCGCTGTGCCACCGAGCCGCCCACTTTAAAGAATGGAATGTTTTATCTCTCTGTGAAAATCAGGTCTTACATTAAGAGTTGTTGATCTTAGTTTTTCTGAAAATAAGAAAAATATTCTTTGTCTAAAACTGAAGAAGATTCAAAACGTTTGGCCAGATTTTATTTCCTAAAATAAGATTTTTTTCTCAAGAAAACTTTGCTCAGTGAGACATTATTACTTTTTAGGGAAAATGTATTTATTTCTTAAAGTAAGACATTTTTTACTTGCTTAGAATCCACTTTTTGCAGTGCACAGTGTAACATTTCAGCCCGAAAGTTAGCACTTCTCAAAGTCACAAATGACCTCCTCTTTGCCACAGACTCAGGTTCCATCTCCATCTCCTCCTCCTCCTCCTCCTCCTCCTCCTCCTCCTCCTCCTCCTCCTCCTCCTCCTCCCCCCCCTCCCCCTCCTCCCCCTCCTCCTCCTCCTCCTCCTCCTCCTCCTCCTCCCCCTCCTCCCCCTCCTCCCCCTCCTCCTCCTCCTCCTCCTCCTCCTCCTCCTCCTCCTCCTCCTCCTCCTCCTCCTCCTCGACCTCTCCGCTGCATTCGACACCATAGACCACACCGTCCTCCTCCACACCGCACTCCTCTGGCTCACCTCACACCTCTCCGACCGTCATCACTTCGTCTCTGTCAACAACGGTTCCTCCCACACTTCCCCCGTCACCCACGGTGTCCCCCAAGGCTCCGTGCTCGGCCCCCTCCTCTTCACCATCTACATGCTTCCCCTCGGTCAGATCATCCGCCACCATGGACTCCACCTTCACTGCTACGGCGACGATACCCAGCTCTGCATCTCCACCAAACCCACCCCCCCGGTTATCCTCTCCACCATCACTGACTGCATCTCCCATATCAAAGCCTGGATGGACAATAACTTTCTCAAACTCAACAGCAATAAAACAGAACTCCTCATCACCGGCCCCAAATCTCTCCTCCCCCTCTGTCCAGAACTTTAGCCTCCTCATCGACGGTCACAGTGTCACCCCCTCCCCCTCTGTACGCAACCTCTGCATCATAACTCCACCCTCTCATACCAAACACACATTAACCACATCACTAATACATCCTTCCTCCACCTCCGCCCCTCCCCGTTCAATATCGTATTCAGTACAAGCTCCTCCTCCTCACCTACAAACCCCTCCAGTTCAGCTTTACCCAAATCCTGTAGGCCAGTGTGACGCCTCATTTGAAAGACCTACAAAACTAAATGGATCTTTTTCCTCACGTCAGATTTTTTTTTTCATCACTTTTTTTGTCGGGCAGTCGTCTCATTTTTGTCACATTTTCGTGACTTTTTTGTCACTTTTTCGTCAAATTATTCACATTTTTTTTGGTCAAATTCTTATCACTTTTTCGTCCATTTTTTCATACATTTTTTGTCGAATTTTTCTCACTTTTTTGTCACATTTGTGTCTATTTTTGTCATTTTTTGTACATTTTTTGTCACATTTTCATCCTTGTTTTCAACTCAGTTTTGTTGCTATTTTCACACTTTTTTTCCAGAAGCTTTTGGATTGGGGTTTATGTGCTGTGTGTTCAAACTAGCTTTTTCCTAAACCCCCCTTTTTGTTTTGTTTTATCCCCCATGTAAAGCGTCTTTGAGTGTCCAAAAAAGCGCTATATAAGTCTGATGTATTATTAGGCCCGAGCGGCCTGCAGGGCTCGGGCCTTTTGTTATTGTACAGGCAGTGCGCGGAGCTTCTATCGTGAGCTTTTTTGGAGCTATGTGACATGTGGGAGAGGCTGCGTATGTGCTGCGTTTGCGTGACAGAGCGCACGGACAAAGACCAGACGGGGATATATTAACTCGACTAAGGTTAGGTAAGAACATATCTCAGTATGTAAAAATGGTGGCCTGTTCCTTTAAATGTATTTATCGTTGCGCTTGTTGCTTTTATTGGGCCTGTGCTGTCACTTCCTCTGCAAGTGAAGTTCCTAACAGATAAACTCAGTATCGTTGTCAGAGACAGGACAATAAAGTATAACCTTAACCTTATGCCTAAATATTAACAGACTAAACACGTATTTAAGGTTTCAAGAGAAAGAAAGTTTATTTAACCACAGAAAAACATCCAGTCCTTGCTGGAGCTTCAGTTTTCGTTGTCCAGGTCCAGAGAGGGATTCCTCCGGACCGGCCCACCTGAAACAGAGGAGGGGGGTGGGGGGGGATGAGATGATTAAAAGACAGAGTAATAAGAAGGGAATAGCATTGCAGTGGATCATGTATTTTACCTTTGACATCACACACCACGTTTCCTGCTAATATTTTTTGGTCAGGGTTGTGACGAACCATATTAGAGATCTAACACGCAGCTGCTTATGATCTGTGAACACTCAAAACCCCCTCTTAAGAAGCTTCAGGATGTGTTTCCTGCTAATACTTCAACCATATTAGCATGTAGCTGCGTTTTCTGTTTGTAAAACCAAATGAGCATGACTTTTATGTACAATGCGATTCACATCTGATCAAAGTGCAAATAAATGTACACATGATAAATATTTTGCCCCAACATGGATCGATCAGCAGCGCTTTAGTTTACAGGACATTAGCAGCACGACAGTAAGATCTCAGTCGCACAGGAGTCGTCCATCAGCGATGAAGGTTCTCGAGTCGTCGTCTGTACTGTGCAGCTGAAGTGTAGAACGTTCCGCCTCTGATCCGACAGGCTTCGTCGGCGACACTAAAGTCTCAGCTCAGCTCGCAGACTAGATGCAGACCACAGGGAGTCGTTCAGCTCGGCTAAGCCCCGCCCCTCTCGTAAGCCACTCCCCCCTGTAGGTCAACACCTTTGCAGCGACTGAACGACCCTTCACTCAGCCGATCGCCGCTCGGGCCGCTCAGACTGAAACCCAGGGGAAACCCGAGACTCGTACCTACACAGATGTTTACCTCCAGGTGAGAGCAGACAGTGAGAGAGGCGGGACTGAGCCACGCTGAGCTCCTCCCTCTGGTCTGTATCTAGTCTGCGAGCTGAGCTGAGGCTTTAGTGTCGCCGACGAAGCCTTTTGGATCAGAGGCGAAACGTTCTACACTTCAACTGCACAGAAGACGACTCAAAAACCTCCACTGAAGACGGACGACTCCTGTACGACTGAGAGCCTGCACGGACGTCTCATTGTCACAGCTGTTAATGGGCTGTGAACTAAAGCCCTGCTTGACGACACATGTTTGGGCATCTGGACATGTATTTGCACTTTTTATGAATACATTTAACAGATATGTAAAACAAAAAAACAAAAAACGAAATATATGTGATTGATAATGGCTGATAAAAGCTTAAAGGTTCGATCCATGTTTGACTCTGCAGGATTCACACGACGTCCATCTGTTCCTTGACTCATGGGCTGCAGATGTGGACATTTTTGGATCTTCTTCTCTTGTTTAACGCACTCAACATCGGACGCCAAACTTTTTTCTGCAACAGTTTGTAGTTTTTTGTCGCAGTGATGATGCGTCAGACTTAAGACCTCCGCCCGAGCGTCTGTGAGTTGTTTCTGGATCTTGTCATTCTCCTTTTCCAACCTGTCTGTCCTCCAGAGCCTTTAAGACCTCCTCAAAGTCGCTCTGCAGGTCCTCCTTGCTCTCTGCGAGACACGTTATCATGTCTCGCTGGGCTGTGATGGTCGAGACATGAGCTTTCTCTCTTTCAGAATAATCGTTCGTCTTCTGTAGGACACGACGCTCCTGCTCTAAGCTGGAAACTCTGTCTCGAAGTGCGGCCTTGTCCGATTCCAGCTTCGTAACCTCCTCAGCGTAATCCTCAATTATCGTCTCTTGAGCGACTATTTTCTCGTCCTGTTCAAACTGAATAGCCGTGACCTCATCGTCGAACGTGGCCGTGCTGTCCTTCAGGTCCTCGTACGCCGTCTGCAGTTCGAGGATCCTCTCCTGGTCACACTTGGCACGAGCCTCCATCGCGGCTTGTAGCGATTCAAGGCTGGCAATTTCTTCAGCGTAATCCTGAATGATTGTTTCTTGAGCGGCGAGTTTCTGGTCCTGCTCTGCCTGAACGTTCATCATCTGCTGCTCAAAGGTTTCCACGTTCACCTGCAGGTCGTCAAATGCTGTTTTCAACTGTAAAATCTTTGCAGAATTCTTCTCCTGTTCGGCCTTGGCGCGAACCTCACTCTGCCTCATCCGGAAGTCAAGGTCATTCTTCATCTCCTGCAGGTGTAAGATCTCCGCCCGAGCTTCTGCGAGTTGTTTCTGGATCGTCTCGTTTTCTATTTCCGAACCGCCGGCGTCTCCCTCGGCCGTCTGTCTGTCCTCCAGAGCCTTTAAGACCTCCTCAAAGTCTCTCTGCAGGTCCGCCTTGCTCTCCGCGAGACACGTTATTATGTCTCGCTGGGCTGAGATGGTCGACAGATGAGCTTTCTCTCTTTCAGAATAATCGTTCGTCTTCTGTAGGACACGACGCTCCTTGTCTAAGCTGGAAACGTTAACTTTTAAGTCAAGTTCATTCTTCGTCTCCTCAACAATCTGCTTTTGTTTAGACAGATTCTGTTCGGCCTCAGAGATTCTGTGAACTTCACAAAGAAAACGTACTTCTGTGTCCAGAGCAGCGTTGGCCACGGTGAGTTCTTGATTTGTCGATTGTAGCTTGGAGATTTCTGCGTCTTTGGTCTCTTTCTGGAGGCGCAGTTGGGCTTCCAGGTCTGAGATGGTTTCCTTGTGCATCTCAAGTTCGCCGAGGTTGACGTGGTCGTTCCTGCAGCGTTCCCGTGTGGCCAGGAGCTCTGCTTTGAGACGAGCGATCTCTGTCTCATAACGGCCCTGTTTATCTTCTGAATCTTCACTCAAAACGTACAAAGTCTTCTCACGATCGCCAACAACCATGTGGACATCGACCAACGCTCCTACGAGGGCGCCGCTCTCCCCTCGGAGGGTCTGAACCTCCGTCTTCAGAGTCCTGCCTGGCTGGAGGCTCTTGAGACCTTTTGCGATCCTGCGTTTGGCCTTTCCAGCGTAATTCTTAATGTTTTGGGCCAATATGGGGCGAGGCTTTGCAGTTCCTTCCCCTAAGGCCCTGTTCCCGCACTCCTCCAGGGAGGGGAACAGCTCTGAATAGTCCCAGAACTCCATGTCTGCCTCAAAGGATGAGCCAGATGCTTGGATCTGAGACATTTCCAGATCGGCGTCTTGCAACAGTGAAACTGTGCTGTGATTCTCCATTTTCGAGAAGAAAATACCTACGGTTAAGTCAAATGCTGTGTCTGCTGAACGAGATGTGTGTGAACGTCTGTCAGAGGTGAGCTCGAATGAGGAGACCAGAGTGTCTGCTAACACTAGAGGTCCCGTTTACGATGACATCACCGCTGTCGTTATGGCGATGAGCCCGTTGTAGAATTCAGAACCGAGAAACGGACGATGTCGTGTTCTCAGATGGGAGGGGCTTATCGTTGCCATAGCAATAAGGAATTCAGTGGTGAAAAGTCATGTGACTGAACCCCACCCACAGATACGGATGGAAACGCCCATATATGGTCATGTTCGAGGGGAAACAAAGAAGAGAAAAACACTCCCATTTCTCCACCAAGACTTTAACAAAGGCTGAATTATGAATAAATGTTTCTACTGAATAAAGATACAGAAGCAAAGTGGTTCAACAGCTCATAAACTCTTACAAAGTGGACAATGCTAACCAGGAAGCTACGTTAGCTTCATGCTACATATGCTAACGCTAGCAACAAGTGCCGTTTTTTTGCTGCTTGCTATGAAAAAACACCCACATGGACCCAATTTTGACTTGACTTTATTGGTGTGAGATTAATTTGACTGAAACCCTTGTCCTTTTGGGTCATGACCGAAAGGACGAGATCGCGAATACAAGCGGCCGAAATGAGTTTCCTTCGCAGGGTGGCTGGGGGTGAGGAGCTCAGTTACCCGGGAGGAGCTCGGAGTAGAGTCGCTGCTCCTTCACGTCGAAAGGAGCAGCTGAGGTGGCTCGGGCATCTGTTCCGGATACCTCCTGGTCGCCTCCCGCGGGAGGTGTTCCAGGCATGTCCTAGTGGGACAAGGCCTCGTGGAAGACCCAGGACACGGTGGTGGGACTATGTCTCCGAGCTGGCCTGGTGTCGCCTCGGGGTCAGAACAGCTGGAGGAGGTGTGGCCTCGGGGTCAGAACAGCTGGAGGAGGTGTGGCCTCGGGGTCAGAACAGCTGGAGGAGGTGTGGCCTCGGGGTCAGAACAGCTGGAGGAGGTGTGGCCTCGGGGTCAGAACAGCTGGAGGAGGTGTGGCCTCGGGGTCAGAACAGCTGGAGGAGGTGTGTGTGGATCGGGAAGTTTGGGCATCTCTGCTGAGACGCTGCCGCTGCGACCCGGCCCCGGATAAAGCGGAAGAAAATGGATGGATGGATGGAGTTGAATACCCCCAAAAAATCTGATGACGTGAGGAAAAAGATCCATTTAGATGAGTTTTGCAGATCTTATGTGTGATGTAATTTTACATGTGCCCCCAGTGTCTGAGTACACTGGTGTGTGAATGGGTGACTGGTTCCTCGATGTAAAGTGCTTTGAGTTCCTAAAGCAGGTAGAACGGTGCTATATAAATGTGCTCTCCAGGCAACTTGCAAAAATATCCTCAGTTAACCTCTTAACTCCCGCCTGAACCGAGAGGATCTTTTTCCTCACGTCATCAGATTTTTTTTCCAGCATTTTTTTGTTGGGTATTCAACTCTTTTTTGTAACTTTCAAAGTTAAGTCAAATTTTTGTCATTGTTTTGTAAAATTTTGTATCACATTTTTTGTTTATTTTTTTGTAATTTTTTGTCAAATTTCTATCACATTTTTGTTTTGTTTTTGTCACATTTTTCTCATTTTTTTGTGACATTTTTGCCACTTTTTCATCAATTTTTCTCACTTTTTTGTCACATTTCCATCATTGTTTTTGTCTCAGTTTTGTCGCTATTATCACAGCTTTTTTCCAGAAGCTTTTGGATTGGGGTAAAGTCAAACTGGAGAAAATGTGCTCGGTTCAGGTGGGAGTTAAGGGGTTAAAGCGGGGGTTAAGAGGTTCACTTCACTACGAGTCCTTGAAATAAACATCTTGTCTTAATATTTTGTTCCAACTTGATTTATTTAGCTTTGAACCGCAAAACGACAACTTGATTCAGAAACTAAACAAGTTTCAAATCCCTAAATTTACGCTTCCTCCTCGCAGATTTACTCCAGCGGCAAATAATGTGTCGTGAATAAAGTCTGGCAGTCGTGAAGTGTCATTTTGGAACAAGTTAAAGAAGTAGTAATAGTGAAAAGCCGTGTAGCCGCAGTCGTTGTTGTTGTTGTTGTTGTTGTGGTGCAGTGTTGTTGTTGTTGTTGTTGTGGTGCAGTGTTGTTGTTGTTGTTGTTGTGGTTGTTTTGCAGTGTGGCAGCTCTGAAGGTCACATACGTGGGTATTTGAGCAGGATTTCTTGTTTTTGCTGAGACGCGGCAGAACAACAGTGAAAGTAGGTCAAGGAAATGGGTGAAGGTGAATGTGCGGCTGCTTCACAGTGACACATAAACAGACCGGCAGGGGGGGAGGGGGAGGAGAGGCTTTACTGGGCTCTCTCTCTCTCAATGCATTCATCTGCTGCTAACATGTTGGCTGACATCACATCAACAGGACAATATTTACACCAAGAAGGCATCGAAGGACTTGCTCATTTTTGTTTCCGTGTGGACAGGTCGGGTAATTACAGAGGATATATTGAAGTGGGTGTTGTTTTTGACCCCTTAACTCCCGCCTGAACCGAGCACATTTTCTCCAGTTTGGCTTTACCCCAATCCAAACGCTTCTGGGAAAAAGGTGTGAAAATAGCGACAGAACTGAGACGAAAACAAGGATGGAAATGTGACAAAAAAGTGACGAGAAATGTACGAAAAAAAATGACAAAAATGTCACAAAAAATTTACGAAAAAATGACAAAAATGTGATAAAAAGTGACGAAACATTTACAGAAAAAGACAAAAATGACCAAAAATGTCACAAAAAATAGACGAAAAAAATAACAGGAAAAAAAGACAAAAAAATGACAATAAATGATGAAAAAGTGGCAAAAATGTCATAAAACAATTGACAAAAAATGTCACAAAAAAATTACGAAAAAATATGACAAAAATGTGATAAAAAGTGACGAAACATTTACCAAAAAGTGACAAAAAATCAACGAAAAAATGACAGGAAAAAAAGACAAAATAATGACAAATATGACAAAAAAATATGAAAAAGTGCCAAAAATGTCACAAAAAATTGACAAAAAAATGACAAAAAAATGACAAAAAAATGACAAAAAAATGTCACAAAAAATGACGAAGAAAATGACGAAGAAATGACAAAAACTGACGAAAAAGTGGCAAAAATGTGACCAAAAAATGACGGAAAAATGACGAAGAAATGACAAAAAGTGAAAAAAAAATGACAAAAATGAGTTGAATACCCCCAAAAAAATAATGGGAAAAAATCTGATGACGTGAGGAAAAAGATCCATTTTTACATGTGCCCCCAGTGTCTGAGTACACTGGTGTGTGAATGGGTGACTGGTTCCTCGATGTAAAGTGCTTTGAGTGCCTAAAGCAGGTAGAACGGTGCTATATAAATGTGCTCTCCAGGCAACTTGCAAAAATGTCCTCAGTTAACCTCTTAACTCCCGCCTGAACCGAGAGGATCTTTTTCCTCACGTCATCAGATTTTTTTTTCCATCATTTTTTTGTTGGGTATTCAACTCATTTTGTAATTTTTTTTGTCAATTTTTTGTCATTTTTTTGTCATTGTTTCGTCAATTTTTTTAATCACATTTTTTGTTTATTTTTTTGGCATTTTTTGTCATTTTTTTTGTCATTTTTTGTCACATTTTCGTCATTTTTTCGTCCATTTTTTATCAATTTCTTGTGACATTTTTGTGACATTTTTGCCGCTTTTTCATCATTTTTTCATCACTTTTTCATCAATGTTTTCTCACTTTTTTGTCACTTCATTTCCATCATTGTTTTCGTCTCAGTTTTGTTGCTATTTTCACAGCTTTTTTCCAGAAGCTTTTGGATTGGGGTAAAGCCAAACTGGAGAAAATGTCCTCACTTAACCTCTTAACTCCCGCCTGAACCGAGAGGATCTTTTGCTCGAGTCCTGACAAGAACCAGGAAATACAACCATATTAGTCCAGTGCTCCGGTCTCTGCACTGGCTTCCTGTCACTCAGAGAATAGACTTGTCTACAAGTCTTTTCATGGTTTAGCACCAAAGTACATCTCTGACATGTTACAGCCGTATGAACCATCTCGGGCCCTGAGAACCTCAGGGAGGGGCCTCCTGGTGGTTCCCAGAGTCAGGACTAAACACAGTGAGGCTGCGTTTCAGTTTCATGCAGCTAAAATCTGGAACAGTCTTCATGAGGATGTGAGACAGGCCTCAACTCTGACAATGTTCAAATCCAGGCTGAAAACAGTTCTTTTTACCAATGCATATGACTGAAAGTATTTTATCTGCACTCTCGCCTTTTACTGTAATTGATTAATTTTATGTTGATGTTTTTATTGATTCTATTTGTTTTCAACTGTGAAGCACTTTGAATTGCCTTGTGTATGAATTGTGCTCTACAAATAAACTTGCCTTGCCTTTGTCACATTTTTGTCATTTTTTTCGCAAATTTTTTGACAATTTCTTGTGACATTTTTGCCACTTTTTTATCAATTTTTTTATCACTTTTTTGTCAAATTTTTATCACAATTTAAGAATTTTTTTGTCACATTTTGTCACATTTTTGTCATTTTTTTTGTCATTTTTTTTGTCATTTTTTTCGTAAATTTTTCATGCAATTTTTGTCATTTTTTGTTACATTTTTGCCATTTTTCGTCAATTTTTTGTCAATTTCTTGTGACATTTTTGCCACTTTTTCATCAATGTTTTCTCACTTTTTTGTCACATTTCCATCATTGTTTTCGTCTCAGTTCTGTCGCTATTTTCACACCTTTTTCCCAGAAGCTTTTGGACTGGGGTAAAGCCAAACTGGAGAAATTGTCCTCTTAACTCCCGCCTGAACCGAGAGGATCTTTTTCCTCACGTCATCAGATTTTTTTCCATCATTTTTTGTAACTTTTTAATCTTTTTTTTGTCATTTTTTTGTCATTGTTTCGTCAATTTTTTTATCACATTTTTGTTTTGTTTTTTGTAATTTTTTGTCAATTTTTTAGTAATTATTTGTCAAATTTTTATCACATTTTTGTTTTGTTTTTTGTCACTTTTTTTTTCATTTTTTGTCACATTTTTGTCATTTTTTTGTCAAATTTTTATCACATTTTTGTCATTTTTTTGTCACATTTTGTCACATTTTCTTTCATTTTTTTTGTCAATTTTTTATGCATTTTTTTTTCATTTTTTTTGTCGCATTTTTGCCACTTTTTCATCAATTTTTCATCACTTTTTTGTCAACGTTTTCTCACTTTTTTGCCACATTTCCACCATTGTTTTCGTCTCAGTTTTGTTGCTCTTTCCACAGCTTTTTTCCAGAAGCTTTTAGACTGGGGTAAAGCCAAGCTGGAGAAAATGTGCTCGGTTCAGGTGGGAGTTAAGAGGTTAAAGCGGGGGTTAAGAGGTTAAAGCGGGGGTTAAGAGGTTCACTTCACTACAATGCCTTGAAACAAACCTCTTGTCTGAAACCCATCAATACGTGACTTCTACATCAGCGTTCCTCCTCGTGACTGTGACGCCCTGGCTCCTCTCTCTCCCTCTTCGCTTCACGATCGCTAACATTCCAGCGGTGTCTATAATTGCATCGAGAGCCCGTTATAGTTTTTAAGTCCCGTCTCCTCCGCCGCGGCATTGACGGACGACGGGCGCCGCGGCCGATCGTCAGCGCCGCAAAACCTAATTCAATTTGCGCCGGGATCTGTCGGAGCCTCTTTCTCATTACGCCGGCGCTTTTGTTTGTGTATAGTTCTGGGGCTGGATCTATACGGCGTAATTGGAAGCGCTGTGTAAACTGGGCCTCATCATTCACGGTAATAGCTTTCATCCATTCCGCTGATGGCTTTAGATATATGGGACGAGCAGGAGTCTATGAAGCTATAATGAATGAGCCGACTGTACGTGTCACTGCAGAGGCCCGGCGACACGGGGCCCCACCGAAATTCAATTAGAGAAAGTGGCGGACTATTACGGGAGTCGTTTGCGAGAGATGTTAAAAATTCTGGCGGCGGAAAAGTTTGGAATCGTTGGTTTTTGCAGGGATGAGACTCGGGCCCGCGTTACGTCGGCGTTTCCATTGAATTTCACAAAGAATAGACCTAATCTAGTCTGTTTTCTTTAGGTTTTTGTCTTTCTTTCGACATTTTTCAAAAGTAAAAGCCGGTTGGATCAAACACAACATGCACCTGCAGGAGGATTACTGAGAGCTGCGTGAATGAAGCCACAAACCACTCTGGGGGAGTTTTTGATAAGGAAATAGCATAACAACATGGCTAAAAGCTCTAAAAAGTCGATTTTGCAGGATATAGGACCTTTAACTGGGCTTTACGTGAGTACTAATCATCCCAGGTCTCTGAGATTGATGTCAATGATTCAAAGAGCCCAGAGACAACACATTTTATTTTAAATCTAACATTCTGCCCAGGTATGTAAACTTCTGACCACAGGTGTATATTTGCACCTTAACCTCTTCACTCCCGCCTGAACCGAGAGGATCTCTTTCCTCACGTCATCAGATTTTTTTTTTCAGCATTTTTTCGTTGGGTATTGGGTAACTTTTTTGTCATTTTCTTTGTCATTTTTTGTCACATTTTTTGTAATTTTTTTGTATTTTTTTGTCAAATTTTTATCAAATTTTTGTCCTTTTTTCGTCAATTTTTTATCACATTTTTGTCACATTTTGTCAAGTTTTTGTCATTTTCTTTGTCTTTTTTTGTCACATTTTTTGTAATTTTTTTGTATTTTTTTGTCAAATTTTTATCAAATTTTTGTCCTTTTTTCGTCAATTTTTTATCACATTTTTGTCACATTTTGTCAGGTTTTTGTCATTTTCTTTGTCATTTTTTGTCACATTTTTTGTAATTTTTTTGTATTTTTTTGTCAAATTTTTATCAAATTTTTGTCCTTTTTTCGTCAATTTTTTATCACATTTTTGTCACATTTTGTCACGTTTTTGTCATTTTTTTTGGTCATTTTTTGTCATATTTTTTGTCACGTTTTTGTCATTTTTTGTCATTTTTTGTCATGTTTTTGTCATTTTTTGTGACAAATTTTTATCAAATTTTGTCACGTTTTTGTCTCATTTTTTGTCACATTTTTATAAATTTTTTTAACCTTTATGGCACTGAAATACAATTTGCATAATAATGGGCTATATGCACAGTTTCCCCACATGATTTCCGCCTGGACAGTCAGCCAGACGCAGCACTTCCTGTCGCTGGTCGTTTACGTTCACAATTAGCAGGTTCCCACACAAAAATAGCGATAGCTCAGGATCTGGTTAAGGACAACGAGTTACTGATGGACAGTCACAGCAACGTATTACAAACATCATGTTCTCTGTGAATCCAGCACCCAAAGGAAACGCCAGCTGTCGTACGGTAGGAGCTTTTATCTTAGAGCTAAAGGCTAGTGTTGAAAAATGATAATATAACATGTAAACAAGTAAATATTATTTAAACTACTAACAGGACGATTCTTTTTTGCGCAGGCTCGTTCAAAACTTTGCGCTAGTTTTATTTTTTATTTTGTTAGCCGCGTTAGCTTCAAGACAAAAACATCCACCGTTATGAACACGGAGTTTCCTCCAGTGAAGTCGTTACGTCTCACGTAATATTTTTTAACCTGCTCCAGCCACATCCGAACTTTTACTCGCTGTCCTTCACCAAATCTTAAGCTATTGCTTCATTTCTGTGGGACCTGCTCATTTTTAATGGGAAGAGATGACAGACAGGAAGGACAGCCTCTGGCTGACTGTCCAGGCGGAAATCACGTGGGGTCACTGTGCATATAGCCCATTCTAAAGATAGTGTATAGTGTTACACGTCGGTGGAAGCTCCGCCCACAACTCCTGCAGTCCACCCTTAAACACAGGCTCCACCTGCACAAACCTCCCTCGGGGTTTCTGCTCGTGTGTTTTTACTGTTTGAAAACCAAATAGATTCTGCAGATACGTTACTGATCTTGACATATGCGATTTCCGCGATTAATCTTGCCCCGGTCCCAGTCCCGCGCCGTGTCCTCGTACCTGTCCCGTCCCCCCCCCTCCTCGTCCCTTTAATGGCCTGACATTCAGCCGTTCTCCGCTCAGTCACACAGCGGTGCCACAAAACCACACACAGAGCGGAGCCTCCGTTAGATTTACCGCTGCTTCAAATGTCAGCGATGTCACTGTTAGACACACGAGCCCTCGCCGCCGCCGCCGCCGCCAACAGCTCTGTCATCACGCCATTACTGACAAGATCAACATGTTTATCTGTGTTTTTGTTTTACACGACGTCGGATTCAAAAAGGAACCGGTCATTTTATGGTTTGACGGCAGCAGACGACGTTCACAGGACATTTAACAGTGTTTACTCCAGTGTCCCAAGATAAATGACGCCAAAACACAGGAAATGTTTCACAGTAGCCACGTATTATCGACTGGGTTGATCGAGTTGAGGATTCTTCTTGCTCTTGGAGAATTTAAATGTGCATTCAGGCCTTTATCAATCAATCAATCAAAGTTTATTTGTATAGCACCTTACAACAACACAAGGAAGACCAAAGTGCTTCACAGAAAGATAAAACAATATTAAAAAATCAATCAATCAAACAAGTGCGATCTAAGTCTTAAAAGCTACTTTGAAAAGATGTGTTTTCAATCTAGACTTAAAGAGGGACGGCTCAGTGAGAACACGCAGACTGAGGGGCAGCTGTTCCACAACCCTGAAAGAACCATCGCCCCACTGTTTGTACCGGGACCTGGGCACATCCAGAACCATTTGATCAGAGAGTTCTGCCGATCAAACTCAGTTAGATATAACGGAGTGAGACCACGGAGGGCTTTAAAAACAAGCGTTAGCATTTAAAAATCAATCCGAAAACGGACCGGGAGCCAGTGCAGGAGGAGAGGACGGGAGTGATGTGGCTGAGTCTGGATGAGCCGGTTGAGAAGACGGGCTGTTGCTTCTGTAACTGTAACCGGTGGAGTGACGAGTGTGGGAGGCCGGAGTAGAGAGCGTTACAATAGTCCAACCGAGACTTTGTATTTTGCAGGTGTGGGTGATTTCAGGCCACAGGACACAGATTATCTGAGTTTGGAGCAACATAACCACCTCTACTGCATCATAAAGACACAAGTGAAACGGAAACAAAAAGAGGAGGAAAAGCTTTATGACAAACGCACAGGCATTCGGATCAGCTTCAATGAACAAGGAAATAAAGAAGTGGAATACAAACATATGATACACAGGTGCTGCAAACCACACATGCAGCCATTGAAATACTATGAAATAAGCCTAAAGATTATGAAATGATGTTCGCCCTGTCGGTGCTTATTTTCCCGATAATGACCAGCGTTCTATACATTATCCGCTTATTATTCGGCCATTTTCCAACTGAACACACACAACATAAACTTCGTACACTTTTATGAGGCCGAAAGGTTTATTTAATGACTTCCGCGACAAATAGTTCCCAAAAGTTTGCGCGTTGCTCGGCAACGTTTGGCTAGGCTAGAAGCAGCAAGGCTAGCAGCTAGCCTAGCTACTTAGCTGAAGGCGCAGTTGGAGGAATGGTGGTGAATCTCTGGGTAAGTTGAAAGTCAGACTCACGTTAACTTCACGAGCGATTCCCCGACTTCTCTCTCAGTGACGGGACAGATAGTGTCGCTGCTACGTACGTGAGGAGTGATATGAAAGCATGAACTCCGTTGCCATTGGCAGCGGAGTTATTTTTCTCAGACGTCCTTTATCAGAAAATAATGACCGGTAGAACGTTGGGAAATCACATTCAAATCAACGGAGCTTCTACTTACGTTGTGAAGAGCCGTATAATAAGCATAAATAAAGGTGTGGGGCACAATTTAAACCTCTGCTAGTCAAAGGTTTTGCGGAAATAACCACTGATCTGTGGCCCTTCACCCCCCATGCAAAAGGTTCGGACACCCCTGGACTAGAGGCTCAGGAATTTGTGCTGTACAAGTCAGGGGCCGGATTAAATCATCTCGCGGGTCGGACTTGGCCCGCGGTCCGCCTGCTTGACATGTCTGCTCTTGATCATAAACTTTTGATTTGTTTTTTTCATCATGATTTTCATTGTTTTCTATTCATATTCTTTGAAAAATAGTCAAACAATCTAACATTCTGCCCATGTAAACTTCTGACCACAGGTGTATATTTGCACCTTAACCCCTTAACTCCCGCCTGAACCGAGAGGATCTCTTTCCACATGTCATCAGATAGTTTTTTTCCATCATTTTTTTATTGGGTATTGGGTAACTTTTTAGTCATTTTTTTGGTCATTTTTTGTCAATTTTTTGTCATTTTTTGTCACCTTTTTTTTCTTTTTTTTTGTCAATTTTTTGTCACATTTTTGTCTTTTTTTTGGTAAATTTTTTATCACATTTTTGTAATTTTTTGTAATTTTTTGTAATTTTTTGTAATTTTTTGTAATTTTTTGTCATTTTTTGTCATTTTTTGTCATTTTTTTCAAATCAAATTTTTGTCATTTTTTTATCACATTTTTGTCACATTTTTGTCATTTTTTGTAAAAATTTTTATCATTTTTTGGTCACATTTTTGTCAATGTTTTCTCACTTTTTTGTCACATTTCCATCATTGTTTTCGTCTCTGTTTTGTTGCTTTTTTCACACCTTTTTTCCAGAAGCTTTTGGATTGGGGTAAAGCCAAACTGGGGTAAATGTGCTCGGTTCAGGCGGGGGTTAAGGGGTTAAAGCTGGAGTACCTGCCTTTGTGTTGCTGCAGAGTCACTTTAATGTGATGGAGCTTAACGTTCTGCAGGAGTCGGTCTCTATCTCCTCCTTATTAAACCCAGCCACAGTCGACGTCTGAAGAGCAGATTATCTTTGTGTACACAGAGGCTCTCCCTCCAGGATCAAAAATAAATAAATCATTCCAAATCAATAGCCCCGACCCTCTCCTAGCCCGTTAGCATGCTGCGTGAACGCGTGAGCGCTAATTAGCCGCCATTAGCTGGATAAAAGCCGCGGCGAAGAGAGCGCATGCAACTTTAATGAGCCTCTTGTACCCGCTCTGAATATTTACTGTGGCTTTTCTCTGAGTCTAAACATTAAAGCTCGACACAAACACGCACCGAGGGAAACGTTAGCGAAGCGGTTATAGAAAGATTCCACTCCTAACAATGTGGCTTGGATCTTAATACGTGTCGCGACTCGATCTGGAGGAGCACGCCTCATAAACTGACTTGTCAATGCACGGTTTCTACGGTACTTCAGTGTTTGCAGTTTAAATCCTCCAGAAAGTAGTCATTCAGATGGAGCATCAACAAGTGAAGTACTCAATCTGAATGCCACTGGAGTCATTTTATAATAAAGAATAAATCCTTGTTAGCATCAAGCGGAGCACACTTTAAAAATATAATTCTCAGTTGCTGTGAGTCTTCCCGTGTCTAAGTGATGGGTCCACGGCAGGACGGCCTCGTGATGAACCAGGCCTGTTGGTCTCTCATTTCTGCTTCTGAACCGCTCTTTGTCTGACCCGTCACCTATAGGACCTGTTTGCCCTGGGAGACCCCGACAGCAGAGCTCCAGGATCATTCGGGTGATCAAACCAGGTAAAGGGGCGGCTCCAGAAAGTTACATAGGGTGTAGCATAATCAACTTTATTTATTTGATTGTATTACAACACCAAAATAGCCTCATGCCACGTTTAACTGATTAACAGAGACATTTTATTGATGGCAGGTAACCTAGTACATACAGTTTGACAGTTCACTGCAAAAAGTGCCCGACTAAAAACAGGGAAAAAATATTTATTGCCAAGAATTCTTATTTCTAGAATATTTTTCTTAAAACAAGAAAGAAACACTAAATTTAAGCAAATAAAGCTAGAATTAAGCAAAATGTCTCAGAAAATGGAATAATTTAAGGAAAACATTCTTATTTAGTGAAAAATTGTGGATATTTTACTTAAATGTTGCTTGATTTGAGCAAAATGTTCTAAATTACTCACATTTTTGAGCAAAATGTTCTTAATAAATACTAATATTTAAGGAAAGTATTGCCGCGCCCGGAGACCCGTCTCCATGATGTGGAGCCAGAATCACCTGGCTAGAGGATTCACCTATTGTACATGTTTTTAGTGGTAGGGGAAACGTACGCAGACACAGAAAGGCCCCGTCCTGGTGGGAATCGAACTCTCTCTAACCTCTAACCGCTAAAGAATGGAATGTATTATCTCTCTGTGAGAAGCAGTTCTTACATTAAGTAAATATTTATCTAAATATATCTATCTATATCTATCTTTTGTCTAAAGCTGAAGAAGATTCAAAAAGTGTTTCTTTCTTGTTCCAAGATAAATTAACATGTTTTTAGAAATGGCTAGATTTTATTTCCTAAAACAAGATTTTTTTTCTCAAGAAAACTTTGCTACACAAAACATTATTACTTTTTAGGGAAAAAATATGAACTTATTTCTTAAAGTAAGACATTTTTTACTTGCTTAGAATCCACTTTTTACAGTGTTCATAACCAAACACTGTGATGTCCTTGAGTGTTGAGTGTCTTCATTACCCACGACCAAACGAACCTCAATTTATCCTCCTCCACTCATCTCTGTGGGGTAACAGGACCGTGCGCCTGAAGCTAAACGCAGCAGCAGACGACGTTTAGGATGCGCTGGTGGAGACGGGACCAAACAAATGCAGCAAAAAGGAAAGGCTCATCACCAACAGGAGCCTGAGGTACAGTTCAAACAGTGCATAAGTGGTCATCTACATAACTGCATTAACGGACATCATATACCGATTGTTGGTGTCGTTGGAGTCCTGTCGTTCTCACCGACGAGTTCCCTCAGCACTGCCCAGTCAGACGGATTTACACAATGACCCTAGTGCCCCGAGTCGTCCTCTCAGCTGGGTCTCCGGTCGTGCAGCCATGACGGCGCAGCTACAGCGGCGTGTGGTGTCGGTGAGGGGAACGTAGGAAGCAGCTCCTTTATAGGCCGGTTTGAAGGGCAGACAAACCCAATCCCGCCAGACCTGGGAAGCTCAGCAGGGAAGGGCCTGGTCGGTGCTGGGATGGGAGACCATTAGGGAACACCATGAAGGCTGGGGCGAATGGAGTGAGTGAGTGGTTGGTGGTGGTCGGAGGGGCCGATGGCGCAGACTGGTTGCCTTGTTTCCGTCAGTCTACCCCAGGGCAGCTGTGGCTACATCGTGGTGATACTTACCCCGATGTAAAGCGTCTTTGAGTGTCCAGAAAAGCGCTATATAAAACCCATGCATTATTATTATCATCATTAACCCTCTGTTGCTCGCCAGTAAGGAGTGGAGTAAATGTTTCACCGTCATGGTCGTTTAGCGCTTCCCATTCAGTCACATGACCATTAATATGTTCATAGTCCACCACAAAATGGTTTAAGGGTAAAAATAATAAATAATAATCTTCATTTAAAAAACGCCACAATTCTCTCGCATATTAATGAGTGTTTGACGAGCTGGTCTCAGGCCAACAAGACCACACTGTGCCTGTAGAAAGACTTTATAAGCAGTAAAAACATTAGACACAAAGAACAATTCTTATCATGACTGTAAAGTCTTTACCAAACAAAATGTTTTAAAGTGGGAAAATGTGTTAATGTATTCAGATGTAATTATGGTCTATTAAACCCTAAATGGACTAGCCCCGCCCCCATTACAGGAGTTTATACAGCTGAATGTAAATACAAACATTTAGAAAGACTTCTTTTGGACAATTTGCCTCCGCCAGCCGCGAACCCGGCCCCTGTCGGAGACCCGGCCGCTAATGGAATACAGGCCAGTATTAGAGAATTTACGGTATGCATCCGCATTTCTTCAGAGATGTGTATGTTTTGTATCTTTTGGTCCACAGGCAGAGCTCTCTGGTACAGACAGAGAGACTCCTGCTCCTCTAATGGACGCTGCGCTCGGATCGATCCCGGGCCTTCAGAAACGCCCGGGCTCCGGGAGGCTAATGGTGCGGCGCAGAGGAGAGAGTGCACAGACGCCAGCTCCGGGTTCATCATGAGCGCTGCAGGCGGCTGTTATCAGACCAGAGAGAGTCTGTTACGAGGGTTTGGCGTGTTATCAAAGGCCGAGCGTCCATACGAGTCAGGTCTGCGGCGGTGACGGGATCGATGCCGCTTTAACGAGAGCCGAATCTAAAAGAGCCGTTCAGAGACTTGTTTTTCTCTGGATTTCTTCAGAAGCCGAGCACAGAACTCTTATTGTCTTAGAACTCATTTGTGAAAGATCTGTTCTTGCCCATTATGCCCAGTTCAGTTTCTTGCCGCATTTTTGTTGTGTTTTTGTCACTTTTTGCTGCTTTTTTGACACATTTTTGTCAAGTTTTTGTCACTTTTTGTTTGGGTTACTTTGCTCTTTCGTGGCTTTTTTTTTTGCCTTTTCATCACTTGTAAATATTGTTTATGTTACTTGTTTAATGCTTTTTTTCGTCACATATTTGTTGTATTTTCATCCTCGTTTTCGTTGCTATCTTGGCGCTTTTTTTTCAAGAAGCTTTTAGATTTGGGATTAATTCTATGTTGTGATAATAACTGGGAAACTGGACACTAAATACGCAGGCCCTTACAGATTCCCTTTGTTTGTCTTCCTTTCATTTTTGTCCGAACTTCTCTTCGCTGCCACCTTGACTTTTCCTCTTGATGTTAAATTGCTTTCCAGACGTCGGCTTCCCAAACAAACACAGCCGCTAATTGGACATTTGCGGTGGACGTCCTGTCAGGTGAAGTCAAAGCGTTCCTATAATTAGCTCCCGTTTAGCCGCGCTCGTGTCTTTCCGCCGCCTCTGTTCTTTCCGTTTCCTTTACGGCACTGGAAAAACGTGTGGTTCGGCGTGACCAAAGCGTTTCCGACGGCGCGGCTCCAAAAGGCCAGATTCTACACGTCCACCTCGGCGAAGCGCGAATCATCTCCGATTGTGTTTGACGGCTCCACATCCATCCCCTCCTCGAAGCTTTTCTTTCTCCCAAAACGTAATGGGAAAATAACCACTCTCTGTTCAAACCAATCAGAAGACACAAAGGAAACATGAGTCAGGTGGACTTAATGATGAAGATTATGAGTTAGGAAGTAGGCCGTGTCAAAAGTCATGCATTTGTTCTGAAGCTGAATCCGTTTTCACAATTTATAATGCATTTTGCAAAGAGCAGTTTATGAGTAATATGAAACTACTCACTCGTCTCTCTATGGATTTACACGGCAGGATAATTAGGCCGATTTTAGACCCGATTCTCCCCTTTCGACAATCTTAAAGGAATAGGCCACAGTTTTACATACTGAGATATGTTCTTACCTGAGCTGTGACGAGTTCTTTAGGACCTGTCTGATCTTCAGTCACGTAAACACAGCGCAGACGGCGTTAGCATTTAGCCTCTCCCTCTCTCCTCTATAGCTCCAAAACAGGTCAAGATAGAAGCTACCAAGCTCTTCCACGTTTTCCCTATTTAAATATGGTTACGTGAAGTGTTCCACTACAAAGTATAATTACACACAATTAAACAATGTGGATTTTCTAAGCGGATAAAAGGGAGGACTATATTGTAAGGCGTAATAATACCAGGAGTAGTTCGAAATCCGCGCAGTAATCTTCACTTTACTGCGCGGATGCCAAATTACTCCTGGTATTATCATCGTCCATCGTGATGGATGAGCAACATCACGATGTAGAGCCACCATTGTGAGGCCACGCCCCCTCCTGTCAGAAACACGCACTGATCTTCTGTGGGCCTTGTAAACCTACAAACTTTGCAGGGATTGCACTGTAAATTTAATCACGGATATAACTAATATACACGCTAGCGTCAGTACCTGCCAGAAGCCACGAAGACGCAGCTGCTCTATTTCTGACGCGCGGAACTCTCTCTCTCTCTTTCTCTCTCTCTCTCTCTCTCTCTCTCTCTCTCTCTCTTTCTCTCTCTCTCTCTCTCTCTCTCTCTCTCTCTCTCTGCAGCTCAGAGTTTAACAGCGCGTGGTTTTGCTTTGCTTTGCTGCGTACGGAAACTTAAACCGTTTTAAAATGACGAGATGGCTCTCACATCAGAGCTAGACGAGCGCGCGGATTATTCTCACGAAGAACGAGGAGAGGAAAGAGAGAGGAAAGAGAGAGGAGAGAGAGAGGCGGTGCAGGAGGTACGAGGTTACGAGCTCACGGACCGGGCGGCGCGTGGAGCGGCTTCAAAAACGTGAGCTACGACGCAAACTTCTAAATATTGTCCCGTTCACCCACTGTTTCTTAAACATTGCGTTAAAACTGAGCAAATGCAAATAATACGCTCCGATTTACATTTGTATTAGTGTGAGAAGAGCCTTGGAGTTCACGCTCTGAATAAGTCGTTCTCCTCTCAGACTTTACACACGAGTTTTAACACATTTCTTTTGCAAAAGTCGTGTCCATCATGACTTTTGCAAATCATGTTTAGATCCATTTATCTGCAATCTCACATTTTCCTAACATACATAGTAATATGCAGCATATATAGGCTATGGAAATGTCTTTAAAAATGCTTATAATAAGAAATGGACGATATCATCGTCCATCACGATGGTTCACTGTAAACATCGTCAACGGCCAATTAAGGGAACATCGCCCAAGCCTACTCTCACGTTTATCTTTGTTGACAATCCGTTTCTCTGATTTCTGGGTTAATACTTCATAAACAACAATTATCCGGTCAGGTTTCTCTCTTAACATGAGCTTTTGTGCCACTCAGTACGTAGAGCACGTCAAACAAAATAAACCTCAGCATTTTAAAACCTGGCTTTGTCTTTTATTGAGATTCTCTCCATGAAGATGCAGGTAGTTTGATCATATTTCACCCATGAGTAAATATGAACTACAGAAAACTTTGATCCTGGAACATGACATTTCAAAAACGTAGACTTAGTATTTTCTTTCAATGACTTTATTTTGGCAAAGCAAGACATTTATTGTACATGTTTTAGTTGTAGGGGAAACCGGAGGACCCGGAGGAAAACCTACGCAGACACGAGGAGAACATGGAAACTGTAACTGTGCTGCCCATGAGTGAAGGAGGAGACGTGAGGAGTGAGAGTCACGTCTGAGGAGCTTCAGGAGGTTCAGAGACGAGGACACGTTTCTGAGAGAGGAGAGGAGAGGACAGGAGAGAGAGAGAAGGTCTGAGGATGAAGAGGAGGAGAAGCTCTGTCCTCAGACGCCACAGAGATGGAGATGGTCTTCAGGAGAGAAGAGAGACGAGAGACGAGAGACGAGAGAAGAGAGAAGAGAGAAGAGAGAAGAGAGAAGAGAGAAGAGAGACGAGAGACGAGAGACGAGAGACGAGAGACGAGAGACGAGAGACGAGAGAAGAGAGAAGAGAGAAGAGAGACGAGAGACGAGAGACGAGAGACGAGAGAAGAGAGAACACAGGAGAGGAGAGAGACGAGAGACGAGAGACGAGAGAAGAGAGAAGAGAGACGAGAGAAGAGAGAAGAGAGAAGAGAGAAGAGAGAAGAACACAGGAGAGGAGAGACGAGAGGGAGGAGGGAGAGGAGGGAGCAAACAAACAAACAAACAAACAAACAAACAAACAAACAACCAATTTACAAAAGAACAGATAAAAGAAAGAGATAAAAAAGAGAAAATGACAGAAACAACAAACAAAAAAATGAAGAAATAAAAGAAAGTCAGAAAAGAGAGAAAACGAACAAACATAAAATGGTCACTGGTTCCGCTGACCCTGGAGGCCAGAGGAGGGAAGTGTCTCTGCCCAAGGACACAACGTCAGCGAGAACCTGAAGGACTCGAACCGAGGAACCGGCTCGCTCCACTCACGGCACCGCGGACGCCTCCTGAGGAGAGAGAGGAAGAAATCAATCAATAAAGGAAGAAATCAATCAACAAATCAATCAATAAAGCAACAAATCAATCAATGAAGCAACAAATCAATCAATAAAGAAACAAAATCAATCAATAAAGCAACAAATCAATCAATATAGAAACAAATCAACCAATAAAGCAACAAATCAATCAATAAAGGAATCAATCAATCAATCAGTGTTTCTGCTCCTTCTCCTGATGTTTCCTGCTGATGTCATTGATCCAGGAGTTTCCTGCTGATGTCATTGATCTCCTTCTGTCCTTGGATGGAGCTCGTCTCCATGGTGACCTGGATCTTCTGGTCCGTCTCTCTCGTCCTCTCGTCCTTCCAGACGTCCCTGAGCTGTTGGACCTGTGTGTCCTGCTCTGTCTCATCTCTGTGACCTCCGTCTGTGTCCAGGTCTTTGGTCTTTTCAGCTCTGAAGAGTCTTCCTCGTTCTCCACTTTGGAGACGTCTGTTTGTCTCCTGTAGGTCCATGATAATGTTCACGCTGTTGTTCAGATTGTCCGTCAGCTGCTTCTTCTGTTCATGAAGAACGTGAGTTTCCTTCTTCCATTTGTCAGCGTCGGCTCCAGCTTTGTCCCAGGCCGCTTTCATCACCGCTTTATCGTCTCTGAGACTCTTCAAAGTCAGTTCAGTTTCTATTGTCCGGTGCAGCTGCTCTTGAAGAGTCTTTGTGGAGTTCACCAGCTCCGTCTTGGTCTTCACAAGTTCTGCTTCCAAGCGTGAGACGGCCCGGACTGAAGCGATTGGTTTGTTTTCTCCAAATCGCTCAGTTGTTTGTCTTTGTCATGAACAGACAGAAGAACCTTCTCAAGAACCAGATTGAAAGTTTCTACAGCGTGAAGTTTGTCCTTCATCGTCTGCCGGGTGCTGTCGCCATGTTTCCTCACTTCATCTTGGAGCTCACGTGTTTTCTCATCCAGCTGTTGTTGAAGCATTTGCATGTTCTGCTCATGTCCCTGCTTCATCTGCTCATTCTGGACGCACTGAGTCTCCAGTTGTTCCTCTAGGCCTTTGATCTTCATCAGATGGTTGGAGTTTATGACTTTGAGTTGGCCGTAGTTGGACTTCAGCGCATCAATAACCATCTCTTTCTGGTCATTGTTTTGCTTCAGAAGGAGGATTTCCGCGTCCCGTTCAGAGATGGAGACCGAAAGTTTCTTTGCAACATTATATTACTTTAAGGCGAGACGCTGCAGGTGAATAGGGAAAAAATGTATATTTACAGATATCGATTTGAAACTGTTGCTGTCGATCACTGGCATAAATGTGAGAAAAAAATACATGGCAAGTTTTCTGTCATTTTATCTTTTCATATAAGAACAAGGTGTTTTATGCCTAAAAATGCCCCAAATTTCCCATCTTTTCAGCGACGAAATCTGAATAATGGACAGAGCTACATTCAAGTTTATGGTTTCATTTTATTGATGAATGAGTTAGCAAGACTTTCTCAGAGGGGATTTAGGATTTCTTGTTTAGTTTTAAAATAAGCTGTTTTTTAGTGGAAAAATGTGGAAAAAATGTAATTTTCGCCTTATTTTTTGACATTCAAAACTCAATAAATGGGGCTTAAGGGATTAAATAATAAAAAATCCCTCTGAAAAAACCTTCCAAATCTTGTTCAGTCCAAGGCTGGAAAATGTGAAGTCTTTAGGTCCGACTGACGTGGACATAGTGTCGAAACACAATGACAGAAACATGTGTTTGGAGAAAAAGGCCCTTGAAATTGTGTTCTCCCATATAAGTCTATGGGGGAACATTGAATCAGCGCAATATTTAAACATGTTATTGTGAAGATTAGGTATATTTTCTGTTTCCGGGTGAAAGTTTATATGTTCAGAGACCAACTTGGCCCAAAACCTGAAAACTGAAAAAATGTAGTTTTGCCTGTAGTGTCTTACCTTAAACCAGTATTCAGCCTATCAAGGCAACATTGTACTTTTGTATGTTACTTTAGCTGCAAAATAAGAATAAGAATAATAATATATTTTTTGAAAGAATATATTTAATCTATTATTACAGGGGGACACCGAGGGATTTTTGGATCGATAAGGAGGCCGCGACGTCCCAGACTTTGGGAACTTTCTCAGTCATGTGACTTTTGGTCGGCAATCAGATGTTTGGAAATGTGCCTATTCAAGTAGAAATCAAGATGGAACCTCAAATGAATGGACAAGTCGAATAATGAAAACTCTGCAGTGATGGGAAGGAGTTACAAACGGAGTTACAAAAGGCGTGGACTCGCTGAGGGGGGAGAAAACCTCTGACGGGAATAATTAGCCGTGGCAGACTATAAAACCTCTGCTAGTTTCACACATCTACATCTAAAGTATTTCCCTCTTCACCTGCAGGGTCTAAGTGTGATAAATATGAACAAATGTAACACCAGTCCAGACACCTGACACCTGCCCCTCTGTAACGTGAGTCTGTTTCAACATTTAAAACTCTCTGACTCATCCACAAACTGTCTCCGCCATCACCTCTGGACGTGAGATTTATAACTGTGTCCAGACTCCAGCTGTCCCTCTGACGCACATCCATCTTCCTCTTCACAGACGGAGGAGACGCCCGGTTAGATTGATGTTCCGGACGGTGTGACGGGCGTCGCCGTCCTCAGCGCGTCACGGTGGCACAGCGGTTATCCCGGCTCCTGAACAAGCGCTCACAGGATTTATATTCGTCTCACGATGAGCGAAACCGAAGGGGCAGATGATACATTCACTGAAGTCCTGCACTTAGGGGGAGTTTTGGAGGATCTGGACTTTGCTTTTACATCACTACATTTGAGCCTTTTATCAATATAATACTTTTATGCTCGACAAACATTTATATAAAGGCTCCAAAAGTACAGTTGGCCATTTGGTTTTGTTCATTTAAGGCGAGACGCTGCAGGTGAACAGGGAAAAAAAGTATATTTACAGATATCAATTTGAAACTGTTGCTGTCGATCACTGGCATAAATGTGAGGGAAAAAAATACGGGGCAATTTTTCTGTCATTTTATCTTTTCATAAAAGAACAAGGTGTTTTATGCCTAAAAATGCCCCAAATTTCCCATCTTTTCGGCGGCGAAATCTGAATAATGGACAGAGCTACATTCACATGTATGGTTTCATTTTATTGATGAATGAGTTGCCAAGACTTTCTCAGAGGGGATTTAGGATTTCTTGTTTAGTTTTAAAATATGCTGTTTTTTAGTGGCAACATTTGTAAAAATGTAATTTTCACCTTATTTTGTGACATTCAAAACTCAATAAATGGGGCTTAAGGGATTAAATAATAAAAAATCCCTCTGAAAAAATCTTCCAAATATTGTTCAGTCCAAGGCTGGAAAATGTGAAGTCTTTAGGTCCGACTGACGTGGACATAGTGTCGCCACAATGACAGAAACATGTGTTTGGAGAAAAAGGCCCTTGAAATTGTGTTCTCCCATATAAGTCTATGGGAGAACATTGAATCAGCGCAATATTTAAACATGTTATTGTGAAGATTAGGCATGTTTTCTGTTTCCGGGTGAAAGTTTATATGTTCAGAGACAGATTTGGCCCAAAACCTGAAAACTGAAAAAATTGAGTTTGTGTCTCCCCTTAAAATGCTCACTTTATGAACAGTAGGAGGCGCTGTGCAGATGTGCTGTCAATGCCACTGACTCACGACAACGAAGACGATTTGTCCCCGTGGTGTTGCCGTACAGCAGGGGTAGGCAACGTTCAAAACGAACCCTGATCCGGTTAAAGTGGACCAAACAGTGCAGGTCTGAACACACAGACTGTCACTTTAAAGCTGCCCTCAGTTAGCACCACATTCTGGGCCCTGGGTACAAACTATCTTGGTGGACCCGAAACTTTAGAGGTTAAAACGAGGAGAGAAGGAGCTCTGGCTCTTTCTCTGACTCTGGACCCGGAATATCAGCGCAGGCAGAGGCAGGACTCGCCTCACCTCATGTTTAAGTGTCATTTAGGACAAGAGAGTTGCCTCTAAGGTCCGGTAGAATAGGTTAGTGTTAAATAAAAGCACATTCGAGCGAGGACAGACTAATACCTGTCTTTCCCAGCTCTGTTCCGAGTCACTGCTGAGCTGAAGCGCACGGTGCTGAACACCGGTGTGTGGGCTGAACCATTTGGCACATGTTTAACCTCTTAACTCCCGCCTGAACCGAGAGCATTTTCTCCAGTTCAGCTTTACCCAAATCCTGTAGGCCAGTGTAACGCCTCATTTGAAAGCTAAGATCTACAAAACTAAATGGATCTTTTTCCTCACATCATCAGATTTTTTTTCATCACTTTTTTGTTGGGCAGTCGTCTCATTTTTGTCGTGACTTTTTTGTCACTTTTTCGTCAAATTATTCGCATTTTTTTGTCAAATTCTTATCACTTTTTTTCTCACTTTTTTCACATTTCCATCCTTGTTTTCGTCTCAGTTTCGTCGCTATTTTCACACCTTTTTCCCAGAAGCTTTTGGATTGGGGTAAAGCTGGAGAAAAAGTGCTCGGTTCAGGTGGGAGTTAAGAGGTTAAAGGGGTGTCAGGGCCCTGAGATATTATCAATCATTATTGTTTGTGCAAAATTCTGTGTAGCAACCGTTGTATTTCAGCCCGGTTATGTTCAGTTCAGTATCAATTATGCAGTGTAGACAGCAGTGCTAATTTTGACAACATATTTTAATTTAGTTTTAGTCTTAGTCTTTTGACGAAAATGTAATTCCATTTTAGTCAAAAAAATATCTTCAATTTTAGTCTAGTTTTAGTCGACTAAATTTAAGACTGATTTAGTGGACTTTGCATTGATAATCTTCATTATAATCATATTTAATGTTGTTCCTCTGCTTCATGTTTCTGCTCCACATGAACAAAGCTCAGAGCTGATCCTTTGGCAGAGAATTTACATGATCTGAGGCTCTTTCAGACGCTCAATACAAGTTTGGATGATTTTAGTCTCTCCTTTTCATTTTTATTTAGTCTGATTTTAGTCGACTCAAATATCTGGACATTTTAGTCACAGTTTTAGTCTCATGAGAAAATATTTTAGTTTTAGTTTTAGTCCAATTTTAGTCGTCAAAAATATAACTTTGACTAAAATTAAGACTAAATATTTTAGTTGACGAAATTAACACTGCAACACAGAACGCTTTTTGCAGCACTTTTGAGGCCCCTCCCCTGCTCTGGGCCCTGGGTACTCAGCACCCTTTACCCCCCCAGTCCGACGCCCCTGCTGCTCTGCAAGGTTCTGCATGAGTCTGCATATTAAGTTAAATAAAATGTCCGGTAGCTGTAACACAGTCGCTGGCGCCAAAGTTGATCCTTTTAAAAAAGCACAGGTTCCCAAAGTGGGGTCCGGGACCAGCCCTCAAAGCTTGTCTACGAAACAGGCACGTTTATTTTTAATTCATACTTAACCTTTTACAGCTTTACCTTTATTTTCAGCCCACAGTCGTTGCTCTTTTGTTATTTTAGATTGAACTTTAGCCGTTAAACATTAATATTGATTTGTATTAGAGTGAACCAGCTCTCTGTGTCTGTCCTGACTGATCAAACATCGTGTCTCTGGTGTTTTGTATGAAGTCATAAACTCTCCTGGTCTCAGTGGCCTTTAATGTTGCTGATGTTTCACTGCTTCACGAGGATCAGGAACAGGACAGTGTAAAAGTGTGGCTGTTTCGGCTGTTCGGGCGTTTTATTCCACTCCGTCTGCAGCCTGTCGTGAGGATCTTTACGCTCCGGCGCGTTCAAAGCAACAAAAGACGTCTGACTTTAGTGTTTCGTCCGGGTTTATGGCTCGTGGTTCAAAGGGCGTGTGGAGTTTGCATGTTCTCCTCGTGCTTATGCCGCACTTTCAGGGACAGGGTCTGTTTTTAATGTCAAGTTTTTATGATGCATATACTTTTTACTTCACTACATTAGATCTTATGTAAATTATACTTCACTGCTCCACTATATTTTTGAACTGGAGGAAAAGCAAAGTGTGTATTTCTACAGTGATCAGTTTTTAGATGAACAATAAAGTCGTAATAATAAATTTCGGGCTCTGTTTGACCGGATTACTCCTGATTTAAGCGTGGTTTGAGAACAGCACAAGTCTTTTTTTTTCTTTTACTAATAAAGTATTTATCTTGGTGGATACTTTTGTACACTGCAAAAAGTACCCTTCTAAAAACAAGGAAGAAAATCTTAAAATAAGACGTTTTGTCTTGTTTGAAGGAAAAAAATCTGCCAATGGGGTCAGCATTTTTTCTTGCTAAGAATTCTTTTTCTTAGAATATTTTTCTCATCATAAAACAAGAAAGAAACACTAAATTTAAGCAAATAAATAACTAGAATTAAGCAAAATGTCCTCAGAAAATGGAATAATTTAAGGAAAACATTCTTATTTAGTGAAAAATTGTGGATATTTTACTTAATGTTTTACTTAATGTTGCTTGATTTAAGTAAAATGTTCTAAATTTCACACATTTTTCAGCAAAATGTTCTTAACAAATACTAATATTTAAGGAAAGTATTGCCGCGCCCGGAGACCCGCCTCCATGATGTGGAGCCAGGCTGATGGTCAGAATCACCTGCTGGAGGATTCACCTATTGTACATGTTTTTAGTGGCAGACACGGGGAGAACATGCTCCACACAGAAAGGCCCCGTCCTGGTGGGAATTGAACCCAGGACCTTCGAGCTGTGAAGCTGAGGCTCTAACCACTGTGCCACCGAGCCGCCCACTTTAAAAAGTTTTTCTTTCTTGTTACAAGAAAAATGAGCATGTTTTTAGTAAATTTATCTGAACAAGAAATGGCCAGATTTTATTTCCTAAAATAAGATTTTTTTTTCTCAAGAAAACTTTGCCACACAAAACATTATTACTTTTTAGGGAAAAATAAGAACTTCTTTCTTAAAGTAAGACATTTTTTACTTGCTTAGAATCCACTTTTTGCAGTGCACTTTTACTTGCTACTTGACTGAGACTACGAACCATTTGATGTTGAAGTATGGGATGTTTGATCCATTGCCGTATATTGTCCCACTGCACTGTTATAGTCTAGATGTTTATTTAAAAGAAACTTAATGAGGCTAGATGCAAGTTGGCAATTTTATACTCACTACTGCCACCTCAGGTCATACGTGTAACAGCAGCTTCTATATTAAGCTCGTGCATGACGGCGCTTTGGACCTGAAGTGACGCCTTTTTCTGTGACAGTGCAGGATTTTAGAGGCAGTTGTGTTACAGGTCTGAGCTCATTCTACACATTAGGACATGGCTGGAACATGTAGAGCAGGGGTCGGCCACGTCAGGCCCGCGGGCCAAATCCGGCCCTCCAGCACAGAACCTCTGGCCCTCAAGATGATTTTGAGAAACATTATTATGCAAATAAGAGATCAAACTCCTTTTACAGTGCTGTAAAAGTGCAAGAAACAGTGTCAGTATTTAAAAAATGCCCTGGCAGAACATCCCACTCGGTTTTACGGTATGTAACGTAAAACAGTGATTCTCAACTGGTGAGTCGGGACTCAAAAGTGGGTCACGGAACCTTTTTCAGTGGGTCGCGAGTCCATGGGGAACTTTTTTTCCAATATTTTCCAGCTGAAACTGCATGGAATTTCAGTTTTTAAAGGGATAAATACTGCTTGTGTGGGAAAACACAATATTGTGTACGATATATGACAAATAAAGGTTTAATTTGGGTTATTTGGGCCGGTCATCCGAGGGTAGAGTTGGGTCGCGACTTGCACTGCAAAAAGTAATTAACTAGATCAGTATAAACATCTCAATTTGAGCATAATAATCACATTTTTTGTTGTTTTGACGAGTTAAGATGTTCTTGGGCATTTGTCCTGGATTATTTCACTTGTTCTGAGATGTTTCTGACTCGTTTCGATACATTTCATCCTTATTTCAGGTCATTTTCTTTGCCAATGGGGAAAGAAAATTGTTCTTATCTCATTGGCAATTTTACTTTCTTATTTCAAGCGAGATTTCCCCTAGAACTGGTCTGAAATGTCCTCAAACAAGCAAAGCAAACTTGGTCCGATCAGGAAAAGTGTCTAAATGAGTGAAAACCGACAAAAACAAGAAACATTTCCTCAATTCAAGTCATTTAAGCCAATGCTTGATATTTACTTTTTGCAGTGTGGGAACCACTTTGACATTTGCAGAAAAAAAAGTTCTTTACTTTAGGCGACAATGTTGAAGTTCGGCCCTTGGTGTTTTGGCGATGAAGAAAATCGGCCTCCACGACACAAACTTGCCCACCCCTGATGTCGAGAGGAAAATACAAAATTTTAAACTCTGTACAGTCCCTTTAAGTAAGAAAACAGACGTCTTCCACCACTGATCATTACATTTTTGTATGATTCCTCTGTGTTAGTGAAGTAAGTGTGTCTCTCCCTCCCTCTCGGTCCCAGAGCAGTGAAGGGTTAAAGTTTGGTGCAGTTTGAGGAGCAGAGGGAAGGAAAGCGCTGACTGGACAAAACCCTTCAAACCCTGTGACATGAATGTTTAATCCGAGTTTAATGAACACAAAAAAAAACTGTTTAAAGTCCAGACGACTGCGGCAAATACTGATGAGCTCCGCCAGGGTAACACCGGCTGCAGGGCTAAAATAAAAGTACAGGAAGTCAGTTTATAGCAATTAAATGTATTTGATCGTACTTCATTATTCATATTTGAAATTTCACCAATGTGCAGTGAACAAACTCACCCAGAAATCTCAAAAATGTTTACTCTTATGTGTACATCCAATTACATGATGGAAAGATTCTTTTCACTCAAACTTGGCTGTAAATACTGTTTAAGCGGCGCTAGCCCGCAGTTAGCTTTGCCCGTTAGCCTGTTAGCTTCTTCTCCGTGATTCTATTAGTGTGTATTGGTGACTCCGGTCCGGTGGCAGACAAGTTGCAAACATGGTTTTCTGGCCAGAGACACCAGGGGGAGATGAAAGACCCTCCAATCATCCCATAAACACTTGTATTAGACCCCAGAGGGACTACGGAAAGGATTTATTAAAGGTCCTATATCCTGCAAAATCGACTTTTTGGAGCTTTTAGCCATGTTGTTTTGCTATTTCCTTATCAAAAACACCCCCCGAGTGGTTTGTGGCTTCATTCACGCAGCTCTCAGTAATCCTCCTGAATCCTGCTCTCTGAGGCTCCGCCCTCCTGCTCTCTGAGGCTCCGCCCTCCTGCTCTCTGAGGCTCCGCCCTCTCCTGGTGAACGACTGACCTGCTCAGTTGTGTCGTCACAGCGGAACAGAAGTGCTCGACGTCTGTAATGTAATGTCTTAATTCTATGCTTACGGACGGATTTTAATTTGTAAACCAGCTTTTTCATTATTTCTGTCGTAAGAGAGAAACAAAGAGAAAAAAAAGGGAAAAAAATAAATTAAATTAAATAAAAAGGATGTGCCCGAGGTGCTTCCAGGTCAGCTGAGGCCAAAACAAACACATCCCTGAGCGTCTGAACAGATCAGTCATGTTTGCGCTGCAGCTGAAGATGGAGCTCGTTATAACTGGACACACCTGTTCTTTATTCTTAACTAACGATAATGTCACGGAGAAAAAGAAGCACGTTTGGATACGGAGTTTTTTCAAGAAGAGGCCACTCTCCTCAGAAGCTGTTTTTTTTTCTCCGGGATTCAGCGACTTTCACCAAAATAATGTTTTTCTGTGACTGTCTCTGATGGATGTTTGTGAACCTTCACCAGAACCAAAGTGGATTAACTTTTATAACCAACGCGAGTCCCACAATGTAAACAGCGATGGAGCAGAGGGTGAGTCAGTCCAAACGCGGGTTAGCTTGTGTGTTAGCATATTAGCTTGTGTGTTAGCATATTAGCATGTGTGTTAGCATATTAGCATGTGTGTTAGTATATTAGCATGTGTGTTAGCATATTAGCATGTGTGTTAGCATATTAGCATGTGTGTTAGCATATTAGCTTGTGTGTGTTAGCATATTAGCTTGTGTGTTAGCATATTAGCATGTGTGTTAGCATATTAGCTTGTGTGTTAGCATATTAGCATGTGTGTTAGCATATTAGCATGTGATTTAGCATATTAGCTTGTGTGTTAGCATATTAGCATGTGTGTTAGCATAATAGCATGTGTGTTAGCATATTTGCATGTGTGTTAGCATATTAGCATGTGTGTTAGCATATTAGCATGTGATTTAGCATATTAGCTTGTGTGTTAGCATATTAGCATGTGTGTTAGCATATTAGCATGTGTGTTAGCATATTTGCATGTGTGTTAGCATATTAGCATGTGTGTTAGCATATTAGCTTGTGTGTTAGCATATTAGCATGTGTGTTAGCATATTAGCTTGTGTGTTAGCATATTAGCATGTGTGTTAGCATATTAGCTTGTGTGTTAGCATATTAGCTTGTGTGTTAGCATATTAGCATGTGTGTTAGCATATTTGCATGTGTGTTAGCATATTAGCATGTGTGTTAGCATATTAGCTTGTGTGTTAGCATATTAGCATGTGTGTTAGCATATTAGCTTGTGTGTTAGCATATTAGCATGTGTGTTAGCATATTAGCTTGTGTGTTAGCATATTAGCATGTGTGTTAGCATATTAGCTTGTGTGTTAGCATATTAGCTTGTGTGTTAGCATATTAGCATGTGTGTTAGCATATTTGCATGTGTGTTAGCATATTAGCTTGTGTGTTAGCATATTAGCATGTGTGTTAGCATATTAGCTTGTGTGTTAGCATATTAGCTTGTGTGTTAGCATATTAGCATGTGTGTTAGCATATTAGCATGTGTGTTAGCATATTAGCTTGTGTGTTAGCATATTAGCATGTGTGTTAGCATATTAGCATGTGTGTTAGCCATTTATCAAGCTGTGTTGCAGATGTCGACTCCTTATAACTGCATTGTGAAGTATCATCACTTATTGTTGTTTATTTATATTACGGTAAAGTATGCGCGGAGAGAGGGGGCGGAGTTAACTGAATCGAAGCGTTGTGTCTTCCGGGTTTGAAAAATACCTCCAGAAAACACTTATATTTATCACAAAAATGAGTGCTCCATAGTGGTAGAGGTACAATATATCATATACATGCCTATACTTAACTTTGGAATGGCTAAAATAGCAGATATAGATCCTTTAATAATATATAGCATCACATTATGCATCACATCGTGCTCTCAGTATCGTGATATTGGATCATCCATGAAGAAAGTCCCGCCCCAGCCCTGATAAACACAGTAGTTCCTCCTCCAGATGCTTTATATCAGCGATCCACTGCAGGTTAATGTCTTGAGTTTAGTTCCCCCTCGCCTCACACACCGTACATCCCTCAGTGATCCGCAGTGTGGCTTTAAAGACGGCCTCCTCCACGGCGGTGCCTGACAGACCCCCCTCACGCCCCCATTGACTGCAGCGTCCCGGACTCACTGACCTGAAACGGGATGTTAGACTAACTCTGATAAATCATTCATCGAAACAACGTCAATTAGAGCCGCGCTTCATCTTTATTTGATACGAGGGGGAGGGGGAGGGGGAGGAGGGGGAGGAGGAGGAGGAGGGGCCTGGAGAGACTGAAAAACAATGAATATCTGCACAAGGTAAAGGTCACAATTCAGGCTCAGTCGACCGTCACATGTAAAGCTCGTACAGAGAATGGAGGAAATGAGGTGGGTAGTACTCACTTACATTTACTCAAGTACTTGTCTTTGAGTAGTTTTATCATTCCTGCACTGGAGTAACACACGGCCATTTTGCAACTAACTGTTTCTGATCTGATAGCCGGCTGAGAATATGGTTTGACCCCAAAAAAATGCTTCAAAAGGTTTTTCAATGGTTTTCTGTAGTATCAGGTCTGCCAGAATCTGACCACTGGAAAGGTCTGATTTTCAAGATGGCGTCCAAGAGGGCGGCGAGATCCTCCTTTATTATTCATCCCAGACAAGTCACTTTGGTGTCTAACCCTAGGCCGTGGGAACCCAGGGTGCTGAGGGCGCTGCAGCACCCGCTGGTGGATAGTTTGTGAACTGCAGGCAATATTAACCCCTTAACTCCCACCTGAACCGGGCACATTTTCTCCAGTTTGGCTTTACCCCAATCCAAAAGCTTCTGGAAAAAAGGTGTAAAAATAGCAACAAAACTGAGACGAAAACAAGGATGAAAATGTGAAAAAAGTGAGAAAACATTGACGAAAAATTGACGAAAAATGACAAAAATTTACCAAAAAATGACAAAAAAGTGAGAAAATTTGACGAAAAAGTGACAAAAAATGTACAAACAATTAACAAAAAAGTGAGAAAAATTTGACGAAAAATAACGAATAATTTGACGAAAAAGTGACAAAAAATTGACAAAAAATGACAAAAATTTACAAAAATTTACAAAAAAATTGACGAAAAAGTGACAAAAAATTTACAAAAAATGACAAAAAAGTGACAAAAAATTGACAAAAAATTGACAAAAAGTTGACGAAAATGAGACGACTGCCCGACAAAAAAAGTGATGAAAAAAAAATCTGATGTGAGGAAAAAGATCCATTTAGTTTTGTAGGTCTTTCAAATGAGGCGTTACACTGGCCTACAGGATTTGGGTAAAGCTGAACTGGAGGAAATGCTCTCGGTTCAGGCGGGAGTTAAGAGGTTAATAAATAGGATACATTTTGTCCCTCAGCGCCCCCTAACTAAATTATCTTCCCACGGCTCTGTCTAACCCCATGTTTTGGGTGTCTAGGAATCCAATGGGCTTGTTCAAATTGTAGTCACATGATCACATAATTGTATAATAGAAATGGTGGACAAAGACTCTATATATTAACATGAGCGAGTTTGTCACGGCAAATGCTAGTTGATAAAATGCTAAGATAACAGAGAGGCTAAAGCCCTTCCAGGTCCACCATGTCAGGGTGGTCGCTCACCTCACAGACTTTAATGAATATCTCCGCGAGTAAATGTCGAGGAGACTTGCCTTTTATTGCGTTGGGAAGAAGAGCGTCGGGGCTTTAAAACGAGCCCATCCGTGCCCCGCTAAGCCCCTGGGAAGCGATGTAAGGTTGCGTTGAAAATGTGTGCCGTTGCCGTGACAAACTCGCTAATGTTAAAGGAATAGGCCACCGTTTTTACATACTAAGATATGTTCTTACCTCACTTTAGACGTGTTAATATATCCCCGTCTGGTCTTTGTCCGTGCGCTCTGCCAGGCAAACGGAGCACATACGCAGCCTCTCCCACATGTCACATAGCTCCGAAAAAGCTCACGATAGAAGCTACCAAGCTCTTCCACGTGTTCCCTATTTAAATAATGTTACGTGAAGTGTTTTCATGCGAAGTATATTTACACAGAAATGTAACATGTCGATTTTATAAGCAGATAAAAAGGGGGACTATATTGTGAGGCGTAATGATACGAGGAGCAAAACGTCTGCACAGTAACTCCTAAAGACTTCCCCCGCTCACTTCCGTCAATAACCTTTAGGAGTTACTGCGCGGACGTTTTACTCCTCGTATCATTACGCCTCACAATATAGTCCCCCTTTTTATTTGCTTATAAAATCGACATGCTACATTTCTGTGTAAATATACTTCGCATGAAAACACTTCACGTAACTTTATTTAAACAGGGAACACGTGGAAGAGCTTGGTAGCTTCTATCGTGAGCTTTTTTGGAGCTATGTGACATGTGGGAGAGGCTGCGTATGTGTGAGCGCACGGACAAAGACCAGACGGGGATATATTAACTCGGCTAAAGTGAGGTAAGAACATATTTTAGTATGTAAAAACGGTGGCCTATTCCTTTAATATACAGAGTATTTGTCCACGATTTCTATTATACAATTATGTGATCATGTGACTACAATTTGAACAAGCCCATTGGATTCCTAGACACCCAAAACATGGACACCCTCTTGGACACCCTCTTGGACGCCATCTTGGACGCCATCTTGAAAATGAGACCTTTCCAGTGGTCAGATTCTGGCAGACTTTTAGTATGTTAATAAGCACACCTGATACTACAGAAAACCATTGAAAAAGCAATTTTTTGGGGGTCAAACCATATTTTCAGCCGGCTAGAGTGGCTGGTGGTGGTCTGAGGAGCCAATGGCAGCCTTGCTTCCGTCAGTATACTAAAGGGGCGGCTGTGGCTGCAACAGTGGCTTACAGTCACCAAGTCTGGAGCAAATTAAACCACAGTGTAGCGCCTTGAGAGGCTTCAAAAGCACAAAACAAGTATAATTAATTATTATAATAATTAATTAGCATTAATTAAATAATTATTAGAGCGAATGGTGAGCGAAAAAAGCTGTGATGCTGTTTGATAAACACACGGGTTCAGTGACAAATTATGGACTGTAAAAATGTGGAAGACAGTTTCATGAAACCTTTACAGGGTCTGGATGCCCCTTTAAAGGATGCAAGTTGGCCATTTTTTGCTCTCTACTGCCACCTCAGGTCATACGTGTAGCTGCAGCTTCTATATTAAGCTCGTGCATGACGGCACTTCAGACCCGAATTAACACCTTTCTGAGTGACAGTGCAGGATTTTAGAGGCAGTTGTGGTGAACAGGTCTCAGCTCATTCTACACATTAGGACATTGTTGGAACATGTAGGGAGAGGAAAATACCGTAAATTCTCTAATACTGGCCTGTATTCCATTAGCGGCCGGGTCTGTGACCCAACAACAAATAATCCGGTCCGGTAAAAACGAAACAGAAACCTGCAGTGACATTGATGTCAAAGCTCCGCTAACAGCAACGAAACACTTCCTGTTGTCCCGACAAAATAAAAGGCGTCAATGTTCCAGCCGCTGGGAGAGGGTTTGAAATGTTCATTAATAAATGAACCTAAAATTTTAGCTGCAAATGGACACAAATCTCGTTTTTCTTCGTTTTCCTGGTCGTCCGTTTTGCTCAAATAGAAATAAAGGCCTGTCTCTAATTGTGGCCTGGTTCCAATAAAGGCCTGGTCCCAGATGCCCTTGAGTAAATAAAGGCCCCGGACTATATTAGAGCATTTACGGTACATAATTTTAACATTTTAAACTCTGTATAGTCTCTTTAAAGTTAAGTTTAAGGTTCTTTAATTGTCATCATACAACAACTGTGCAACAGAAACATGTCCGTTCTGTGTACGTCTCCTTTAGATTGTGAAACTATTACATCTTTGTCAAATAAAATCCCACCACATATTGAATCAAAGAAGCGTCTAAACAAAGTGAGCAGATCTAAACGGCTGAAACGCAGATGACTCTTCTGCTTTTCCTACGCACAGTGAGAGCGATGATCGGAGATGGCACGCCGCCCTCAGCTGTGCATGTTTAACCCAGGATCAGTTTAAGGGACTGGGGCTAAACGCTCTGAAAGAACTGGACCAGAAAACTTCAACTCCGCTCAGAGCCGGAGCAGAGTAATGCAGTCGGATGTGCAGGCGGAGTCAGAGCAGAGAGGGCTGTTTCTGACGAGGGTGTAAAAGGTCACATACTGGGACGAGTTTAGATTTAAAAAAGGGTTTGTCGGCGCAGAAATAACAAGGAAGAAGATGGCTCATTCATACAGACTTACTGCGGGGTATTGAAGTGATGTTACAGTGGTTTTAAACAGAGATGTGAGCTATTCAAAGCCGGGGCCGGACTGGGACTGGAAAACAGCCCTGGACTCTGGTCAGCCTGGCCCAAATTAGAGTAAATGTGAAACTTCCACAAATACACATGTGAACCTCTGACCCCCCGCCTTAACCCAGAGCATTTTAACACCTCATTTGAAAGCTAAAATCTAGAAAAGTGATGGTAACTTTTTGTCACGTTGTCGCTGCATTTTTGTCATGTTTTTGTTGCTTTTTCATTACTTTTTTGTGGCTTTTTGACCTGTTTTCGTCACTTTTTTGTCACTTTTTTTGTCACTTTTTCGTTGAGTTTTCGTCACTTTTTTGTCACTTTTTTTGTCACTTTTTTTGTCACTTTTTCGTCACTTTTTCGTCACTTTTTTGTCACTTTTTTGTTGAGTTTTCGTCACTTTTTTGTCACTTTTTCGTTGAGTTTTCGTCACTTTTTTGTTGAGTTTTCGTCACTTTTTCGTCACTTTTTCGTTGAGTTTTCGTCACTTTTTTGTCACTTTTTCGTTGAGTTTTCGTCACTTTTTTTCGTCACTTTTTCGTCACTTTTTCGTTGAGTTTTCGTCACTTTTTTGTCACTTTTTCGTTGAGTTTTCGTCACTTTTTCGTTGAGTTTTTCGTCACTTTTTCGTTGAGTTTTCGTCACTTTTTCGTCACTTTTTTGTCACTTTTTCGTTGAGTTTTCGTCACTTTTTCGTCAATTTTTTGTCACTTTTTCGTTGAGTTTTCGTCATTTTTTCGTCACTTTTTCGTCACTTTTTCGTTGAGTTTTCGTCACTTTTTCGTCACTTTTTCGTTGAGTTTTCGTCACTTTTTCGTTGAGTTTTCGTCACTTTTTCGTCACTTTTTCGTTGAGTTTTCGTCACTTTTTCGTCACTTTTTCGTCACTTTTTCGTTGAGTTTTCGTCACTTTTTCGTTGAGTTTTCGTCACATTTTCGTCACTTTCTTGTTGTGTTTTCGTCACTTTTTTATCACTTTTTCGTTGTGTTTTCGTCTCTTATTTTTCGGGGTTTTTTTTCATGTTATTGTTGTTTTTTCATCGCTCTTTTCATCACTTTGTCGTCACATGTTGTTGTGTTTTTGTTGCTTATCTAGCACAATTTTGTTTTTGGATGCTTTTCCTTTAAGCTTTAGATTTGGGTAAAGGGTAAGGGTAAGGTAAAGTGAGGGGCCAGACCGGTGGCCCTAGAGCCAGTGGCCCCTCTGTGCTCTTCCAGAATACAGGACATATGGCCAGTCCGCCTCTGTTCAAAGCTCTATTGTGGTTTTTGAGTAGACTTCTTCCCATGAGTAGTATCTTTGAGAACTTTCTACTTTCACTCAACATTTGAAAGATATACATGCATTACTTTCTACTCTACCATTCCTACAAGGCTCCAAAGTGAAAAAGTGAACTTGTCAATGTGTTTTGTTCATTTTAAAAGCTTGAACCTCCCTCTCTCTCTCTTGGTACAGCTGTTTTTTGCCTTTTTCTGCGAGGTCCATTTGTGGTTTCTTTGTTCCACATTGATTTACTGGATACTTTTGTTCATCTTTGTTGTGTTTTTATGAGAATCGGAGGATTTTTTTACTGCAAAAAGTCCACTGGTGGATGTGTTTATTTTGAGAGTCCAAAATGGTCCTGAAGAAAGCAGCTTTTTAAAGGTAAACAAAATGCTAGTGTGGGAAATTGATGATTTTTAGCTAATGTTATATTTGATAATGCTATTGAATGTTTTTATGAGTTTAATCTATGTGCTTTAAGTTTCAGTTGAAGCCAATCTTTTCACACGCACATCGCTGTAACAATACCACATTTCTTGCTCTTGCATTCTTTTGCTCAAACCTGTGGAGACGCCCGGCGCCCTCACCGGAGCTGTGAAAAATAACTCCAAATAAGGCAACAGGAAGACACTTCTAGTGGAAAAGCTTGATGACCTTGGCCTGAGCTCATCTCCTATCTCTTTGTGAACGTCACATTTTCTCTGATATATATTTGTAAGAGCGCAGTTAGACGGTGCCGTTTCCTGGGACGGCCCCGCTCGAGCACCGTGTATATTGTTCGGGACTTTAGCATTCAGATAACCTGTGTTTAGAAATTGTAATTGTTATAGGGAATAAATCTTCTTTGACTAAAGCTACTGAATTCTGGTGGTTTCTCCTCGGACCTTGGGATCAATGAACACGCTGGCGAGCAGTGTTAATTTTGACAATATATTTTATTTTAGTTTTAGTGTAGTTTAGATTTTAGTCTTAGTCTTTTGACTAAAATGTAATTTAATTTTAGTCGAGATTTAGTCAAAAAAAAAAAAAAAATTTAGTCTAGTTTTAGTCGACTAAAATTGCACGTCAATTTAGGCGACTAAATTTAAGACTAATTTACTTTGCATTGATAATATTCATTATAATCATGTTTAATCAAGGTCCTCGACTTAATGGAGCTGCTCCACATGAACAAAGCTCAGAGCTGATCCTTTGTCAATACAAGTTTGGATGATTTTAGTCTCTCCTTTTCATTTTTATTTGTCTTATTTTAGTCGACTAAAATATCTGGACATTTTAGTCACAGTTTTAGTCTCATGAGAAACTTTTAATTTAGTTTTAGTCCAATTTTAGTCACAAAAATATCACTTTGACTAAAATTAAGACTAAATATTTTAGTTGACGAAATTAACACTGTTGGCGAGACCTTTTTGATACTTTAATACTTTAAACGTAAGTGTTTAACTGTGTTTAAATTGATCTTATGGAGTCAGATCTTATGTAAATTTAGAGTTTTAATATTTCCTGTGAAATCGCCCGCACTAGCTTGCTGGCTCATTAGTTAAACCCATTTGAGGCCTACAAATGTCTTCTTCTGTGACACTGAAGAGGCACCGAGAGCCCCCCCACATACGGCACAGAGGAGGCGTCACAAGAGGAGCTACAGGAAACAAAAAGGGACAAACGAGGAGATGGTGAAAGACTGTTGTGGAGCGGAGGGAGCTGCAGGAGGGAGAGGACGGAGGAGGAGGTGGGGAAGCTGACCAGTGCAGGACACCACGCTCTGAAACAGGGACAAACCCAAGAGGAGAGGAGACTGAAGGCAGCCAGGTTTCCAGGTGCTACGGTTGTATGTTTGTGCAATGACAAATAAAGCCCTTACTTACTTTTATACATGGTGTGGGTGAATACTGGACTCTGATTGGCTGGTGCATTATTTTGGTGTAACCGCACACGTAGTCCGGTAGTTAAATCACTGGGATGTCACTCCGCTGTGGCGTCGCCATAGCAACGCATGACACAGCTGAACCAGATAAAGGCGTAATTAGTGACTGACAGGAACGTATGAGATGGATTTAGTGTTTGCTAAATGTTTGTAGAGGAGAGTGAGCAGCTAGGTTAGCTACTGTTAATAACATATGAGCTTTACATTTCTATTGGAAACGCTTAAGGCTATTCATCATTTTCAGGCGTACATAAAATGATCCTGTATTTAAGCATCTTTGTCTGGATTAGTAAAGTCAAACATAAAAGTTTGAGTTGGGGGGGCCCAGGTGTGAGCGACTCCACCGCAGCTGTTTCCATAAACAGTTGAGCTGGTTGAGCTAGCTAGCTTTAGCTTCAGGTTAAACCTTGTAAAAGGTAAATAACTCCTGCCCACGAGTGCCGCATATCGGTGTTTCCTTCCAGGGAAAAGTGTTTCCGGGTTAGTCCTGTTGTGTTGTGATTCTGTGCTGATGTTGTGTCGTTGAGCCTGACTGAGATCCTCGTAATAGCTGCGGAGAATGACTCGCTCTGAGACCAGCCTTCAGTGACCGGCTAATAACCCACACAAAATAGTCCCGTAGTCTGGCAGATTTAGTGACTTTAGTCAATGAAAAACACATTTATTATAAATGTTAGGTTTGTGGGACCCTGGTATAAGCGGATTAAACAACGAGGAGCCGCGTTAGACGTTATAATGCAGGAGGAACAACACTGTGTCGGGCGTTAGAAGCGTCTAACGCGACTCTGAGGTGTTTAATCCTTACATAATGCACACTCCAGAACAGTAGGTGGCGCTGAACAAATGTAATGTCAAAGGCCAGAGACTCGCAACGGGGATGAAGGTTTGTCCCTGTCTTAAATTGTTAACAGCAAATGCGCCTCAACGAGCGACTTTTATACTGTTATTGAAGTAATATGTGACCGGCAGAATATGTACTTTTGCTCAAGAAATGAAACCACGTCTAACAATAATAACTTCCCTACATTTCATTTTTGAACACATACGTTTTTGGAGCAACCTCTCTTTTAAAATCATCCTGTACCATCAAACATTAAAATACTGTAGTCTATAAATGATGCTGCGACATGGAAAATACATTAGCCCCAAAGAGCAGCTGCAGCTAAAATAATTCATATGGACTTATACGTTTGAACCCGCTCGCTCCTCATGGGCTGGACCGAAAACTCAGGCTCCGGCTCAGCTCGCAGCCGGGACGCCCTGGAGGAATAAATAATATCAGCGAGTGGAGAGAGGGTTCTCAATGTGGCGGCTCGAGGCCCAGAAGGGGATCACGAGTCTCTATTATTAACCTCTTAACTGCCGCCTGAACCAAGAGGATCTTTTTCCTCACGTCATCAGAGTTTTTTTTTACATCATTTTTTTGTTGGGTATTCAACTCATTTTTGTAACTTTTTTGTCAAGATTTTTGTAATTTTTTTTATCAAATGTTTGTCATTTTTTTGTCACATTTTTGTCATTTTTTTGTCAATTTTTTATCAAATTTTCGTCCATTTTTTGTCACATTTTTGTCATTTTTTCGTAAATTTTTTATAAAATTTTTGTCATTTTTTTGTCACATTTTTGTCACATTTTTGTCATTTTTTTGTAAATTTTTTATCACATTTTCGTCCATTTTTTGTCACATTTTTTGTCACATTTTTGTCATTTTTTTGTCACATTTTTGTTATTTTTTCGTAAGTTTTTTATCAAATTTTCATCATTTTTTGTCAATTTTTTATCAAATTTTCGTCCATTTTTGTCATTTTTTTGTCACATTTTTGTCACATTTTTGTCATTTTTTGTCACATTTTTGTCACATTTTTGTAATTTTTTCAACAATTTTTTATCAAATGTTTATCATTTTTTCGTCACTTTTTTTGTCACATTTCCATCATTGTTTTTGTCTCAGTTTTGTTGCTATTTCCACACCTTTTTTCCAGAAGCTTTTGGATTGGGGTAAAACCAAACTGGAGAAAACGTGCTCGGTTCAGGTGGGAGTTAAGGGGTCAAAGACTATTTAGAAATCAAAATCAATATAAAAACCTTTAGAGATTTTACTTTAGATACAAATTAGCGTCTTTAAGTGTCCTCTATGCTAAATGCTAACTCAAATTCAGCTACGTTTCTGCTCTTTGTGGGTCAGATACAAATCCAGTGGCCACTAAACTTCATCTTATTATATCTTAATGATAAAGATGATTGTGGCGCATTTACGCACAGAGCAACAGAACTCTGAGAGGAAACGACGTGACCCCTGTTCATGGCTTAGGAAACTGTGTGTGTTTTCGGGAGGTTTTGTTGGAGGGGGGGTCATTGGGGGGTGAGTGTCTGCTCGTCCCGGGGGAGATTTCCACACCTCCGTCCTAATGTGTCTAAAAACGTCCCCAGCGTCAGCCCGTCTCTCACTGTGTTCTGCTCTGGGGGAGCGGCCGGGCATTTCTATCAATTATTCAACTTTATTTTCACGCATTTTATGATGATCTCAGCTTATGGAACCTGGACATTTGCAAGAGAGACTTCAGGGGCTTAATCATGAACTGCTGAACTTGTGGAGGTCTGAACGAGGGTTTGCGTTTTAATGAGGACGGTTCTTTTTATTATAATAATGTCAAACTGAACCTGAATGGATATCACAAACCGACTTACGGCTCATCTTTATTCTTTATTCTTTATTCTTTATTAGGATCCCCATTAGCGCCCAAAAGTGGTTGCTAGTCTTCCTGGGGTCCTGACACAATATAAAATTACAAAACAATTAAAATAGAATACATGAATGCTACACATTTCATATAATCATACAACCTTATAGGACACATATAACACACAGTGACTATGCTCACATGTACTGAGCTCATTGACTTTTTACCTTCAGCTTAAAGTGTGATTTACTCTTAGTATTTCTGATGTTAAAAGGAAACGAGTTCCAGGCGTTTGCTCCTCTGTACAGAACAGTTCTTTTCATTGAGTTACTTTTGGGTCTGGGAACAACCATAGAGTTTGTCGTCACTTGGCGAGTCACATATCTGTGACCAAACCCGCTGAATAAGAGTTTGTTGAACAAAAAACTGGGCTGTTTGTCCATCAAAGCTTTGTGCATGAACATGAGGAGACTGGCCTTTAGTTTGGCCTCAACTGTTAACCAAGCCAGTCTCTTGTGCATCTCACGGACATTAGTGCGGAAAGGACAGTGAAGCACAACTCGAGCTGCTCTATTCTGAGCAATTTGAAGTCTCTGGAGATGCTTTTGTGTAGCATTGGACCACACTATAGGGCAGTGATGTAGGTGAGACAATACTATGCTTTGGACAACAGTTTTCAGAACAGGAGTTGGGCAGTAAGCAGAACTGTCCTGCCTTTGTCACTCGTTTACTGTTACAGGAGCTACGATAGTCACGGATACAGCTCAAAATGCAGCAACTTCTCAAAGCTTAAAAATATCTTTATTACGAAGTATTTTTCATACAAATCACAGAAATACCTTTAATCTGAGCCTGTTCGTACAAATGCAAACATTTTGTTAAGCGTCGAATCCCACACTGCAAAAAGTAATTAACTAGATCAGTATAAACATCTCAATTTGAGCATAATAATCCACATTTTAGTTGTTTTGACTGGTTAAGAAGTTGTTGGTCATTTGTCTTGGATTATTTCACTTGTTCTGAGATGTTTCTGACTCGTTTCGATACATTTCCTCCTTATTTCAGGTCATTTTCTTTGCCAATGGGGAAAGAAAATTGGTCTTATCTCATTGGCAATTTGACTTTCTTATTTCAAGCGAGATTTACCCTAGAACTGGTCTGAAATGTCCTCAAACAAGCAAAGGAAACTCGGTCCGATCAGGAAAAGTGTCTAAATGAGTGAAAACCGACAAAAACAAGAAACATTTCCTCAATGACAAAAATATGACAAAAAAATGACAAAAAATTGATTAAAAAATGACAAAAAAATGACAAAAAATTGACAAAAAAAGACAAAAATGTGATGAAAATTTGACGGGAAAATGACAAAAAACGGACAAAAAAAATACAAAAAATGACAAAAATATGACAAAAATATGACAAAAATTTGATTAAAAAATAACAAAAATTTGATAAAAATTTGACAAAAAAAAGAACAAAAAAATGACAAAAAGTTAAGAAGTTGTTGGGCGTTTGTCCTGGATTATTTCACTTGTTCTGAGATGTTTCTGACTCGTTTCGATACATTTTGTCCTTATTTCAGGTCATTTTCTTTCCCAATGGGGGAAAGAAATTTTCTTTCCCAATGGGGAAAGAAAATTGGCAATCAATCTCATTGGCAATTTTACTTTCTTATTTCAAGCGAGATTTACCCTAGAACTGGTCGGAAATGTCCTCAAACAAGCAAAGCAAACTTGTTCCGATCAGGATAAAAAACGCTCAAAACAAGATATATTTCCTCAATTCAAGTCATTTAAGCCAATGCTTGATATTTACTTTATGCAGTGCAGAACCGATTTATACTGAAGTTCCGGCCTCATATGAAAATGTAAGTCCGTGGAAAGCTCATGTTTTCTTCAAATATGGCGCTGACTGTCCTGCGTTACCATGGAGATCAGCTGCAACAGGCCTATGTCAACATCTTTTAGCTTTAAAGGAACAGGCCAGCGTTTTTACACACTGAGATATGTTCTTACCTGAGCTGTGACGAGTTCTTTAGGAGAACGTGACTGATCTTCAGTCACGTAAACACAGCGCAGACGGCGTTAGCATTTAGCCTCTCCCTCTCTCCTCTATAGCTCCAAAACAGGTCAAGATAGAAGCTACCAAGCTCTTCCACGTTTTCCCTATTTAAATATGGTTACGTGAAGTGTTACACTACAAAGTATAATTAAAGATTACTGCGCGGATTTCAAACCTATGCCTATTGCCTATGTCAATTATTATAAACCGCTAATAATAAATAAGGACAACTATGGATAATTTGTCGTCTGTATAAAAATCTATGGAGGGAATGTAATCGAATAAATGACGTCTTGTATCAGTGATTTGCGCTTAGCTCAGATAATCATTTAAAGATGTTGTTAGCAAAAGCTAAATGTTAGTTTATTAGTTCAAAAATATATAAAAGAACTTCACCTTTTCCGAGCACTGTCATTTCACTCGCAATTTTGTTACTACGAGGACAAAGCTCACACTAAACCAAACAAAAATAGTGTTTAAGCAAAAAGCTCACATTAGACCACATGCGTCAAGGTCAAGGCCCACGGGCCACAGGCGGCCCGCGAGATGATTTAATGTGGCCCTTTGAGGAGCATGAATTCCTGAGTCTCCAGCCCTTTCCTGTGTGCGGAGTTATGGATTTTTAATGAAATAATCAGTTTGCTCACTCCAGCCACTAGGGGGCAGCTTAAATGTAAAAAGGAGAGATTTCCACACGTGTCCAGCAGAGGGCACTGACATAATAAGAGATCAAGATACAAACAGCATATTATAGCCATGTGGTAAATGGTCAGTCTGCCCCAGGGCGGCTATAAGATATGATAAGATAAGATAAGATAAACCTTTATTAATCTCACAAAGGAGAAATTCACTTGTTACAGTCGGCGTTACTTCACAGTCTTATTGCACAGTCTGACAGCAGTGGGGATGAAGGCTTTGCGGTAGCGCTCCGTCCTGCACTGAGGGTGTCTCAGTCTGCCACTGAGAGAGCTGCTCAGCTCTTCTACAGTCCCGTGCAGTGGGTGGGAGGTGTTGTCCATGATGGAGGTGAGCTTGGCTAACACCCTCCTGTCCCTCACCTCCTCCACAGAGTCCAGGGGGCAGCCCAGGACGGAGCTGGCCCTCCTGACCAGCTTGTTCAGTCTGTTCTTGTTCTCAGTCTCCTCAGAAGGACCTCAGTCTCCTCAGAAGGACCTCAGTCTCCTCAGAAGGGCCTCAGTCTCCTCTGAAGGACCTCAGTCTCCTCAGAAGGTGAAGGCGACTTTGGCCCTTCTTGTACAGGGCGTTGGTCCAGTTTATTGTTGAGGTGAACACCCAGGTACTTGAAACTGTCCACCTCCTCAATGTCCTCCCCCTGGATGTTCAGCGGTGTGTGCGGTAGTGGCTTCCTCGTGAAGTCGATCACCATCTCCTTCGTCTTACTGATGTTCAAGCACAGGTGGTTGCGCTCACACCAGTCCACAAAGTCTAGGATGACTGACCGGTTCTCCAGGTCGTTCCCCTTAGACACACAGCCCACGATGGCGGAGTCGTGGGAGAACTTCTGGAGATGACAACTGTCCGTGTTGTATGTGACGTCCGATGTGTAGATGGTGAAGAGAAACGGTGAGAGGACGGTGCCTTGAGGGGCCCCGGTGCTGCAGACGACCACCTCAGACTCACAGCTGCGCAGCCGCACATACTGAGGTCGGTCCGTGAGGTAGTCGATGGTCCACCTCACAGAGACCATCGACTCCGCCATTTTTAAGCGTTTCTGTTGTGTTTTCGTCGTTTTTTCCATCTTTTTCATCGATTTTCGTATTGCTTTTTCATCCCTCCTTAGTCGTGTGTTGTTGATGCATGTTTTTCACTTCATTGCTGCTTTTTTGTTGCTTTTTCACTACTCTTCAGTCATCTGTTTGTGTTGCTTGTTTATTGTGTTCTATGTTCCGGCACATTTTGTTGCTCTTTTGCCACTTTTTTTTGCTTTTGAGGGGTTAAGAGGGCAAACCAAGACCCAAAAAAAAGCCAATGCTGGCAAGACATGAAGAAGAAATCGTGATCACTCCTTGGTTCCGTTTCCTCTGTTTCGAACGCCTCTGTTTACGTCTAGGGCTCGGGGACAGAACGCTGCGCTCTGATTGGTCCCGACTCCCGAGTTCTACCCGGCAACAAACGATTACGTAAACTGAGAATGAGCAGGAGGGACGTCTGCTTCAGCGTCTGTCTGATTAATATTGATGAGAGAGAAAACAAGAGGGAATATGTTTTATTTAGAGACGGCGGGTCAGCGCGGCAACGAGGTCCCGGGTTCAGCGGAGACTTTGTGTTTTTGGTTTATTGCCAGCTGGTTTTAGCCAAAGCCTGAGTTTCTGTGGACTTTCTAATGTCGGTGTTGGCAGCGGGAAACAACTGTTATAATTGCGTTAATACTGGTGGGAAATGGGGGGTTTGCTTCTTCACACTACCTTTCAGGCAGGATTGGAACTTGTTTTTTTTGTTTTTTTTAAATATTACTTTGTTTGTGCAATGTGACACCTGAGTTTGAGTTGGACATGTTTACTTTCCACTATCTGGGGCCACAGATACAATACGATATGAAATACTGTATAAGGCGAGACACTGCAGGTGAATGGGGGAAAAATTTATATTTACAGATGTCAATTTGAAACCTTTGCTGTCGATCACTGGCATAAATGTGAGAGAAAAATACATTGCAAGTTTTCAAGGTGTTTTATGCCTAAAAATGCCCCAAATTTCCCATCTTTTCAGCGACGAAATCTGAATAATGGATAGAGCTACATTCAAATTTATGTTTTAATTTTATTGATGAATGAGTTGCCAAGACTTTCTCAAAGGGGATTTAGGATTTCTTGTTTAGTTTTAAAATAAACTGTTTTTTAGTGGAAGAATTTGTAAAAATGTAATTTTCGCCTTATTTTTTGACATTCAAAACTCAATAAATGGGGCTTAAGGGATTAGATAATAAAAAATCCCTCTGAAAAAATCTTCCAAATCTTGTTCAGTCCAAGGCTGGAAAATGTGAAGTCTTTAGGTCCGACTGACGTGGACATAGTGTCGCCACAATGACAGAAACATGTGTTTTGAGAAAAAGGCCCTTGAAATTGTGTTCTCCCATATAAGTCTATGGGGGAACATTGAATCAGCGCAATATTTAAACATGTTACTGTGAAGATTAGGGATATTTTCCGGGTGAAAGTTTGTATGTTCAGAGACAGATTTGGCCCAAAACCTGAAAACTGAAAAAATGTAGTTTTGCCTGTAGTGTCTCCCCTTAAACCCAATAAAAATTCAGTTTATCAGCTGCATAAAAAGATTTAATAATGTCAGAGAATGATGGAAATATAAAGGCAGAAACAGAAGCTCTACTGGACCATGGACACTACATCACTGGTCAAGAAAAGTAATCGGCTTTCTCCACAGAAGAGCCAGAGTCCCAGCCCCCGTTGTGTGGTTCTTCTACAGAGGGACTATAGACCAGCTCCATCACTGTGTGGTTCTTCTCTTTGTGAGAGCAGCGGAGAAGATCTGCGGAGCCCCTCTCTCCTCTATTAAGGACATGTTCACCCGTCTCACCCCCTTTGCGGGCCAGTTCCAGTCGACTGAAGAACAGTTTCACACACCGGGCTATCCAGGGGGATTCACCTATTGTACATGTTTTTAGTGGTAGACACAGGGAGAACATGCTCCACACAGAAAGGCCCCGTCCTGGTGGGAATCGAACCCGGGACCTTCGAGCTGTGAAGCTGAGGCTCTAACCGCTGTGCCACCGAGCCGCCCACTTTAAAGAATGGAATGTTTTATCTCTCTGTGAGAAGCACTTCCTACATTAAGAGTTTTGATCTTAGTTTTTCTTAAAATACGAAAAAACATTCTTTGTCTAAAACTGAAGAAGATTCAAAAAGTTTTTCTTTCTTGTTACAAGAAAAATTATCATGTTTTTAGCAAATATATCTGAACAAGAAATGGCCAGATTTTATTTCCTAAAACAAGATTTTTTTTCTCAAGAAAACTTTGCTCGGCAAAACATTATTACTTTTTAGGGAAAAAAAGTAAGACATTTTTTACTTGCTTAGAATCCACTTTTTGCAGTGCTGGATGTGGACGGACTAGAAACATGGATGAAATGTTGCAGCACAGGATAGTCCAGATGGTGGATGAGAAGCCCTACAGAACTTCTAAAGAGATCCAAGCCGTCCTGCGTGCCCATGGTTCATCGGTTTCAGAGCAACGTCTGAATGAGACTGAAACCAAACACTGGCATTTGAGGAAGTGTTGAAGAAAACTTGCCCACGCCTGGATTACAAAGTGCAGAGAGTGATTGTCTGATTGGAAAAATGTCACATCGTCAAGTGAGTTCAACCAAATACAGGCTCTTTAAGCTCTTAACTCCCACCTGAACGGATCCAATTTTCTCCAGTTTGGCTTTACCCTAATCAAAAAGCTTCTTGGGGAAACAAGCACCAAAACAGCCACAAGAAATGAGAAGAAAACAAGGATGTAAATGCAACAAAAACATGGCAAAAAATCAACAAAAATGTGACAAAAAATGTGACAAAAAATCAACAAAAATGTGACAAAAATTCAACAAAAAAGTGACAAAAATTCAACAAAAAAGTGACAAAAACTCAACAAAAAAGTGACAAAAAATCAACAAAAAAGTGACAAAAATTCAACAAAAAAGTGACAAAAAATCAACAAAAATGTGGCAAAAATTCAACAAAAAAGTGACAAAAAATCAACAAAAATGTGGCAAAAACTCAACAAAAATATGACAAAAACTCAACAAAAATGTGACAAAAACTCAACAAAAAAGTGACAAAAATTCAACAAAAAAGTGACAAAAAATCAACAAAAATGTGGCAAAAATTCAACAAAAAAGTGACAAAAAATCAACAAAAATGTGACAAAAACTCAACAAAAATATGACAAAAACTCAACAAAAATGTGACAAAAACTCAACAAAAAAGTGACAAAAATTCAACAAAAAAGTGACAAAAAATGTGACAAAAAATCAACAAAAATGTGACAAAAAATGTGACAAAAAATCAACAAAAATGTGACAAAAATTCAACAAAAAAGTGACAAAAAATGTGGCAAAAATTCAAGAAAAAGTGACAAAAAATCAACAAAAATGTGGCAAAAATTCAACAAAAATGTGACAAAACTTCAAAAAAAAGTGACAAAAATTCAACAAAAAAGTGACAAAAACTCAACAAAAATTCAACAAAAATGTGACAAAACTTCAAAAAAAAGGGACAAAAATTCAACAAAAATGTGACAAAAAATCAACAAAAAATGTGACAAAAAATCAACAAAAATGTGACAAAAACTCAACAAAAAAGTGACAAAAAATGTGACAAAAAATCAACAAAAATGTGACAAAAAATGTGACAAAAAATCAACAAAAATGTGACAAAAACTCAACAAAAATGTGACAAAAACTCAACAAAAAAGTGACAAAAAATGTGGCAAAAATTCAAGAAAAAGTGACAAAAAATCAACAAAAATGTGACAAAAACTCAACAAAAATGTGACATAAATTCAACCAAAAAGTGACAAAAATGTGGCAAAAATTCAACAAAAATGTGACAAAACTTCAAAAAAAAGTGACAAAAATTCAACAAAAAAGTGACAAAAACTCAACAAAAAAGTGACAAAAATGTGGCAAAAATTCAACAAAAATGTGACAAAAAATCAACAAAAAAGTGACAAAAACTCAACAAAAATGTGACAAAAATTCAACAAAAAATGTGACAAAAAATCAACAAAAATGTGACAAAAACTCAACAAAAGTGACCAAAAAAAAAAAAAACCCACACAAAATAAGGTGACACAACACAGCAACAACGTGAGGAAAAAGATCAGTTTTGTGGGTCTTAGCTTTCAAATGAGGTGTTACACAGGCCTATATAACAGCCAAAGAGGCGGGTGGTAAGAGGTTAAAGGCGGGTGTGCACAACAAAGCTCTCTCTGGAGCGGCTGCAGTGACTAAACGAACAGTCTTCAGTTAACACGAACCCGTCTCCTCCTAAAACAGATCAGGAAACGTTCACTGTGCTGTTTTTAATGAGCTGCTGCTGTTCACATCTGGGAGATAAATAAAGGATACAGCAGATGAGGAGGAGGAGGAGGAGGAAGAGGAGGGGGTGATGGGAAATGGAGTTCACAACATGGCATAATGATAAGACTGATGAAAGGCAAGGGACTGTGTCGAACTGGCAATGGTGAGATGGTAGAACAGAACCATTTAAAGTGTCTTTCCCGGCGAGTGGTGGGACATAGTGTTACAGTGTATTTAAGATATTTTTCTTCCTTAAAGGGACTATAAGGAGTTTAAAAATGTTAAAATTAAGTATTTTCCTCCCCCTACATGTTCCTCCATGTCCTAATGTGTAGAATGAGCTCAGACCTGTTCACCACAACTGCCTCTAAAATCCTGTACGGTCACTCAAAAATGTGTCACTTCGGCCCGAATTGCCGTCATGCACGAGCTTAATATAGAAGGTGCAGTTACACATGTGGCTTGAGGTGGCAGTAGTGAGTATAAAATGGCGAACTTGCTTCCAGCCCCTTTAAAGGGATATTTCAGGATTTTTGACATAGGGCCTCATTTCCTACTTTTACCGAGCGGGTAACACTTCACATTAGGGGCTGGTAAGTCTGTGGTACTTACTGTGGTAATTACAGTGGTACTAATTGGTACTTAGTGTGGTACACTGCAAAAAGTAATTAACTAGATATAAACATCTCAATTTGAGCATAATAATCCACATTTTGGTTGTTTTAACTCATTAAGATGTAGTTGGGCATTTGACCGAGATTATTTCACTTGTTCTGAGATGTTTCTGACTCGTTTCGATACGTTTCGTCCTTATTTCAGGTCATTTTCTTTGCCAATACGAGCGATCGCGATGTCGTCACATCCGTTGGCCGTGGTCGGCATTTTACATTTTCATATTTGATAAACATTTTATTAAAATCCTATAATCAGCAAAAACAATGTCCATAAACAGGGCATTGCTTCTCTTGCGCTGTAACAGATCTATCATTTTATAAAACCGAGTTAGAGGCCTGTATGCATCAGCTGTTGCCGACCATTCACCAAAACATCCGGCGAAAATTGCGGAAGTAACAATAACAGCGATCGCTCGTATGGGGCAAGAAAAATGGTCTTGTCCCATTGGCAGTTTAACTTTCTTATTTCAAGTGAGATTTACCATAGAACTGGTCTGAACTGTCATCAAACAAGCAAAATAATCTTGGTCAGATCAGGAAAAAGGTCTGAATGAGTTAAACCCTCTATAAACAAGATATATTTCCTCAGTTCAAGTCATTTAAGCCAATGCTTGATATTCACTTTTTGTAGTGCACTTACAGTGGTACTTACAGTGGTACGTCTTGGTACTTATTGTGGTGCTAAAAGTGGTAAGTACTAGTAATTAGGGTTAGGGAGTCACAGAGTTACCCCTGTATCTCTCATTACTAAGAGACACAGGGGTAACTCTTAGTAATGAAGTACTTCTATTTACTTTGGTATTTTAAGTGATGGTTTCTAGTAGTTACAATGATATATCTATGGTACTTATTGGTAATTCAAGGATACTACACCAGCAATTCATAGGTAGTAAATGAGGTACTTCTACAAACAGAAGTCATTTCTAGGATTGTGTGACTATAAAGCAACATAAAACAGCATTAGGGAAAACAAGAAGTACGACCTTCATTACTAAGAGTTACCACTGTTTCTAGAAGTACATACCTGGTAATTCTCACTATAGCATCCTTTAAGTACCACAATAAGTACCTAGAATTACCACTGTGAGTACCAAGGACTTACCCGCCCGTAATGTAAAGTGTTACCATGTTTGGAATTCATGCCGTCCTTATATTTGAAGAGTTTAGCGGTGCTAGGCTAGTGCTAGGCTAGTGCTAGGCTAGTGCATGTCTATGGTAACTATTAGCCTGCTTTAAAAACAGTCTGACCCAAGCACAGAGCCCCTGAGGCACTTACAACACCAGACTAACCATATAAATGTCTGTGTCGACTGAATATGTTTTGAAATATAAACATTTTGCATTTTAAAGAACTTATATTTGAGCAGCATCAGCTTCCTGGTTGTAGCTACGCAGCGGCGGAGTGATCTGCTCCGTTACCGGATCTACATTAGTTTTTTAGCATTACTACACGTGGAATTCACAAAGGAGCTTTCTACAAATCAGACATGGCAACGTTTGGAGGACGAGCCCATGAGGTTTTTAACGCAGGCTACTAGTTACCATAGACATGCACTAGCCTAGCATTAGCCTAGCACTAGCCTAGCACCACTAAACTCTTCAAATATAAGAACTGCATGAATTAAATATATATTTCTCTCCAGAAATCAACAACTCAGACCTGTGCATCTGATTATAACTACTTCCCCCTCAGCAGGAATCACGCTGAAGAGAGTGTACGCTTGCTCAAAGATTGCATTACAAATTTGCATGTTGCACTTTCCGAAGTTTGCGTCCCTGAACCCCGCGTATCGGCATCTGCGCATAAACTGATTTCCCATGTTTTAACCGGGTAACTCAGCCCCTCGCAGAGCCGGAGCTGGCACGGTCCGCGAGCAGCTGGCGACTCCGCGGATGAGGGAAGAAACACGCGGTCCGGGGTTTTAGCCAAAAAGTTTGCTTCCTAAAGTGAGTGTTCAAGCGGTTTCTGCGTGGAGCTGTGAGCGTGTCCTTCAGGCGGAGCTTCACCGACGGGCAGTACTTTAAAAGCCGTGTGAGTTATGTGTAGGGCAGGGTACCAGTACTACGATACCTGCTTTTCGGTACCGGTGCCTTAACGGTACTTTTTTCGATACCTTTGTTATTTTAATAAAGTTAAAATAATGTGCAGGAAAAGTCTGGTTCAGGAGGAAGTCCAAACATCAGAAAACAGGAGCAGCAGCGTCACCTGGAACTTCATGTTTCTCTCAGAATTCCCACTAAAGCCGTGATAAAAAGAGAGTTGGGACATTATTCCCTCCTGAGCTGCAGGAACAGACCAGATCCACATCAGGAGCGTTTACTGAAGATAAACGTTTCTAAACTCACTGAGCTGTTCCACAGTGAAAGCTCCTCACACGTCACAGATCTGTTACATAGTGAGAGCGCTCACTCTGTCACTGACAATGCACCATAACTGTTCAAACATGGCTAATGCAGAGTGAGCCTCACCTTTTCCAGAGACAATCTTTGATCCCAAACGCTCCGGTGCAGCTGGAGCTTAAACAACAGCAGTAACTTCAGGCTCTGCGGCTAAAGCTAAAGCTAAAGGTAAAGCTAAAGGTAAAGCTAAAGCTAAAGCTAAAGCTAAAGCTAAAGGTGAAGCTAAAGGTAAAGGTAAAGCCAAAGGTAAAGGTAAAGGTAAAGCTAAAGCTAAAGCTAAAGGTAAAGGTAAAGGTAAAGCTAAAGCTAAAGGTAAAGGTAAAGGTAAAGGTAAAGCTAAAGCTAAAGCTAAAGCTAAAGGTAAAGGTAAAGGTAAAGCTAAAGCTAAAGCTAAAGCTAAAGCTAAAGGTAAAGGTAAAGCTAAAGCAAAAGCTAAAGCTAAAGGTAAAGGTAAAGCTAAAGGTAAAGGTAAAGGTAAAGGTAAAGCTAAAGGTAAAGCTAAAGCTAAAGCTAAAGCTAAAGGTAAAGGTAAAGGTAAAGCTAAAGCTAAAGGTAAAGGTAAAGCTAAAGCTAAAGCTAAAGGTAAAGGTAAAGGTAAAGGTAAGGCTAAAGCTAAAGCTAAAGGTAAAGGTAAAGGTAAAGGTAAAGGTAAGGCTAAAGCTAAAGCTAAAGCTAAAGGTAAAGGTAAAGGTAAAGGTAAAGGTAAGGCTAAAGGTAAAGGTAAAGGTAAAGGTAAAGGTAAAGCTAAAGCTAAAGCTAAAGGTAAAGGTAAAGGTAAAGGTAAAGCTAAAGCTAAAGGTAAAGGTAAAGGTAAAGCTAAAGCTAAAGCTAAAGGTAAAGGTAAAGCTAAAGCTAAAGCTAAAGCTAAAGGTAAAGGTAAAGGTAAAGCTAAAGCTAAAGGTAAAGGTAAAGGTAAAGGTAAAGGTAAAGGTAAAGCTAAAGCTAAAGCTAAAGGTAAAGGTAAAGCTAAAGCTAAAGCTAAAGCTAAAGCTAAAGGTAAAGGTAAAGGTAAAGCTAAAGCTAAAGCTAAAGCTAAAGCTAAAGGTAAAGGTAAAGCTAAAGCTAAAGGTAAAGGTAAAGGTAAAGGTAAAGGTAAAGCTAAAGCTAAAGCTAAAGGTAAAGGTAAAGCTAAAGCTAAAGCTAAAGCTAAAGGTAAAGGTAAAGGTAAAGCTAAAGCTAAAGGTAAAGGTAAAGGTAAAGGTAAAGTTAAAGCTAAAGCTAAAGCTAAAGGTAAAGGTAAAGGTAAAGGTAAAGCTAAAGCTAAAGCTAAAGGTAAAGGTAAAGGTAAAGGTAAATCTAAAGCTAAATCTAAAGCTAAAGCTAAAGCTAAAGCTAAAGGTAAAGCTAAAGCTAAAGCTAAAGCTAAAGCTAAAGGTAAAGGTAAAGCTAAAGCTAAAGCTAAAGGTAAAGGTAAAGGTAAAGGTAAAGGTAAAGGTAAAGCTAAAGCTAAAGGTAAAGGTAAAGCTAAAGCTAAAGCTAAAGCTAAAGCTAAAGCTAAAGGTAAAGCTAAAGCTAAAGGTAAAGGTAAAGGTAAAGGTAAAGGTAAAGCTAAAGCTAAAGCTAAAGCTAAAGCTAAAGGTAAAGGTAAAGCTAAAGCTAAAGCTAAAGGTAAAGGTAAAGCTAAAGCTAAAGCTAAAGCTAAAGCTAAAGCTAAAGCTAAAGCTAAAGCTAAAGCTAAAGCTAAAGCTAAAGGTAAAGCTAAAGCTAAAGCTAAAGCTAAAGCTAAAGGTAAAGGTAAAGGTAAAGCTAAAGCTAAAGCTAAAGGTAAAGGTAAAGGTAAAGGTAAAGGTAAAGGTAAAGGTAAAGGTAAAGGTAAAGCTAAAGGTAAAGCCCATGTGTTTCTCGTTGTCACTGCTTTTCTCTTTGTCTAAGAGTCTAGTTTCTTATTCAGTTCAGGTTTAGTCCTGGTTTAGTCCTGGTTTAGTCCTGGTTCAGTCCTGGTTTAGTCCTGGTTTAGTCCTGGTTTAGTCCTGGTTTAGTCCTGGTTTAGTCCTGGCTCTGCCATCTCTGATAATGACTGAAGTGTGAGTAAGTTACAGCGTCGCTTCTGCATTTGCGCTGAAGCTGCTCATGAGTTCAGGCTGTTTTAGACTCACTGTGGATCATTTACTGACGTTTAGAGAGAAAAAGTACCGAAAATTAGCTCCGAAAAAAAAAAAGGTTTTCGATAGCGTCCCCTACTGGAGCTTTTCGGTCGGTACCAAGTTTAACGGTACCCAGCCCTAGTTATGTGTTCCCGCTCTCGTCTCTAACTCTCACCTTCACGTGTTCACGCTCTGGGATTCTGTGAATTTGCGACGCTCACTTTGTTTTCACCACATTTATGCCAACGTGGCCAAAACACGTCAGCGCTTCTCGGTCTTCCATGACTGGATATTGAAGATGCGATTGAAGGAGTGTGAGGCTGCAACAAAACACTGCCTGAGTGTTCAAAGTTTAGGTACGACTGATATAAAAAGATAAGCAGGCTCTCTGGCAAACTTCAGCTGGGCCTGGACATGCACTGGCTTCTGGTTCTGGGATTGTTGCTCACCGTTCTCATGATCATTTTGACCCCACGGGATGAGATCTTGCGTGGAGCCCCAGATCGAGGGAGATTATCAGTGTCTTCTATGTCTTCCATTTTCTGATAATTGGATAATTCTGACAGTTGATTTTTTCACACCGAGCTGCTCGCCTATTGTAGATTCACTCTTCCCAGTCTGGTGCAGGTCTACAGTTCTTTTCCTGGTGTCCTTCCACAGCTCTTTGGGCTTGGCCATAGTGGAGTTTGGAGTCTGACTGTTTGAGGCTGTGGACAGGTGTCTTTTATACAGATAACCAGTTCAAACAGGGTTAGTGCTAGATCGTCTGCTCCGGAGGGACGGTCTGCTGTGAAAACGTGAGATATCATGACACAAATTAAGGTTAGGGACAGGGAAATGGTTAACCTCTTAACTCCCGCCTGAACCGAGAGGATCTTTTTCCTCACGTCATCACTTTTTTTTTTCCAACATTTTTTTGTTGGGTGTTCAACTGATTTTTGTAACTTTTTGGTCATTTTTTATCACATTTTTGTCATTTTTTCGTCAATTTTTCCGTCAATTTTTAATCAATTTTTTGTCACACTTTGTCACATTTTTGTCATTTTTTCGTCATTTTTTCGTCAATATTTCGTCAATTTTTAATCAATGTTTTGTCACATTTTCGTCATTTTTTCGTCAATTTTTAATCAATTTTTTGTCACATTTTTGACAATTTTTTGTCCATTTTTTTATCCATTTTTTGTCAATTTCTTGTGACATTTTTGCCACTTTTTCATACATTTTTCGTCACTTTTTTGTCAATGTTTTCTCACTTTTTTGTCACATTTCCATCATTGTTTTATTGCTATTTTCACAGCTTTTTTCCTGAAGCTTTTGGACTGGGGTAAAGCAAAACTGGAGAAAATGTGCTCGGTTCAGGTGGGAGTTAAGGGGTTAACCTTAAGGATTAGGATTATTTGTATTTTTAGACAAACCAACTCATAGATCTACACAAACTCACAGCAGACCGTCCCTCCGGAGCAGACGATCTAGCACTAACCTTCAAACAGGTGCCATTAATACAGGTAACAAGTGGAGGACAGAAGAGCCTCTTAAAGAAGAAGTTACAGAGATCTTCCTGGTTTGAAGTGACCGAATACTTATTTTCCACCATCATTTACAAATAAATTATTTAAAAATCCTACAATGTGAATTCCTGGATTTTTTTTCACATTCTGTCTCTCACAGTTGAAGTGAACCTATGATGAAAATTACAGACCTCTATCGTTATTTTAAGTGGCAGAACTTGCACAATTGGTGGCTGACTAAATACTTTTTTGCCCCACTCACTACAAAAAGTAAATATCAAGCATTGGCTTAAATGACTTGAATGGAGGAAATGTTTCTTGTTTTGAGCGGTTTTCACTCATTTAGACACTTTTCCTGATCGGACCCAGTTTACTTTGCTTGTTTGAGGACATTTCAGACCAGTTCTAGGGTAAATCTCGCTTGAAATAAGAAAGTAAAATTGCCAATGAGATAAGACCAATTTTCTTTCCCCATTGGCAAAGAAAATGACCTGAAATAAGGACGAAATGTATCGAAACGAGTCAGAAACATCTCAGAACAAGTGAAATAATCCAGGACAAATGAGCAAGAACTTTTTAACTAGTCAAAACAACTAAAATGTGGATTATTATGCTCAAATTGAGATGTTTATACTGATCTAGTTAAATACTTTTTGCAGTGTACAGAGTGTCCCTGGTACTCTGGTCCTGTATCAGCACAGTGGAACTTGGAGTACCAGGGTGATTTTATCCAGAGTGTCCCTGGTACTCTGGTCCTGTATCAGCACAGTGGAACTTGGAGTACCAGGGTGATTTTATCCAGAGTTACCCTGGTACTCTGGTCCTGTATCAGCACAGTGGAACTTGGAGTACCAGGGTGATTTTATCCAGAGTGTCCCTGGTACTCTGGTCCTGTATAAGCAGAGTGGAACTTGGAGTACCAGGGTGATTTTATCCAGAGTTACCTCGGTACTCTGGTCCTGTATAAGCACAGTGGAACTTGGAGTACCACGGTGATTTTATCCAGAGTTACCCTGGTACTCTGGTCCTGTAACAGCACAGTGGAACTTGGAGTACCAGGGTGATTTTATCCAGAGTTACCCTGGTACTCTGGTCCTGTATCAGCAGAGTGGAACTTGGAGTACCAGGGTGATTTTATCCAGAGTTACCCTGGTACTCTGGTCCTGTATAAGCAGAGTGGAACTTGGAGTACCAGAAAATGACCTGAAATAAGGACGAAATGTATCGAAACGAGTCAGAAACATCTCAGAACAAGTGAAATAATCCGGGACAAATGCCCAAGAACAACTTAACTCGTCAAAACAACTAAAATTTGGATTGTTGTGCTCAAATTGAGATGTTTATACTGATCTAGTTAGTTATGTTTTGCAGAGCTGTATAAGAGCTTTTGGCTGTTGTCAGGCAGGGCATCAGCTTCTCTTTTCCATTGTGGCTCCTTCTGACATGGTTGGATTGTGATGTTTAAACTCATATCTAAGAGAAGAGGAGGCGTTGAAGGAAATTGCACCCAAGTTGATTTGACACTTGAACCGAGAAGGCGCTAACAAACAAGGGAGCATTGTTCTTGTTAAGTTTAGCACCTACTCGGCGGTGCTTCCTGAGAAAAGCTGAAACAACTGCGGAAAATGACTGTGAGAGACGTCACTCTGATTAAAGTCAATAATTCACCGTTTCTGATCAAATGTCTTTACAGAGAAACATCTGAACATCATCAGTGTCGAGTGAATGAAATCTGAATTGTCGTGTTAGTTTGAGAAGTCTGTCAAACACAATGTGAATCTGAAATAAAAGAAAACCCGCAGGATTAAAGAACCAGGTCTAAGACTAAATCAGTTTTGTGAGCTTCCTGCCGACTCTAGAGGTGAGAAAGGAGTTCATTCAGAGGTGCCTCGAGGTAAAGGCGGCTCCGGCCGTAAACTGTGGGAATGGAGCACATAAACCACAGAGGCACGTTTATCTCCTTCACACCGGGGCGCGCCGTTCATTTGGACCATTCGTCTTTCCGGACAACTGTTAAGAGCTCGTATTTTAGAAAGTTGGATCGATAAAAACAAAAAAACAAGATAAATATAAAATCAGTGTTCATTTTGTTAACTTATAACTAAATAAAATGAAAACAAGAGACGACAAACAGAGTGGGTTTGCAGGTGTTTCGACTTTTGGTCACAGCCTTCAGTATAGCACTATGTAACAGGATTTTAATTATAGGTTTTCTGAGAAGAAACTTTCATATAACATTAGCGTCTTCTAAGGCCCTGTCCATACGAAGTCAAGCTGAGGACCAAACGCAAAGATATTTCATCAATCCATCGACGAGCCCAGCGTTTTGGGGGTCTGTAAATAAACATTTTCCAAACTAGGTCCCAGAGGAAAGATCTCTTTTTTTTTTCATTTTTTTTTTCATTGTTTTTATTATGCAATCAAAAAAAATAGCACAATAGCAGGGCAAACAGACAACTGGTCTTCCTTCCAAGTAATAGCCAAGAGTAAACAATGGAGGGGAAAGAAAACCAAAATGTACATTTCCCTTCAATTTACATACAACGCTTTTTCTTTATTACACATAAACAAACAATTCAGACAATTCAGACAAATAACACAAAAGACTAGACACAAAAACAAGACGAAACAAAAACAAAACAAACAAAAAAAGGACTCATTCATTCGCACATTCTTTGAATGAGCTGTAAAAGAAAAAAAGGAAAAAAGAAAAAGTTTAGCATTACAAAGTTAGAATTAGCAACCACTAAAAAAAAAGAAAAAAGGAAAAAAATGAGTTAAGCTGAGCTAGCGTTGGGGCAGTTACAGGGCATCAAATATTGCTTTCCACACAGAGTTGAACTGTTTTTGTTTATAATGATCTACTGACATAGTTTTCTCAATGTTTAAATAATATTTCATTAGGTTTTTCCATTTATCCAACCCTGGATTGGAAAGATCTCAAAACGTCTTAAGAATAAACTCTCCTCCTCGTCTCTTCTGTAGATCCTAAATCCTTGAATCATTGAATTCAATCAATCGTTTCATTTTCTCTGTTTCCACAAACGTTTACTGCGCATGCGTCGCTACATCGTGTTCTATTCTCTGTGTGAGCGTCACAGCGCCTCACACAGGCCTGGAAGATGAACTGCGCTGTTTTCACAGACCTGAGTCGACCCGTGTGGACGCTCACATTTACTGAGCTGCTTCAGGCTCACAAAGAAAGTTTCTGAAAACATAAGCGTTTTGTCTTCGTGTGGATATAGCCTAAGCCAGGGGTCGGCGAGTTTTCTTGCACGAGGGACGATTTTATTTATTGTAAACAGACCGAGGGCCAAAGCCGCTGATTATTATTAAAGAGGGGGTATTGTGCTTTTTTCAATCCCATAGCACCAGTCTATATCACACTAACATGATGACCAAACCTTCTGTTGGTCTGTAAATGCAGTAAATTAGAATAACTGCCTTGTATAAAATGTCTCTCTCAAAATGGCTGTAGTGAATGTCTTGAAATAGGCCTCTGTCTCTTTAAGAACCTCTGAGCCTTTCCGACACGCCCCCTCCACACGCTGTCTGTGGCATCAGTGGGGAGGGGGTTCTGCTGAGGAGCAGTGGTTGGTTACTCGGCTGGTGACGAAAGCTCGGAGGCGTCTCCAGGAGGTGGGGGCGTTCCTAGGAGGACTCGGGCAAACCTATCCCTAAAATGGCCGCCATCAGAGTTTTTACAGATTACTCAGAAATACGTGAATGTGCCAAGGCAACACTTCAGGCATGTTTTTAATGAGGGAATGACATAAAAACATGATGTAAAGCTTGAAAAAGTCCATTTTGCAGAATACCCCCCTTTTAAGTAAACACAACAGTGGAAAAAAGACCATCTTAAATTAGATAAATGACTTAAAATTGCTTGAATTAAAGTTCTTCTATGTTGAATTGAGTCGGTTTGAACTAATCCAAGATACAAATGCTATAGCGCCAATGGAACAAGAATAAAAAAGAGAATAACTACTACTAGAGGTTTTATCTCGTCTAAGACCAAATCTACTTAAACCTTAGATTTAATCTGTTCATTCAAGTAGATTTATGTCATTTCTTCCTTAAAATGATGATTCTTTTTCCAGTGCAGTTCTTTCAAATGCCAGTGTTGTGCATAATATATGACCTCATTGGGTGCATTGACAGTGTTTCTACCTTTTTTCCCTCCAATTTATCTCTAATAATGTTAAAAGTACTCTCTGATTTGTGTAATAATGTTTTTAAAAATCATCTCGTTGCCTACCCCTGGCCTAAGCTAACTTGTAGCATCAGCTGTTTTGTTTTGCATATGAGTTTACTCATTCAACACAAAACACAACTTTATCTGAGGCCGTTTTCACACATGTTGGAGCGACTTGTAGGTCGGCTCGAGTCCGAGTTCCACCTGTATTTACTCCAAAGTTAGATCAGTCCATGCTCACACACAGAGAAGAAGAGAGAGACCTTGATTATTTAACTTCTCAACTCCCGCCTGAACCGAGAGCATTTTCTCCAGTTCAGCTTTACCCAAATCCTGTAGGCCAGTGTAGCGCCTCATTTGAAAGCTAAGATCTACAAAACTCATCTAAATGGATCTTTTTCCTCACATCAGATTTTTTTTCATCACTTTTTTGTTGGGCAGTCATCTCATTTTTGTCAAATTTTCAGATTTTTTTGTCCATTTTTTTGTCACTTTTTGTCACTTTTTCGCCAATGTTTTCTCACTTTTTTCACATTGTTAGGCCCGAGCAACGGACACGCAGTGTCCCGCGAGGGACTCATTAAGATCGACAACGGGGAACGAAAATGCAAGAATTCACGTAGCAAACGTGAACCGATTCGCAAGTAACAGGGGTCAAAACGTTGTGCTCCGCAAGCTCTAATTTTGGGTGGGGTTCGCGAGAGAAAATAATAAAAGATGGCTCAGTGGCGCCCCCTCAAACAGGCAGTTTACATTGACCCAATGGAGGAGCAGTCGCAAAAAAAATCATCGTACAAAAGTGACATTGGCCAGGGACATAGACCACTTCAGGACATGTCAAAAATGATATTATGACCCCGCCCTAAATGCTACAGGAAGTCGGCAATCTTGGCCCGGACCTCAAACCTTCAAAATTGTACCTCATGAACTTCTGGCTCCTGATCCCCGAGTTTTCAATGAAAAGCCTCCAATTTTGGCCAACATGTCCCAAACCCATGTGGCTTTCAAAATCATCATTTCAATTTGTTTTCCATTATTGGGCGTGGTCATGACAAGCCCGCAACTGAGAGGCCATTTTCAGCTAATTTCAAAGCCTCATATCTTTCACAGACTTTGCCGGATTGGAACGGACCCAATCCGGCGCGCGTGCACATTCCCCACCGGGACCTAATGGCACACGCAGCCACTATCGCCAAAAATGCCTTTGAATTGGCTTGTAAGTGGCTTGTAAGTGGCTTGTAAGTGGCTTGTAAGTGGCTTGTAAGTGGCCCGCCCATCCTCTGTGAAAATGGCCAGAGTTCTTTGCCTGGCAGGATGTTGGACTTAGTCAGAGTTTCTCCTGAAATTCGTCAATTTTCCAAATTTATTTATATTGGCTTTATTCACAAAAGCCACAGTTTTAGGCTCATACGGACCTATGCTAAATACTTATACTTTAATTTGGACGTTTTTGGCTGCAAATTCAGCTTTTTCTGGACTGTACAATCACAGGAAGTTCAGTTAGGCTGTTTCCTGTCCGCCTCTCTGTGTGTTCCTCGTGCTATATGGGTCGCACTACAATATTGCTTCACATATCGAGGGAGCACCCTCTCAACAAATCTTTGGGCAATCAGGGGAATTCACTCTAATTACAAAATGATTCAATATATTATTGCCCAAACTGTAATCATGTTTCTTGCAAATACACAACTGCGGTCTTTCATAAGATTAATGCAAAATCGGCTATGATCTTCACTCAGCCTGTGTAGCTTTATTGGTAGAGTGCTGGGTTCCCATCCGTAAGGTTGCTGGATCGATGGATTATTTTTTTTTTTTTTTGGGGGGGGGGGGGTTTGGACTCGCCACCAAATGGATATAACACGAATCAACGCCTATGTTCCCACCCTCTTGAAAAACGTGGAAATAACGCTTCCAGAATATAAAAACTAAAGACACAGAAATTGTGGGATTGTAGGGAAACACTGGGGACAATGTCAAACAATTGAAAAAATGTATGGTGGGACACATGACCTGAGTTGACCACTCTCCTCCAGTGGTGAACTGGGATCGAATTTGCAGGTAATTTAAAGAAGAGTCGCCCACATCAGGCCCACATTAATATGTAGCTACAGCTCAGGGATAGTGTGCTGGTCTTTGGTGGAGGAGGTTGCCAGTTCAAATAATGCTTTTCACTTTTCTTGACGGCGTAAGAGTGAGGCCAGGCTGGGTGTGAGGCAGAGGCGAGAGCGAGCGGGGCTGGTCGCAAGGGGGGAGTGCGCCAGGGGCGAGGGCCTTAATCGCCACGCGCGGCTTTAATGTTTGGGTTGTTTCTGTAATGAGAGTTTTCGTTTAGTTAGTGCCTTAAACAAAAGACACTGATCTGAAAGACAGAGAAGCTTTGATTTGAGTCGTTTTAGAGCTGACATGCTGAAGCCGTTTTGTGGCCACACTGCCTTTGCTCTGCCCAATCCCGTCATACCTGGGAAGCTCAGCAGGAAGGACCTGGTCGGCACTTGGATGGGAGACCGTTTGGGAACACCAGGAAGCCTGGGGTGAATTTAGTGAGTGAGTGGTTGGTGGTGGGAGGGGCTGATGGCACAGACTGGTTGCCTCGCTTCTGTCAGACTACCCGAGGGCAGCTGTGGCTATAATAGTAGCTTACCACCACCAAGTATGGAGTGAATGAATAGTGCAATGTAAAGCGTCTTTGAGTGTCCAGAAAGTGCTCTATAAAACCAATGCATTATTATTATTATTATTATTTATTTAGCTAGTTTACATTGTCGGTGGACACTCAAAAACTGAGGGTGTGGGGTTTAAATAGTGGGACATTTATTTATCTTTTGTGTCTATATGTTTTTATGATCACTTTATTTTAACATGAGCTGTTATAGAGGCTGTTTGGGTGATTTTAGTGAATTTGTCCATTATAGAGCAATTTGCAAAGAAATCAACAGTTTGTTTGTTTGTTGAACACATCTGACATTGCAGCTGTTTTAAAACTTATTTTGTCCTTTTATCTCAAAAAGCAAAAACGTGACAAAGTTTTATCACATTTCAAGTGAACAAAAAAAAACCTGAACATGGGGCACATTGTCACAGTCGATTTTGGTGTGTTTGATCGGTTAATAACTATTCATCTCAATATGATAGAAAAACGAGAGCGAGGTCGACTTCGAGTCAAAGGTTCAACATTTTACTTAGTGCAGGTCTGACTCTCGTGGGATTTTCTGTTGATGAGCAGCAAACTCTAGAATAAAAGTAAAACAAATAGCCCTGATCTCACCTTACACAACATCTGTGTCATTTACAAAGAAAGGAAAAAAACACACAAAAAAACAAATGGAACAGAAAACTGGTCTCAAAATTGTTCTTTTATATCAATCAATCTTTATTTTCAGATTCAAAAAAGGTTCAGAAACAAACTGTCAAACTGAGAGGATATCACTATTATAATTACTATTGGATTCTCATGTGGTCAGTGGTTTTCTTCTCACAATATATTCCTATGAGGGACTAGTGGTGTCTCTCAGAAATCAATAAACTCTTCAAGATTACATGACGGGCAGCGAGTTACTGATGGACAATTTGTTTATGTCTGGATGCTTATGGTTAATTCTATATAAAAAACAGAACAAAATCACGTCAAGACTTGAACTAATCTGCTGAAAAAGTCATCAAACCTGTCTTTAACGCTGTATAAATTGTATTAAAGTGATAGTCTGTAAGATTGTGAATGAAGTGAGAGCTCAAGTTCCGCCCTCCTGATTGGATTGTTTCTGGATTTGGGATTACAGCAGGAAATCATGACACATTTTTACATTTTTCCACAATATATGAGTATGTTTGTTTATTTAGTTACATAATTTACAATTTGTCTGAAATGAATGTTGAAAACAACAGATCTGTTCAGTTTATGATGACTCTTAACTAAGGATTTTTCTTAATTTAGAAACAATATAATCTTACATTTCCTTTGTCCTTGCTACAATAAATGTACGTCACACTTGATGCTTTTGTGCCTTGAGTTCAGCTGAAGACAGGAGTTCAAATAAATCTGACAGAACTGCAGTAGCATGCAAACCCAGCCACCAGAGTTTCTGTGAAAGTGGTGCAGAAACTAGCGATGGCACGCCATTTACCATCAGAGGACAACTCATAGAACAACAGTAATCCAGCATCCATATCCAAATACACGCTCACTTGCTGCGATGCAGAAGAGCGGAGTCGATACTCCTTTCCTCTGTGACGAATAGAGTATTGCCCCTTAAACACTCTCAGAATCCAGGATTCATCATTATGCCCAAACTGACATTCTTTACCGTCTCCTTTTCTCTTCAGTTTTTTATAACACACAGCAATGTCCACCCACCCAGGGTCATCCTCGCCACAGCCGTCCCACTGCACCTCCCAGAGGCACTGTCTCCCCAGAGCAGTGGAGGTCAGGACCTGGGGCCGACAGTCGAACCTGTCTTGGTGAACTGGGTACGGCTGCTCCTCCTCCACATGACTCACTGTTCTCAGGTCCTCAGACAGATGGAGCGCTCTGTGAGCTGTGTTCACATCCAGGACGAGGTCACAGAAATCTGAGGCACAAACAAACACAGTGAAGCAAGTTGATGATAGTTGACACGTATCACTAGACCTGTTGAATGGTAGAAGTTCTGTGAACCAGAAACTCACACTTCTTCAGACCTGAAGCAAAGTATTTGGCACCGGAAGGTTTCATCCTAAAACACAATGAAACATGGTCATTGCTCAAAGTCCAAAAGTGTATCCTGTACTACTACAGTTTATGTCACAGGTGAGGAATAAACACAGAACTGACAATACCAAGTATTTTGGCGACTGATGAGAAAAACAGCAACAGTTATTCAGATCATACTGCTGTTTATTTGGGAAACAGTTACTGATAAAGCAGAGCTCAAATCAAATCACAATTTGAATGTTTCAATGAAAGACTTAGTAGTAAAATATTCTTTGTAACAGCGGCTCAGATGGTCGAGCGGGTCGTCTTATACCTGGAAAGTTGTAAATTCAAATCCCATATGTATCACAACATATTTTTGTGTGCATAGAAACTGAATTTTGATTTTAAAACAATTTGCCGTCATTGAAGTGAAGTTGATGTGACAGAACCTCACGGGCTTCTCACCTGAGAGAGTCCAGGCAGAAGTGGGGCTGGTTTTGTAGAGCGCTCAGGAGCTCAGCGGAGGGTCCTGGATGGTTGTAGCTCATGTCTAACTCTCTCAAATTGGAGGAGGGAAAGCTCAGAGCTGAGACCAGTGCAGCTCCGCCCGTCTCAAAGACCACACATCCAGACAGACTAAAACCACACACATTTGATTTACAAGACAATTCTTCCCTCTGAGACATTTCTGGGTCAAAGCAGGAACTGAACTGTCAAACTGTGACCAGGAGAGAGTTCGATTTCAGTGGCATCGAGGCACGGCATAAAACCTGAAAGTCACAGGATCAGACTCACCTGAGGGTCTGCAGTCTGCATGTGGCGCTCTTCAGTCCAGAACACAGCAGCTCTACTCCTGAGTCCCGGAGGTCGTTGACACTGAGATCCAGGAGAGTTAGACTTGTTGAACTGAGGACCGTGGACAGAGGACCACAGCACTTTTCTGACAGGAGACAGCTCCTTAATCTGGAGAGACAGTGTCACATCAGCCTCTTAAATTCTGACTGGAAAAATCACTAATAACAGTTTGTAAAATTTTAATAGAACAAACCACAGAGGATTATTTCAGCGAACATTCAGGCAGGTAAGCTCTAATGATCTATCAGACTGACACCTCACACCATTTACTGTATATTTAGTAAAAAACTAAACAAAAAACAATCCATGCCCTTTTGTTCTTCTTCACATTACGTGAATATGTTTAAGGTTGACAAACTTGCTGGATGTTCGTTCAAAGACATGACATTACATTAAACTTTCTTGTCTTTGTTTCCTGAAAATTGTCAAACAGATTTAGAAACTTAACAGCAGCAAAAAACATCTTAATTCTGTACAAACTAACTCTGTCCTCACCTGAGTGTCTCCAGTCTGCAGGGGGCGCTCTTCAGTCCCTCACACAGCAGCTCCACTCCTGAGTCCAGGAGGTTGTTATAACTGAGATCCAGGTTCCTCAGACTGGAGGACTCTGAGCAAAGCACTGAGGCCAGAGGACCACAGCAGCTCTGGGACAGTAAACAACGAACCAATCTGGAGAAACACAAGGACATAAACACAGGCGGTAACAGTCTGAAAGAGGCACTTACCTTTAGTCAGTGAGTGGAAATAATAATAATAATAATAATAATAATAATAATAATAATAATAACAATAATAATAATAATAATAATAATAATAATAATAATAATAATTTTATGAAAACATCAAGCTCTTGTACTGACTGAACAGTGAGCAAAACAGTGTTACTGAGCCACCCGACCCGCAGCAAGTGACCACATTCTGGAGAGACATACTGTTGAATAAAGCTGAGCATAATAAGAATGCAACATGGATTAAGAAGGAGACCCAGACGTTTTCCGGTGGACCCATACAGCAATGGCAGGACATCTCGACCGAAGATGTAGCAGATACCATCAACTGGAAAGCGCCAGGCCTAGACAAGCTCCAAAACTTCTGGATCAAGAAGTTTACAGCTGCCCACCAACAACTGGCCAAAGCGCTGAATGAAGTTGTCCTAGACCCATCTTTAATGCCTGACTGGATGACTAAAGGATCCACCTTTCTGCTCCACAAGGGAAAGAACATCAAGGACCCTAAGAATTATCGACCCATCACTTGTCTACCAACACTCTACAAGTTATTAACAGGCATACTTACCAACAAAATCTATGACCACCTATTGATGAACAACATGCTGCCTGAAGAACAGAAAGGCTGTACGAGAGGGAGCAGGGGATGCAAAGATCAGCTCCTCTTAAACAAAATGGTGATCAGAGATGCCAAAAGCAGAATGAAGAACCTGAGCATGGCCTGGATAGACTATAAGAAAGCGTTTGACAGTCTACCTCACTCATGGATCCTGCAAAGCCTGGAGTGTTATAGAGTTAACCCAACAATCACAGATTTTTTGGCAAGTGCTATGAAAACATGGAGGACACAGATGAGCTTGGTCTATTGTGATGGCATCATACAGACGGAGGAGATCACCATCAAGCGAGGAATCTTTCAGGGAGACTCGCTGTCCCCGTTGCTTTTCTGCATTGCACTCATTCCACTCAGTAGCATGTTGAACCGAGAAGAACCGCTGGGCTATGAGGTTAAAAAAGGACAGCAAGTCAACCATATGTTGTACATGGACGACCTCAAGCTTTTTGCAAAAGGAGATCATGAGCTACTTGAAGAGCTGAATATAGTCAAGAAGTTCAGTAACGACACGCAGATGGAATTTGGCAAGGACAAGTGTGCCAAAGTAACGTTCCATCGGGGCAAGCTCGTGGCAGCCCCAGATGTTGCTCTCAATGATCATGAAATCATCAAGACCCTGGAGCATGGAGGTATCTACAAGTACCTAAGTGTAGATGAGAGTGATGACATCAAGCATGCTCGAATGAAAACAAAAATAAGAAAGGAATACTATAGGCGAATCAGAATAGTCCTCAAGTCGGAGCTGAACTCAAAGAACAAGATTGCTGCCATCAATAGCTTAGCAGTACCAGTGGTTACCTATAGCTTTGGTATAGTATCTTGCACAAAGCAGGATGTAAAGAATATGGAAACTGCTAACAATGCATGGACTTCTTCACCCAAGAGCGGATGTAGACCGGTTATACATCTCACGCCGGCAGGGAGGCCGTGGCCTGCTACAGCTTGAAACAGCTGAAGAGGCTGCTATAGCAGGGCTGTGTGAATACCTGGAGCAGTCCGATGGGCACCTAATCAGACTCCTGAGAGACTTCGACAAGGTGCAAGTACAGCGCAAGTCCATAGTTCAAAGAGGGCATGAAATGTGCCCACAAGATCAAATAACACTGCTGAGAAAACTAAGGTTCTGCTCAAAGGCAATATAATGGCAGCAAGAGTGCAACGCTACAAGAACAAGCCCCTGCATGGCCAATGTGCCACACATGCTGAAGAGCGTTATGTGGATAAAGAACTCACATACGTTTGGCTGTGGAGTGCAGGACTCAAAAGCGAAACTGAGAGCCTGATTATAGCTGCACAGGACCAAGCTCTAAATACAAGATACCACCAGAAGAACGTGATGGGCATGCAGGTTAGCAGCACATGCCGATTATGCCGATTGTCTTCGGAGCTTTAGGAACTGCCAAGAAAGGGCTCCAAGATCACCTGGACAAACTCCCTTGCAGAATCAGTGCCAAAGAAATACAAAAGACGGTGCTGTTGGGGACTGAAGACCTGAGCCAAACCTGAGGGACCTGGTTGGCCCCTGGTGAAAGAACCAGCTCAAATGATGATGACAATAATAATAATAATAATAAAAGCCGCGCGCGGCGATAAAGGCCCTCGCCCCTGGTGCACTACCCCCTTGCGACCACCTCCACTCGCTCTCGTCCCTTGCGACCACCTCCGCTCGCTCTCGTCCCTTGCGACCACCTCCGCTCGCTCTCGTCCCTTGCGACAACCTCCGCTCGCTCTCGTCCCTTGCGACCACCTCCACTCGCTCTCGTCCCTTGCGACCCCCTCCGCTCGCTCTCGTCCCTTGCGACCACCTCCACTCGCTCTCGTCCCTTGCGACCACCTCTGTTTGCTTTGGTCCCTTGCGGCCACTCCTCATCACTCTAGGCCCTTGCGAGCCCCCCTGACCACTCTACGCCCTTCTGAGGAGACTGAGGTCCTTCTGAGGAGACTGAGGTCCTCCTGAGGAGACTGAGGTCCTCCTGAGGAGACTGAGGTCCTTCAGAGGAGACAGAGGCCCTTCTGAGGAGACTGAGGTCCTTCTGAGGAGACTGAGGTCCTTCTGAGGAGACTAAGTTCCTTCTGAGGAGACTGAGGTCCTTCAGAGGAGACTGAGTTCCTTTTGAGGAGATGGGGGTCCTTCAGAGTGAGCAGGCCTCTGCTCAGGACATTTTATGACTCTGTGGTGGCCTCTGCTCTCCACTCCACTGCCGTGTGCTGGGCCCTGGGCCGCACAGAGCGGGACAAGAACAGACTGAACAAGCTGGTCAGGAGGGCCAGCTCCGTCCTGGGCTGCCCCCTGGACTTTGTGGAGGAGGTGAGGGACAGGAGGGTGTTAGCCAAGCTCACCTCCATCATGGACAACACCTCCCACCCACTGCACGGGACTGTAGAAGAGCTGAGCAGCTCTCTCAGTGGCAGACTGAGACACCCTCAGTGCAGGACGGAGCAGGTCCTTCATCCCCACTGCTGTCAGACTGTACAATAAGACTGTAAAGTAACATGTGCAATAATCTCTCTATCAGCTGCACTTTATTCACTCTGAGTGATCTTCTTGAACGCCGACTGTAACAAGTGAATTTCTCCTTTGTGAGATCAATAAAGGATTATCCTATCTTATCTTATCTTATCTCTAAAATACTTGAAAAATATGTTGCCGCTCAACTTCATAACCATCTCATCACTAACAATATCTACGAGAAGTTTCAATCCGGTTTCCGTCCCCTACACAGCACTGAAACAGCGCTTCTCAAAATCACTAACGACCTCCTCATAGCTTCTGACTCCGGTTTATTCTCCATCCTTATCCTCCTTGAACTCACTGCAGCTTTTGACACCATTTCTCATTCCACTCTCCTTGACAGACTCTCTTCCATTGGCATAACCCACACTCCCCTTGCTTGGGTCACTTCCTATCTCTCTGGCCGCACACAGTTCATTCAACTCAAGTCCCACAAGTCCTACACTTTCCCTGTCTCTGCTGGTGTGCCCCAGGGCTCTGTCCTGGGGCCCCTCCTCTTCATTATCTACATTCTCCCACTCCGTCACATCTTTCGTAAACACAACATCCATTTCCACTGCTATGCGGATGACACCCAGCTCTACCTCTCTACCAAACCATATCTTCCTCCATCCTCCCTTGCCCTCTGTCTACAAGAAATTCATTCGTGGTTCTCCTCCAACTTCCTCAAACTGAATAGCTCTAAAACAGAAGTCCTTCTCGTAGGCACCTCCTCCACTCTCTCCAAATCTAGCAGTTTTCCTATTCCCTTCAACAACTCATCTGTCTTCCATCCCCTCAGGTTAAGAGTCTCGTTGTCATCCTCGACAGTACACTCTCCTTCCAGTCTCACATCAATAACATCACTCGGTCTGCATATTTCCACTTACGCAACATCTCTCGTCTCCGCCCCTCTCTCACCCCCCACACCACCGCCATCCTCACCCCCCACACCACCGCCATCCTCGTCCACAGCCTCTCTCACCCCCCACACCACCGCCATCCTCGTCCACAGCCTCGTCACCTCCCGCATTGATTTCTGCAACTCACTTCTGTTCGGTCTTCCCAACAAATCCCTCCAGAAACTGCAACTCCTCCAAAACTCTGCAGCTCGAATCATCACACGGACCCCCCACCTCTCATCACATCACCCCCGTTCTACAACAACTCCACTGGCTCCCCATAAAACAAAGAATCAACTTCAAAATACTCCTCATCACATTCAAAGCACTTCATGACCTGGCCCCTCTGTACATATCTGACCTCCTCCACATCGCAACTCCTGCTTGCACTCTCCACTCCTCCTCCACTCTCAAACTCTCCGTCCCACCGGCCAAACTCGTCACCATGGGGCACAGAGCATTTAGCCACTCTGCTCCCCAGCTCTGGAACTCTCTCCCCTCTGACCTCCGTACCATAGACTCTCTGCCACTCTTCAAATCAAAACTCAAAACTCACCTGTTCAGACAGTCCTACACCACCTAGCAAAGCGCTCACCTTCTCAATCATTTGTACTCTTTTATTCTGTTGTTCTTGTTTTTAATGTTCGGGCCGGGCCGGGCCTCGCTATTCTCCACATTTGATATTCTGAGATTATTAGTGATTACAAAGAAACGTCCAACCCGTCACACAGTTCAGCTGTAGACCAGTGGTTCCCAACCCAGTCCAAAAACTATGGCCACTACAAATGTGAAAAATAATGAATGCTAAAAATAATTTCAAACAAACAGCAATTGGAGTGTTTGATGCACACGTACTCCTTTCTTATAAACTACATCAACAATATGTTCGCTAAACTCAGGGAATAGAATTGAAGAGACAGTGGAATAATTATGGATAAATATTAGGGGTTCAGCTCTAACGGTTGGGGTCACGGTGCAGGACCCGCGGTTTGGTGCATCACGGTGCACGTGCAATCAAAAAATAATAAGTAGGTTTTGAAATGAAATAGCCTAATGGTCGATGTTAGACAGTATTTATAACCTTACAATAAAATTGGCAATGCTTTCCAAGCTGCTTTAGAAGAAAATGTACCTCTGGGCTCACAATACGTGAAAGCAAAATGGAAAACAAATGGTCCAGCAGCAAAGTAAAAAAAAAGAAAAAAAAATACGCAGTGCAGGCCATGCGCTCGTTAAGTGGTAGTTTCATTTTCGCTTTTACTCACACGGAGGATAAATCAGTCGGAGCAGCGCGTGTGATTAGAGGCTCGTGTATTGGGCAATGTTTTGCGTGTACTTTTTTTCGGAGACAAAGCTTTGGAGACGGAATGCGGCCAGCACTGGATCTATAGGCTAATGAACCACAGCCTCGGTCACTGCAGGAGAGACTTAAACAAAGACACGCAGATGTCATGTGTGTTTTGGAGGATGTAACTGTACCTGTGCGGAGCGTCTACAGCTGCAGTTTAGGGTGAGTGACGATGGCACACATCGCCCTGTTTGGATGCACGCGCGCACACATTCACGCACGAACGCACACACGCACACACACACCCCCAAACGCGCGCGCACACACACACACACACACACACACACATCGCCCTGTTTGGATGCGCGCACACGCACGGCAGTCAGATCTCGGGCACTCGCGTGGTTGTGACGGCGGATCAGCCCCCAGCACCAACCACGCACAAACTCACTTCTGTCGCCAGGCTTCCTGGTGTTCCCAAACGGTCTCCCATCCCAGTCCTAACCAGGCCCGTCCCTGCTTAGCTTCAAAGTCGGTATGGGAAATAAACATGGCGGCGCCCAGGCGGCGGCCATTGAGATAGTGTTTTCTATTATAGATTATTATTATTATTATTATTATTATTTTGTTGCCGAAACTGTAAAAACTGAAATTGCAGAAACTCTTAACACTGTATAAACTGTTAAAATCACTGACAGACTTCACTGTATCAGAAATCCTATTAAAACGCCGGCAAGAAAAGAGAAAGTATTAGAAAAGTGTCACAGCCATATTTGAACTGGCAACCTCTTACACCAAAGACAAGCACACTATCACTGAGCTGCAGGTCCATGGTAGTTGGACCCTGATGTGGACTAATTTTGTCTAAATTATCGAGCAGAAGTTAGTTTGTTTTCGACATTTTCCCCAGTGTTGCCTCAATTGTTTCCCTACGATCCACCCATTTCTATCTCTTTAGTGACGCATATTTTGAAAGCGTTTTTCATGAGATTGGGACCATAGGTGCGGTTTAAAAAAAAATAAAAAAAATAACCTAAGGTCAAAAGTGATCCAGCAATCTCATGGTTGGAAACCCAATGCACAAGCAATAATGCTACACAGGCACTGCAAATCTTATGAAATGTCCTGTACTCATGTGCTTTAGGCTGTGACAATGTGTGCAGTTGCCCATGTAAAAGGTGAAAGCATTAAAAAAGTGTCAAGGCTGTGTTTGGACTAGCTACCTCCTTCACTTGAAACATGGGCCTGATGATGGCTTGGTTTCTATAAATTCCCAGGCTGAAATTTGGTCCCAGCAACACACTGGAGGAGAGGTTATTTCTCTGTTTCTAATGAGTGTGGGACCATAGGCAATGATTCATGTTCTTCCCGGAAGGAATCCAAAAGAAAAAGGAAATAAAAAATAGTCATGGTTGGTATTTGATCCAGCAGCTTTGATCCTGGAGCTACTCAGGCTGAGTGAATAAAACAGCAGATGTGAAATTAATGTCATGAGAGATCCTGCACTTGTGTGTTTGCAGGAAACAGATTTACAGTTTAGAATTCTTCAGGTCATGATAAAAAGTTGAATTTGGAGGCAAAAACGTCCAAATTAAAGCTTTTGTCTGTGACAGAGGGGTAGTATTAATACATACGAGTCCAAAAGTGTGGCTTTTGTGAAGAAAGGGGGAAATTTGGAAAATTGACGAATTTCAGGAGAAACTCTGACTGAGTCCAACATGCTGCCAGGCAAAGAACTCTGGCCATTTTCACGGAGGATGGGCGGGCCACTTACAAGCCACTTTTAAGGCATTTTTGGCGATAGCGGCTGCGTGTGCACACCATTAGGTCCAGGTGGGGAATGTGCACGCGCGCCGGATTGGGTCCGTTCCAATCCGGCAAAGTCTGTGAAAGATATGAGGCTTTGAAATTTGCTGAAAATGGCCTCTCAGTTGCGGCCTTGTCATGACCACGCCCAATAGTTTAAAAAAAATTGAAATGATGATTTTGAAAGCCACATGGGTTTGGGACATGTTGGCCAAAATTGGAGGCTTTTCATTGAAAACTCGGGGATCAGGGGCCAGAAGTTCAAGAGGTACGATTTTGAAGGTTTGAGGTTCGGGCCAAGATGGCCGACTTCCTGTAGCATTTAGGGCGGGGTCATAATATCATTTTTGACATGTCCTGACGTGGTCTATGTCCCTGGCCAATGTCACTTTTGTACAATGATTTTTTTTGCGACCGCTCCTCCATTGGGTCAATGTAAACTGCCTGTTTGAGGGGGCGCCACTGAGCCAACTTTTATTATTTTCTCTCGCGAACCCCACCCAAAATTAGAGCTTGCGGAGCACTACGTTTTGACCCCTGTTACTTGCATATCGGTTCCCGTTTGCTACGTGAATTCTTGCATTTTCATCCCCCGTTATCGATTTTAATGAGTCCCTCGCGGGACACTGCGTGTCCGTTGCTCGGGCCTAATAATAATGATAATACTGAGCAGTTTGTTTGCTTTATCATCACTGATCTGTTACATCTGGGTAAAAGTTGACAGGTCTATGTTTATGGATAAAGGACATTATTCAAAAACATGGACATGATGTTGATCAGTATAAAGGACTTTCTGTAACAGTGGTGCAGTGGTTAGCACTTATGCCTCAGAGCTAGAAAATCCCAGGTTAAATTCCTGGGCGGGGCTTTCTGTGTGGAGTTTACATGTTTCCTCCAAACCTCCAGAATGGAGCTACATATGGCCTGATGTGATGTAATGTTTGATTAATACTTTGTTGTGTTCTTACTTCAGGGTTTCCAGTCTGCAGGTGGAGCTCTTCAGTGCAGAACACAGCTGCTCCACTCCTGAGTCCTTCAGGACGTTTAAAGTGAGATCCAAGAGCCTCAGACTGGAGGACTCCAGGACAGAGGACAGAGGACCACAGCCGGTCTGGAACAGTAAACACCGTCTCAGACTGAAAGAAAAAAATAATCAGGCTCCAGATTGTGGGAGTTTTCAGCACCAGAACATACAGTAGTTGCACCACTTTAGATGTAGGGCTGGGTATCGTTAAACAACACTAGTCTGATATCGAGAAAATAAAAGAATCGAAAGCAGATACTGAAAAAATTGTATCTTTAGATCCAAGTTGTGACGCCTGTTGGTCCAGAGACGACATTAAAGGAAGTGACTTGTTTCAGCTCAAATAAAGGAAACCAATTGAAAACAGTCTTTTATGGAATAAAGTATCATTATTGTTCCATTTTCTGGTTCTAAATGACAAATATTTTTGTATCGTTATTGAACAAAGTATGAACTATACTTTGTTCAGTATAACTGAACATAGCTTGGTTTAAAAAGTATAACAAAAAATACCGGTACTTGGTTTAGTACCGGCTTTTTTCCCCCCCCAAAAAAATCATGGTGCACACCCATATTTAGATGAACCCAAAAGCTTAAAATGTGATGTTACACTTGGAGATTACAGGCACAAGTCAGTTTTTCTTATTGATTTCATTACATTATCACGACAAAATGTTTTAAATAATATCGGCCTTTGGAATAAAATCCAGAAATACTTCAATGTTGAATATCTTTGTGCAGTAAATACTGTATATTTTCTATGACCAGACCCTTTACATAAAAATAATGAATATTACCTGAATTTTTTGTTGTAACATTATGCAGCACTAGGACAATAGTGTAATATGCAAGAGGGACATTACATTAGTTGTGGAAAGTGAATTAAACTGTTTTATACTTAAATTTCGGGTATCTGACTTTCCAGTTTTTAAATTGTGAAAAATGAAGCTGGAAAAAAGTTTCAGAGTAAATAAACGAGCAGCAAAAAGCAAAATCTAATTTCCAGACCAGGGAACGTCAGGGCTGAAGATGCCCCTGGATAAGACGTCAAATGTCTTGAATTCAAAACAACTCAGTCCAAATGACTCATATTTGAAAATGTTTCTAAAATGGAGCAAAAGATGATTTAAAGCTTACACAGAAATAAGATATAGACATATTTAGAGTCTGTTTTTCATAATTCTTCTCATGTGCACTTACATTATGTTAATAGAGATGCTAAATGACAATTTCTAAGCCTGTGAGTAAAACAGAAAATCCTCTGAAGGTTCTGTGTATTATTTGCTGTTTCAGTAGATAGTGCAGATTTTTCCTGGATCAAAAGGCTCTCTTCACCCTGTACTGTTCATTAATCCTACCGTACATTAACTATTGCTCAGAGGTCTGGGGAAATACCTATAGTAGTCATTTACAGGCCTTATTTAGACTCCAAAAGAAGGCCATTAGAATTGTGCATAATGTTGGGTATAGGGACCATACAAATATATTGTTCTTAAAATCTAACACCATGAAACTTGATGACATCATACAACTAAACTCTTTGTTACAAATATATAAAGCTGTAAATAACCAACTCCCTAACAATATACAACAAATGTTTGGTAAAAGAGAGGGAAGTTATGATCTAAGAGGAACCCACAATTTGAAAGTACAATGTATTTATTCTACCTTAAAAAGTCACTGTATCACTCGGAGAGATGTACATCTGTGGAACAACTTAGATGAACACATAAAAGGCGCTGACAGTCTACAGCATTTTAAAAAACTGTATAAGAGAAGTGTGTTTGAGAAATATGTTAAAGACCTGTGACCTTGTCTTCCTATCATACTCAGTAAGTAATTGTGTATTATTGTGAATCTGTGAAGTGCCACAGCATTGCTGATATAACTAATGTCACCAACCCTCTAGTCCTTTTGATCTGTATTGCAGGAACTTGAGAGAATTTACTTGCGAAAGATAACCTAATGCTGTTATTGCTCATTGCCACGGACCATCATTTAACAACATATTATTAGGGCAGGCGAGAGATGGACCAGCTGGAGGGCTCCCCCCGTTTCAACAGGTCCATTAACCTTGTCTTTTAAAACACTAGTATAGGTTACTTAGGTTACTAAACTGCTCACATCAACAACCTGGTTAGGGCAGCTGGGTGGGAGCACGCTGATGGGGGGCTACTGCCCTCAACCAATGGGCACATTACACCCTGGCTTTTTAATGCACCTCACAAAATAAGGCAAACAATCAAAAAACACTAAAACAAGTTAAAGTAATAATGATAATAATTATAAAAACAAATAAATAAGTAGATAAATCACTATTGCAATGGCAATGTGGTAATGGAAATGACAGCAAGAAGAAACATGATATTTTGGAGAATGCAATCATCATCATTGTTATTAAGGTGATGGTGAAAATAGTAAAATACAAGGCATCAGTGATGTATGTATATGTGTGTGTGTATATATGTCTATGTATGTATGCACATATATATGTATATTAGAAAAAATATAAGAAATACAATACTTGAAAGAATGATGTAAATCAATAGAATGGTGACAGGGTTTTATAAGTAATGACTGATTATTATGGTATTTCGTGAATGGGAAAGAAACATGAAAACAATAATAACAATAACAACCATAAGTAATAATGTGTTGTAATGTGTGTTGTAACACTATTATTATCACCCCATTGGGGACTGCAGCTGGAAAGTAAAACTAATCTTGAATTCGGGGTAGGCACCTATAAGCTTTCTTGCTTCGGCCTACTCCCTTTGAGTTTCTCTGTTCTGTGACTAAGTAATGTAAATAATGTAAACAATGTAAATATAATGACTCAAATAAATCAAATCAATCAATAGTCCTGTATCTAACACAAACATGATTTTAAAAAGGCCAATCAATCTATTTTTCCTCACCTGAGAGTTTCCAGTCTGCAGTTGACACTCATCAGTCCAGAGCAGAGCACCTCCACTCCCGAGACACGAAGGTCATTGTTACTGAGATCCAGGTTCCTCAGACTGGAGAACTCTGAGCCGAGGACTGAGGCCAGTTGGCCACAGGACCTCTCGGACAGAAAACAGTCACTCAAACTGAAATACAGGACATTATAATAACTACATTAACTGAAGTTTGTATCAATAAGCCTTAAAACTTAATAATACAGACCATCCTTGATTAGTATTTCATAATTAACCGTGTATCACTGTCTCTGAATTTCATTATTTATTTATTTTTAATTATCTGTTGCTTCCACACTTTTCAATCTTCCTGCTTCGTAACAAAAGACCTTTAAAAAAATAAACTCTTATATTGGTGGTTCTCAAGTTGTGTCCCAGTGGTTTTCAACTCTACAGCTCCAGTGATTAGTTTAATTATTATTACAGGCACCATAACACAGGGCCACCACAGCTCACCTGGACATCATGAATTTAAATATAGTCTCACACTGAAAACCTGCTACACTATTTAGAACACGGTAAAGCTTGATCGAAAGATGGTTACGCGTCTGCTGCTGTCCTGTTGGATCCATAAATAATATGTCTATGAAATAAACCTTTCCTTTTTTTATCCCCGTACTAAACAAACTACAAGCTTCTGTATGTCGAATAGCGCGTCATCGTCTTGCCCGTCCCTTTTCGGCCATGGTCCACAGGCTGTTGATTCGAGCGCACACAGCAGTCTGCCAGTTAACCAATGATTTATGTTGATAATTATTCCTATTTCCTAAAAGGCTAATTTTGACAATCAGTAGCTAAACATACCAGCGACACAAACTGCAGTAACATTTGTCTAAGAAACGTTAACCAAATCTGCTTGTAGCAACCTTATAAAGTTACCAAAATAACAATATAAGCTTTAAAGTATAATTCATACCTGTGAAAGGTAATTCCCTGCTGTTTCATAGTAACTGTCCTTTGATTAAAACAGCCCCAAACTGCTCAGGAATCGTTGGTCTGTGAGCCGTAAAACTCCTGCTTCAAACCATAACGCTAACGACCACTTCCTACATAAAAGTGAAGGCATCTACAGTGCGGCGAAACACAAATATATGTCCCCACATATTGTTTTAATTAATAACAGACTTGATACTCGCCAAGTTTTTGTTATAGATATAGGTTCCTCAGGCAAAGATGAAAGGAATGGTTATCTGGGAATGTAATCTTGCAATGTAATACTCACTGTCACCACTAGAGGACGGCAATGACCGTGAGACAGTCTTAGTTATGGGCAGGGTTGAATTTGGGCGATTTTTAAAGCCATTCCGCGGGTGAAAAAAACTGTCCGCTGTTTTTTGCCTTGCTGTAATCAATGTGAAATTGTCTATTTCTATCTTATTTTTGATCAAAGTCACTATTTCGAAGGCAAATCCAAGGCTCTGTAAGCTGCTTTTTCAATAAGGGAGAGAGGAAGGGGCGGTTTCTCATCATCGCAGGAGCACATGGGCTCTGTTAACTAGTAAACAATATTGAAAATTCCAGCGGTTTTCAGATATTTTGGGGCGGGTTTGGCTGCCCAGGCCTGGTAACCCTGGTTATGGGTTATGCGATGTTTTATGGCTAATGCTAACGGCAAATGGAATCTGTAAAGATATTTACATCATATTTATACTGTAGGACACTTAAAAAGCATTCATGTCACTCAACCTGCCTTTGACCAGGATTTGTAGAACTGTTCAATTTGTTGTTGCACAGTTTCCGTAAGGCAGAGGAATATCGGCTGAGGCTTTTTTGAAGGTGACGAATGAGTACATTCCAACAAAAAGAACAGGAAGTCTCTATCAAGTACGGTTCCAGAGTTCTTGTTCACTTGTGATATACCATATAAGGAGGGGACCCAAAGTAGTCCACCTAGAGCTCAGGGAGGCTGATCACAACTGACCGGCCTCCCGCAGCCCTAGGTGGATTACTTATTGTTTGTTAGGCAGACAAAAATCTCTTTTCATTCCAGAGTAATAGGCATAATATTAAAAAAGTACAACAGGTGGAGTACAAGCTCTTAACCGAATTTCAACTTGATGTTCTTCCGCCCCCTTGAGGCCTACACACATTTTAAAGCTCTCTTGGAACATCGCAATGCAAAAAACGCTTAAAATTTTGTGCCGCGACCACACCCTCTAAGGTCTGTGACCTCACTGACCCACAAGGGTTTTAATAGTTGTGAATAAACTGATGTAACTCACATGGCCGTTTTGCTGACTTTGATGACTGGCAGAAGATTCAAAAAAGCTTCTGTCGATACAGAGTATTTCCTCAGATCAAAGACCTCAAGTTCAACATCTGAGGACAGAAGGATGAAGACCAGAGCAGACCACAGAGCAGGAGTCATGTCAGACAGACGTCCTTCTGAGATGTTTTCCTGGATCTGTTCAACCAGTGTGTGGTCGTTCAGTTCATTCAGACAGTGGAACAGGTTGATGCTTCCCTCAGTGGACAAACCCTCACCAATCCTTTCTTTGATGTACTCAATAGTTTTCTGATTCACCTCAGGGCTACTTTCTGTCTGAGTCAGTAAAACTGGTAGCAGACTCTGATTGGTTGGCAGAGACAGCCCCAGGAGGAAGCGCAGGAACAAGTCCAGGTGTCCATTTGGACTTTCTAAAGCACGGTCCACAGCAGAGCGGTAGAAGGCTACAAACTCATCCTCAGGGCTCTCAGAGGTCTGTTGTGTGGACAGCAGGTTAACTCCAGAGCTGAAGAAGGTCTGATGGACGTGAAGCGCAGCCAGAAACTCCTGCACACTCAGATGGATGAAGCAGTAGACCTTGTCCTGGTACAGGCCTGGCTCCTCTCTAAAGACCTGTGTGAAGACTCCAGAGTAACGAGCGATCTCTGCAGCGTCCAGCCCACACTCGCTCAGGTCTGACTCGTAGAAGATCAGGTTTCCTTTCAGCAGCTGCTCGAAGGCCAGTTTTCCCAGAGCCTGCACCATCTCCCTGGTCTCTGGACTCCAGGGAGAGTCTGTTGCAGAGCGTCCATCGTACTTGAGGCCCTTGACTTTGGCCTGGACCACGAGGAAGTGGATGTACATCTGTGTGAAGGTATGAGGCAGCTCTTCTCCCTCTTTCTCTTTCAGCACATGCTCCAGGACTGTGGAGAGGATCCAGCAGAAAACTGGCATGTGGCACATGATGAAAAGACTTAGTGATTTCTTAATGTGGGAGATGACGGCTGTGGCCTGCTGCTCGTCTCTGAACCTCTTCCTGAAGTACTCTTCCTTCTGTGGGTCGGTGAACCCTTGTACCTCTGTCACCATGGAGATGCACCATACTGGGATCTGATTGGCCGCCGCGGGGCGTGTGGTTATCCAGAGGTGAGCGGAGGGAAGCAGGTTCCCCCTGATGAGGTTCACCAGCAGCTCCTCCACTGAGGCGCTCTCTGTGGGCTCCGTCAGGGCCCGGGTCCGGCTGAAGTCCAGAGGAAGTCTGCACTCGTCCAGACCGTCCAAGATGAAGAGCACCTTTAGATGTTCTAAACTGCCCAGTCCTTTAGCTTCACTGAAGAAGTGGTGCAGCAGCTCCATCAGACTGAACTGTCTGTCTCTGAGCACATTGAGCTCTCTGAAAGTGAAGGGGAACAGCAGCTGGATGTCCTGGTTGGCTTTACCTTCAGCCCAGTCCAGACTGAACTTCTGAGTCATCATCGTTTTCCCGATGCCAGCCACGCCCTTCGTCAGCACCGTCCTGACTGGCCCCCGCCTCCCTGTCTGCTCTGCTCTGATTGGTTCCTCTGTCTGCTCTGCTCTGATTGGTTCCTCTGTCTGCTCTGCTCTGATTGGTTCCTCTGTCTGCTCTGCTCTGATTGGTTCCTCTGTCTGCTCTGCTCTGATTGGTTCCTCTGTCTGCTCTGCTCTGATTGGTTCTCCTGACTGCTCTGCTCTGATTGGTTGCTCTGTCTGCTCTGCTCTGATGGGTTCCTCTGTCTGCTCTGCTCTGATTGGTTCCTTTGTCTGCTCTGCTCTGATTGGTTGCTCTTTTGTTCCATTTGGTTCTCGCTTTTTTGACTTTCCTGTTTTGACTGACCAGAGTCCAGAAGTGATCTTTTTAAACATGTTTTTTATCAGACGTTGTTTCTTTATCACCTGTTTCGTGACTGGTGGTGACTGCCTGCTAATTTCCTTTGCTCTGATTTGCTCCTGTCCCATTGTTGGCTCCTCTCTGATTGGTCCCAGTTTTGGGGCGGGGCCTTTAAAGAGGTCTTTACATAAGATAGTAGCTTCAGATGTGGATCTTTTCCTGGACGCAGACTGGATGTGCCTAACCTCATGTTCCTGGTTGACCTCTGAGGCCCCTCCCTCTGTGATGTAGAGCTCTGTGTAGATCTGGTTCAGGAGGGTTTGTTTTCCTTCTTTGCTGATGCCCTCAGACACACAGCGGAACCTCTGCTTCAGGAGACTCTTCAGTTTGCTCTGACAAACTCCTGAAGGACTTTCTGAAACACAAAAACATTGTGATCGTCATCACTCGCCCTGACACAGTGAGCCTGACTGTGGACTTACTGCTGTGTAAACGCTCAGCCAGTGACTCCTGGTTCATCCTTCTCAGGAAATCCAGAGTTATCTTGAGAAAAGCCTCTCGGTTATTCTGATCTTCCTCCTCCTCCTCCTCTTTATCAAAGCATTCTGGGTCATTTGAGCACAGAACTTTATGGAACCGCTTCAGTTCATCTTTGACAAATGTCACAAGGGTTTCCTCCAGCCGCTAAAATGAGAATAAACAGTCACAAAATCAAAGGACAAATCTGAGAGAAAAGAAGCGAGACACATTTGGTAAAGTGCAGACCTTAAATATGGCATCCAGCTCGGTCTGAGTCGACTGTTCAAGTCCTGAATCGTGATGTTCTGTTTGACTGATGACACACAGTGAAATGAAGTTCATATTCAGTCAAAATCGTTAAGTACCTGCTCCTCTGTAGGCCTGTGTTCTGTTCAGAATGTTGTAAATCCACAAAAAATAAATGTTGAATTGTACAAACTTTTGTGTCTTGAACCAGACTTGTAAACAGATGCAATTTATTTGATTATAGATTGATTGATGATAAAAAAAATTTTTGCTATTGTTGATACACATTGTAAGTTGGCCTGTTGAAAGCCATCCTGTGCAGCTCCACTGATTCTGTGGGTCGGATGAGATATTGGTTGGTGCTGGAAGGGAAAATGGTCGCAATTCTATTATATTAATTTTTCAGTGGGTAGAACAGTCTGTAAAGGAGGTCAGGTGCCTGTTCAGGATCGAAACTTAAGTAAAAGTAAAAAAGACAAAAATCCGAGGCAGTCCGACACCTGGTTAAAACTCGCATTCGCCCTGATAAATTGTGCTCTACAAATACTGTAAATTAATGTGTGTGTCTGTCATAACGTCACCTGAGCCAATCAGCACATATTAGTCCGCCCTCTCATTAAAGTGCGACAGGTTTTAATGCTTTAGAAAATATGACTTATTGAGAAGGATAACGTCAGTTGTAAGTTCATCAGCTGCACAAGTATCATTTTATTTCAGTGAAGAAGCGATTTTAATGAAGAAATGTTGGGCAGAAAAGTTATTTTCATTTTTAAGCTACTGACAGGAAGTGACATAGATAAAGGTAAAGTTCCAGAGCAGTTTAGGGCTGAAACGACTAATCGATTAATCGACGACTAATCGATTATTGAAATAGTCCACAACTATTTTGGCTCACACAGACTAAAATGGAGCAAAAATGACATAAAAAATGTAGTATTTTTGATGAAAACCTACTTTGATTTTATATTTAGAGTCTGTAGTGTTTTGTACATTGTAAATTTTATTAATAAAGCCTTCAAAAAACATTTCCCTTTAGTAAACTCCATCAACACATCCTTAAACAGCGCCACTTAAGCTATAATGTGATTTAAAAAAAAATGAAAAAATAACATTTTCCTACACCATTCACAGCCAAGCGATTAATCGCAAAAATAATCGATAGATTAATCGATTACAAAATAATCGTTAGTTGCAGCCCTAGAGCAGTTTGACTCATTTCCCATTGACTTAACAATGTCAGCACGGCAACAGTTTAAAACTGTTTGCCTTCATCTATGTCACTTCCTGTCAGTGTCCAATAAGGAAGTGAAACTATAAACATCACAATAAAATATAAATATACTTAAATATAATTGTGTATAATATGTTTTAGCAAAAAATGTGTCTAATGGATCATATGCACTTGAAATTATATCAGCGGGCACTAGCTGTGAACTATCCTTGATTCAAGCTGTGCAATGTTATGTTTGATCAGGGCGGTGGGTGATGAACCCCTGTCGAGAAGCTTTAATTTTTTTAAGTTTCCATTTTTCCATAATGAGGCATTACATAATGATGAGTTGATTTCCTGATTGTATGTGTGAAATTGTGAAACTAAACTAATCAAGGCCACATTGGTTTGAGTGTCTAATGTAGATGGAGGCACCATGTCGATTTACCATTGGTGCAATTCTGTTGTTGTTTTGCAAGAATGTTTTGATTATTGTATCAATGAGCTATTGTGATTATGACATTTCTTTTGTGGATCAAGAAATGTACGTATTTATTTCTCCAGGAATTCAGAACCAGAAACTCACCGAGGCTCAACAGAAGGTTCATTATTGAAATCCAAAGGAGGATCCTTGGAGTGGTCACTTCTGATGGACTCACAGCTGGGACCAGTGGGAGGTGTTTTTGGCACACTATAATGCATGGTACGATTAGTAAAATATGTATTAAAAAAATACACCTGAAAATTATTTTGATTGACTCACAAATCAGAGGAAGAACGTTTATTTTTGAAGTCAATAGGATGACCCTTGGAGTGGTCACTCTTGATGGAGTCACAGCTGGGCCCAGGACCCTCCTCCATCTTCCTCTTGAGGAAAGAAAATGAGTCAGGCCTGTTAATTAATAAACAAAATAACTATTTACCATATTACAACTTACACTATAACTTTTTATAATGTGATACTTTATATGCAATAATACACCAAAACACATACACATATACATAGCAGAGCTGTTGGGCTAAATAGGCTTTTTAAATAAGTGCTGAGCCTAAACAGATTAGAGTCACTGTCATTTATTTATTTCACTGATTTAATATGGATATAACAATAACATTGGACGAACCAGATACATTGTTTAACCTCTTCACCTCCACCTAAACCAACCACAGTTTCTCCACAGAAAAGTGACAAAAACGCATTAAAAAGCAATGGAGAAAAAAAAAAGGGGACGACAATTATCCGTTTAGATGAGTTTTGTAGATTTGGGTAATGCTGAACTGGAGAAAGTAGGAAGTGAGGTGTGTTTGCAGCACTACTTATTAGTTTCTAGCTCATGCATACTTGAGGAGGGAGTGGGGCTCTGTGTTTTGCTAAACAGACATGTTAAGTCGGCGCCACCAAGCTATTATTATTGAGGTTATTATTGTGACTGTGCACATTTATTAGACGATACTGAGGTTGTATCTGTTCATGAGTGAATCTTACTAGACCTATTGTCTAATAAGTTTGTGGTTATCACTTTTTCCACTGTAAGTTTTTCAGGATTAGCGTGTTTGCAAATACTTGATTTGTTCTGATTTGTAAACACAGGTGATTCCCGGAGACTTATGTTTAACAACTTCCCCAAACAATTATATTTGTTCTATTGTATTATGTAAAATCTTGTACCACAGGCTGATAATAAGTGTCATTAATGTCTTCAATAGATTAAATGAAAAACCCAAATATGTAAATGAACAGATCCAGTGGAGCTAACTTAACTGATGCACTTCTCTCATAAAAATAGAAACCTTTCACATGAAAACAGTATAGAATATAGCACAGAATATAATACTTTGCTGTACATTCCCACACAGTACTTTACAAAAACATTAACAACATTTCTAATCATGGACAAGTTAACTTACCTGGTAAACACTCTCGCTGTCTTCAAATACTTTCAGCTCTTCCTTATAATAATAATATCCTGTTCAACTGGATTTCTGGCCGAAGGTTAAAGTAGGCAGGGCCTGAAGAATCCTGAAAAGAAATCCAAAGGTGTCAGGTTACACTCTCTTTTAAAGAAATATGATATGATTAAAAGGATCGATCCAATATCTCATATACAGTGAGATATTAAACGTTTTCCAGACCCTCCTCAGTTCACCTGTGTGACTCCCCAACCTCAAACATAACAAACCTCTAGTGGATGACGTTTCTTTACTTTGAGTGACAGCCTCTCATGCCCCACACAAACAGGAAATCTTTCATTCATAATATTCTCCATTTATAATTGTCACCTGGGCTCTCAGTGCAAGATTACGCAGATTTAAAAACTGGTTTCAACTTCATATGTAACTGATGTTTTTTAAAACCTGGTTAACCTCTTAACCCCCACCGTAACCAAGCACATTTTCTCCAGTTAACATCCATTACCCAAATCTAAAAGCTTCTTGAAAAGTGAAATCATTGGTGAGAAAGGAAGACAAGAGACCGTAGTGGAATTCGATATTTGCTGGGTGAAGAGTACAGAGCATGTTCACAACAAATAATGGTATAGAGTGGTTTATATCACTCTATGTAAATGAGGTTCGTACAGGGCGCCTCCTTAAAGACGATAGGCTCAAGTCCAAATTTCTAAATAAGGTTGCTTCTCTCAGAGAGGCTGCTAGAGACCAGCTATGTCCATGTAGGGGAGGCCCTTTCCCCAAGAGAAAGCATGCGAGACCCCATCGTTAACGGTTTCAGGATAAACATACATGTTGGGGCCCTAAGAAGAAAAAAACACTCTTTGACGTCAAAGCCAATGCAATTGGAATGCTTACATATACAATACCTTAAATGTACATTCATACATGATTTGAGTATGAAAATGTTCAAACTATGATATCAAAAAGAGTGTCAAATGAGATGAAAATGCAACAAAAGAGCAATGAAAATGTGAGAAAAACGTACCAAAAAAGCCGCAAAGAGCAACAGAAAAGTGACAAAAAAAAGCAATGAAAAAAAAAGTGTGTTAAAAAAGTGACAACAACGTAAAACAGACAAAAACAAAATAAAAAAGATTAATTTCGATGACTTAGGTGTTAGAGAAGCCCATCACACACACACCAGCTCTCCATTTTCACCTCCCCACACGTTACTGCTACATTTTAATTAATGGAGATATAGACCAGACTTGTTCCTTTGACATATAAGAATAGGATAAGGTAAATTTGGTTAAGATCATGTAGTTTTTTATTCCTCCTGGTCATTTATATTAGTTATTTAGTTTTCAATTTCTAGATATTTTGTCATTCTTTCATTTATTTTTAATACGACTGATAAGAACTGTGTTATAATGAACATCCACAGAAACATGTGACTCACCAAGTCTTCTCTTCTGTCTTCAAATGTGTTTGATTTCCCAGCAGTTCACCTGAGCAAAGACCACGAGGCGGGACTCCTGTTCAGGACGATGATGGGAAAATTTGGGCAATAGTGACTTCATAACAGACTGAAATGCTTCTGGAATAACGGGTCAGACTAGCAACAAAACTGTGACAAAAATGTAACAAAAAAGTGATGAAAAAGTGACGTAAATTTGATGAAAAAGAGGCAAAAATGTGTCTAAAATGTGGCAAAAATGTGATAAAAATAAATAAAAACATGTGACAAAAAAGTGACAAAACAATAAAGAAAAAGTGACGAAAACGTAAAAAAAAAAGCAATAAAAAAATCTTTAAAAACCGACAGCAATGCGGCAACAAGATCCTTCTCGATCAGTTTTGTAGGTCTTAGCTTTCAAATGAGGCGACTTTGGTCCATAGGCTGATTTTAGATTTGGGTAAAGCACACAAAAATGTGACAAAAACACAATGACATTATGAAGACAATGCAGGGAAAAATCTTAGATCCATGTTGTAGGTCTTAGCTTTCAAATGAGGCGTTAGACTGGCCTATAAGCTGTAAGCTCCAGCGCTCCAGAAGCTTTTAGATTTGGGTAAAACTGAACTGGAAAAAATGTCCAGGGTTAAGGCGGGGGTTAAGAGGTTAACGATGGAAAACCTGGCTGGAGGATTCACCTATTGTACATGTTTTTAGCGGTCGGATAAACCGGAGTACCTGGAGGAAACTTATGCAGACATGCAAACTCCATATTTATGCACAGAAAAAGTCTCGAATCACTACTACAGTCTGTTACAATGGCTTTTTTTGGGTTGTTTCATTTCAGCTTTTTTAACGCTTATTCAACAACAGTATTTGAGGAAAAGACAATATTTGACGTTATATTTACAAGTCTAAGTCGTATTTGTGTCACGGCTCGTCGTCCCAGGGTGACTGTGGGTCCCGACGCAAAACCAGTTGAAGCACTGCTTTAGAGGAACGCCAAAGGTTTTGCTCCTCTACAATAAACCGATACTGTTGTGGTCCAGCCACTCCTCCCTTCCTTCCATCTCCCCCTCCCCTTGTGTGTTTACCTTGTTTGTCAGTTCCTGGGCGGTTCCCTCATTAGTTACCTGCTGTGCTCCACATCTGTATCTCATCATGCAATCAACTCTGCAGAAAATGCCACCAGACCTCCACTCCATTGCCAGATTGTTCTGTCACTCATGCGGTGATCATCTCTCAGGCTATTTCATACTATTGTCGTACCTTTTTGATTTTTTGAGACTAACCTGCCCTTTTTTCGTGTCCTGTTTAGTTTTTGGAGCCAGTCCTGTATCACCACCATCGCCATCTGTCCTCTGTCTTTGTATCTGTCTGGATTCCCCACCAACCACCTACCTCCCCTCCGCTGCCGTCCAGGATCCCCCCTTACACTTACCTGCCTTGCCGTCCCGGATCCCCCTTCCACTTACCTGCCTTGCCGTCCCGGATCCCCCTTCCACTTACCTTCCTCGCCGTCCAGGATCACCCATCCCCCCCCATCCACTTGTCTTGTTACAAATAAAAGAAATCCTTTCACTTCTGCATTTTGGGTCTGCCAGTTCTTGTTCGCGACGGAATGATCGGGCTTCTCCAGACTCCAGAGACCATGACATGACCTAATTCATTGCATTTATCATTTTTAGGCCCGAGCAACGGACACGCAGTGTCCCGCGAGGGACTAGTTAATATCGATAACGTGGGACGAAAACGTAAGAATTCACGTATATGCAAGTAACAGGGGTCAAAGAGAGAAGAATAATTGCGAGAGAAAATAATAAAAGTTGGCTCTGTGGCGCCCCCTCAAGCAGGTAGTTTACATTGACTCAATGGAAGACTTTTCACAACAAAAAAATCATCGTACAAAGTGACATTGGCCAAGGACATAGACCACATCAGGACATGTCAAAAATTATATTATGACCCCGCCCTAAACATTCAAAATCGTACCTCTTGAACTTCTGGCCCCTGATCCCCGAGTTTTCAATGAAAAGCCTCCAATTTTGGCCAACATGTCCCAAACCCATGTGGCTTTCAAAATCATCAATTACATTTTTTTTAAATTATTGGGCGTGGTCATGACAAGGCCGCAACTGAGAGGCCATTTCCAGCAAATTTCAAAGCCTCATATCTTTCACAGACTTTGTCGGATTGGAACAGACCCAATCCGGCGCGCGTGCACATTCCCCACCTGGACCTAATGCTGTGCACACGCAGCCGCTATCGCCAAAAATGCCTTTGAATTGGCTTGTAAGTGGCTTGTAAGTGGATTGTAAGTGGCTTGTAAGTGGCCCACCCATCCTCCGTGAAAATAGCGTTCTTTGCCTGTGAGCAGTTTCTCCTGAAATTCGTAAATTTTCCAAATTTCCCCCTTTATTCACAAAAGCTACAATTTTAGACTCGTGCATATTTATACTACCCCTGTGTCACCAAAAAACGTTATAATTTGGACGTTTTTGCCTCCAAATTCAGCTTTTTCTGGACTGTACAATCACAGGAAGTTCAGTTAGGCTGTTTCCTGTCTGTCTCTCTGTGTGTTCCTCGTACTATATGGGTCTCACCAAAATATTTCTTCAAATATCAAGTGTGCTGCAGGTCTGGAGGACCCTCAACAAATCTTTGGGCAGCCAGGGGAATCTACCCTAATTACAAAATGATTCAATATATTATTGCCCAAACTGTAATTACGTTTTTTGCAAATGCACAAGTGCGGTCTTTTATAGGATTAATGTAAAATCAGTTGTGACATTGACTTAGCTTGTGTAGCTCCATTAGTAGAGCACTGGTTTCCCATCCGTAAGATGGCTGGATCGATACCAGGCTTTAGTCTTTTTTTTTTTTTTTTTTTTTTAACTCGGCCCTTACTGGGAAGAACATGAATCGGTGCCTATGCTCCCACCCTCATTAAAAACGGGGAAGTTACCCCTCTTCTCCAGTGGCGTTCTGGGACCTAATTTCAGCCTGTGAATTTCGAGAAGCCTCGCCCTCGTCAGGCCCATGTTTGTATGGAATTATAGCTCAGTGATAGCGTCGTCATCTCAGTTGAAGGAGGTACCTAGTCCAAACATAGCCTTGACACTTTTCTAATGCATTCTCCTGTTACATGGCCGGTGCACACATTGTCTGAGCCTACAACACATGAGCGTGGGCTGTTTCATAAGATATTTAGTCAGTTTGGCTATTACATTTTGTATGTCATAGATAGATCATTGGGCTCCCAACCATAGGACTGCTGGTTCCATTCTGACCGTGCCTTTTTTTTTTTTTTTGAGCACCAACTCGGAAGAACATGAATCGGCAAACTATGGTCCCATCCTCATGAAAAACAGGGAAAGAACGCTTTCACCATATGCAGAACTAAAGAGAAAGAAATGGGGAGATAGTAGGGAAAGACATTTCTCCCCGATAATTTAGTGAAGAGCATCCCACATCAGGCACACGTAAGTATCAAGTTACAGCTCAGTGATAGTGTGCTGGTCTTTAGTGTAGGAGGTTGCCAGTTCAAATATGGCTTTGACACTTTTCTAGTGCTTTCTCTTTTCTTGCCAGTGCAAGAGTGAGGCCAGGTTGGGTGTGAGGCAGAGGCGAGAGCAGGTTTGGGCGAGAGCAAGCGGGGCGAGAGCAAGGGGGTGAGAGCCTTTAATTATCCTTGTTTTCGTCTCAGTTTTGTTGCTATTTTCCCACCTTTTTTTCCAGAAGCTTTTGGATTGGGGTAAAGCTGGAGAAAATGTGCTCGGTTCAGGTGGGAGTTAAGGGGTTAAAGTTGATCCATTTTGTCTCGTCAGAGCTGTAATCCAAACGTCCTCATTAATGCGTGTATTCATTACTTGGTATGAAAGCGACCCAGAAGTGCCACTCTCGGGTCGAAAGTCTCTTTAGGTCGACCTAACAAGAGCCAGAGTGAAAACGCCCTGAATCTCAGATAAAAGGCCCAAACTGTTTTACATCTAATTGGAATAATACACCTCACCATTTCACCTGGAAAGATGAAGATATTTTTATGTTTAAAATAAGCCTTAAGGGGATATTTCAGGATTTTTGACCTAGTTATCCAGAGTGTTGCTGATTTCTGGAGATATTTTTTTTGTAATTCATGCAGTTCCTTTATTTGAAGAGTTTCGTGGCGCTAGGCTAATGCAAGGCTAGTGCATGTCTATGGTATCAGCTAGCCTGCATTAAAAACAGTGTGACCCGCTCCACAGAGCACCTGAGGCAAATCACTGATAACACCAGACTAACCATATACATGTCTGTGTCCATAGAATAATTTTAACCATTTTGCATTTAACCCCTTAACTCCTACATGAACCGAGCACATTTTCTCCAGTTTGGCTTTACTTTTTTGAAAAAGCTGTGAAAATAGCAACAAAACTGAGACGAAAACAATGATGGAAATGTGACAAAGAAGTGACGAAAAATTGATGAAAAAGTGGCAAAAATGTCACAAGAAATAGACAAAAAAATGACAAAAAATGTACAAAATGTGACCAAAAAAATGACAAAAATCTGATAAAAATTTGACAAAAAAATGACCCAAAAAAAAAATGTGATTAAAAAAAAAAGACAAAAATGTGACAAAAAATGACCAAAAAAAAAATGATGGAAAAAAAATCCGATGACGTGAAGAAAAAGATCCTCTCGGTTCAGGCGGGAGTTAAGAGGTTAAAATGCTTTATATTTGAGCAGCATCAGCTTCGTGGTTGTATAAGCTACGCGGCGGCGGAGTGATCTGCTAGGAAATAGTCCCTCAAAATGTGATCATGTGATGCAGGTCAGTTATTTTCCAAAGATGACTCTATGGACACAGACATGTATATGGTTAGTCTGGTGTTATCAGTGATTTGCCTCAGGTGCTCTGTGGAGCGGGTCACACTGTTTTTAATGCAGGCTAGCTGATACCATAGACATGCACTAGCCTAGCACTAGCCTAGCGCCACGAAACTCTTCAAACATAAGAACTGCAGGAATTACAAAAAATAATATCTCCAGAAATCAGCAACACTCTGGATAACGAGGAAATGTCAAAAATCCTGAAATATCCCTTCAATTTTGCATGGGAAAATATAATGTGATGATTAACATAATAATTTACAGCAGGTTAAAATCAGCCCCAGGGTCTGGAGTCTGTTCTGCTCCTGAAGGCACAAGTCCCGTCTCTTATGTGGGAGAAGCTTCATGAAAATCTGAACTTTGATTAAACAGGTTATATCTAACACATCTAAAAGTAAAAACTTAACCCTGGAAAAGGTTATTTCACTTGAAGGAGAAGACCTTGTTTCTTTCCTTGTGGATATTCCTCGTGATCACATTGACATTGAGCACGAATCATCTTAATTTGACATTTTCATGACAGATTCTCCTGTAACGTGAGGCCGGTGGTTCAGATTGTCTCTGATTAAAACACGTGTAATTGAAAATCATTCGTGACTCGTCTGTTCCGCCGGGCAGCTCCGGTCGCTCTGTGATTGACCCGTTCATTAACCTGCAGTCTGCTACAAGGCGATCACGGTGACCTTTGACCCGGGGACAAAGACTCAGGAGGAGGACTAAAGGTTTAAATCAACAGTAAATCAGAGTAAATAGAAAGATCAGAATCTAAACCAAAAGGAACCGGGACTGAACCAGGCGAGGTCATTTAGAGAGAGTCTAGATCCTGGTGAGATGTTGAAATATAGTGTAGAAGGGCAGAGGGGTGAACTACTGAGCTGGATGTGGTGTAAATCCGGGGTTCACCCTGGTTTTGCTGTACTACAAATCGCTTTCTGGCATGGTAGATCTCCATGGAAACACAGCCTTAGTGAAAAAACCTGCTCTGGACCAGGTTTAGTCCCAGTTTGACCAATCAGAGGAGAGAGAATCCTCCACTTTGTCCCCTCCAAACCCTGCAGTGTGTGGAGTGGAGAGAGGGAAGAGGAGGAAGAGGAGGAAGAGGAAGATGGACCCAGATTTTAGATGACGACATGAACACATGAACACATACAGAAAAAATACAAGTTGTAATAAAGATTGTTCATGACATTCTCCTCAGGTGCAGCTCGGTTCAGACGTCGTTCATGGCTCTGTAGAAAACATTCGTCTTGAGTTTCGTGATAGATTTTGGTATTCAGATGAACTGTGTCTCTTCCGTGATTGGCCTCTCAGCGCCGACTCTTCCTGTTTCACATGAACGCCTCACAAATCCTCAGAGAAACCCAGGGTTAAAGGAACCGTGTTTCCAAACTGAGATATGTTCTTACCTGAGCTTAGACGAGTTCATGCGTAATCTTTATTTATATAGCGCTTTTCACAGACAGAGGTCACAAAGTGCTTTACAGTGGACACAACTAAAACAAACAGTAAAAGACAGTAAAAAAAATCTGTATTCAAAGAGGCTGCTCTATTTGCTCTCGAAGGCCTTTTTAAACAGATGAGTCTTAAGTTGCTTTTTAAAAGTCTCCACAGAATCGAGGAAACGCAATGACAGAGGAAGTTCATTCCAGAGACGGGGCGCGACGGCTTTGAAGGACCCGTCTCCTCTGGTTTTGTAAAGGGTCCGGGAACCATGAGCAGACCTCAGACTCTGAGCTGAAGTGTAGGGCTGGATCAGGTCAGTGATGTGAACTGGAGCCTATCCGTGAACGACTTCGACACCCCTGCCTTGCAATACAGTTCCCCTTTTTAGCCGCTTACATGGCAAAACATGGAAGAAGAAGAAGAAGATCTTTATTTATATTGCGCCTTTCACATATAGTCACAAAGCGCTTTACATGAGACAATTGTACGAAGAGCTTGGTTGCTTCTTCTTTCCCCCCGTCCATAGAGGAGAGGAGGAGAGGCTAAATGCTAACAACATCTTTGGTCTTTTTGCATGACTGAGGCAAGGCAAGTTTATTTGTAGAGCACAATTCATACACAAGGCAATTCAAAGTGCTTCACAGTTGCATAAATACAAGAAAACAAATGTCAGAGTCGAGGCCTGTCTCACATCCTCATGAAGACTGTTCCAGATTTTAGCTGCATGAAACTGAAACACAGCCTCACCGTGTTTAGTCCTGACTCTGGAACCACCAGGAGGCCCCTCCTTGAAGTTCCCAGGGCCCGAGATGGTTCATACAGCTCTAACATGTCAGAGATGTACTTTGAAACCATGAAAACAAGCAGAGCTGTTTTAAAGTCTATTCTCTGAGCGACAGGAAGCCAGTGCAGAGACCGGAGCACTGGACTAATATGGTCGTATTTCCTGGTTCTTGATGTTCTGCAGCCGTTACAGTATCTAACCTGCTGGAGACAAATGCATGGATAAGTCTCTCTAAGTCTGGTTTTGACACTATTCCTCTGATCTGAGCCATGTTTTTCAGATGGTAAAAAGCTGCAGATGTTATTGCTTTGATGTGGCTGTTTAAGTTCAGGTCTGAGTCCATGATCACTCCTAGATTTCTAAGCTGATTTTTTGGTTTTAGAGAGAGAGACTCTCTCTGAGTGCGCGCACAAAGACCAGACAGGTGCTCGTCTAAGCTCAGGTAAGAACATATCTCAGTATGGAAAAACCGTGGCCTGTTCCTTTAACTGAACCGGCTGAAATGAGTATAAAAAGTTGTCAATAAACAAGAAGTCCTTCAGTTCTACGACCCCTCGGTCACTCTCGTACTGGTCTGGACCGGTTTATTAATTCAAACTGGATTAAAACAGGATGAATCCTAACGTACTATAGCAGGGGAGTTTTGGCTGCAGCTGAGATTCAAGGACGGAGTTTACAAAGGCGTGTCCTTCAGCACCGAACGCTTCACTCTCCACAGAGACCAGATATTTGCACAAAACAAATCAATAAAAATCTTCTTAATTGGTTTATTGAGTGGATGAACTTTGGCGCTATGACCTTGGCAGGTAAAGAGGTCGTGAGGTGAAGATGGGAGAGGTGGATAGACTCTCTTGGGGAGGTGAAGAGGATTTGGAGAGGCTGAGGACTGAGGACTAAACCAGAAAAACCCTTTTGAATGCATTACTAGAGCGTAAATGATTTCATCTCTAATTTAACCTCTTAACTCCCGCCTGAACCGAGAGGATCTTTTTCCTCACGTCATCAGAATTTTTTTCATCATTTTTTTGTTGGGTATTCAACTCATTTTTGTAACTTTTTTTTGTCATTTTTTCTTCAATTTTTAATTACAATTTTGTCACATTTTTGTCATTTTTTGTCATTTTTTTTTGTATTTTTTTGACAATTTTTTAATCAATTTTTTGTCTTTTTTTGTCACATTTTGTCACATTTTTGTCACATTTTTGTCAATTTTTTTTGTCACATTTTTGTAATTTTTTTGTCAGATTTTTGTATTTTTTTGACAATTTTTTAATCCATTTTTTGTCTTTTTTTGTCAAATGTTTATCACATTTTTGTCATTTTTTTGTCACATTTTGTCATTTTTTCTTAATTTTTTTGTCAATTTCCTGTGACATTTTTGTGACATTTTTGCCACTTTTTCATCAATTTTTCATCACTTTTTTGTCAAATTCTTATCACATTTTTATCACATTTTTGTCACATTTTTGTCACATTTTTGTCAGTTTTTAATCAATTTTTTTTGTCTATTTTTGTCACATTTTTGTCACATTTTCGTAAAATTTTTTTGTCACATTTTGTCATTTTTTCTTCTTTTTTTTGTCAATTTCTTGTGACATTTTTGTGACATTTTTGCCACTTTTTCATCAATTTTTCGTCACTTTTTTGTCACATTTCCATCATTGTTTCAGTCTCAGTTTTGTTGCTATTTTCACAGCTTTTTTCCAGAAGCTTTTGGATTGGGGTAAAGCCAAACTGGAGAAAACGTGCTCAGTTCAGGTGGGAGTTAAGGGGTTAAATGATATAAAGTGTAACACTGCAGATGTTCACCAGGGCTACACCACAGTCTGTGAGCCTCCGCCTCACTGTAATCTCTAAACAAGTGTTCCCGCGAAGGCCAGGCTGCGTAACGAGTCTGTGCCGTGTCCTCTGGGGGAGATTTTAATGGCTCACGCTCCTCACACCTCCTTAACGTGATCCGGACCGAGCGCGTCCCGAGTCCGGCCTGTGGCTCTTCCACAGTCCCACGCGGAGAGGGAGAGCGGAGTCTTTTAATGAGGCGCCATTACAGACGTGAGAGGGAGGCGTGTCATGTGTGAGGAGGCGGTGCTTCTCGAAAAGGCTTTACCTGTTGGTACTTCTGAGCTCTGGTGATTCCCTGTGGAAGCTTTGTGTGCGGGTCACGTGGTCAAAAGAGGTGATGTTTCCGGTAAAAAACAAAACTCTGCTTTGGGCGGGGCACTGACGGGAAACCGGGACACATGGGAGAGAGCTCGTGGACAACTGGGACAAATTAAAGGGTTTTGGATGAATCCACTGGGACATGGGGCAGACGGCTCAGAGCTGGGACTGTGCTGGTGAAGTGGGACGTCTGGTCGCCCTACACCAGTGGTTCTCAACCTTTTAGAGCCGCGACCCCCATTATAACAGTTAATAAGGATCGTGACCCCCACCCGGATCAGACCATGGGAAAAACAGGGACATTAACCCCTTAACTCCCGCCTGAACCGAGCACAGTTTCTCCAGTTTGGCTTTACCCTAATCCAAAAGCTTCTGGAAAAAAGGTGTGAAAATAGTGACAAAACTGAGACGAAAACAATGATGGAAATGTGACAAAAAAGCGTCAAAAAATGGATGAAAAAGTGTCAATTTACGAAAAAAGAAATTACGAAAAAATGACAAAAATGTGACAAAAAATTGAAAAAAATGTGACAAAAAAATGACAAAAAATGACAAAAAATTGATAAAATATTGACGAAATAATAAAAAAAAAAAAGTGACACAAAAATGTGACAAAAAAATTACAAGAATTTGACAAAAAATTTACAAAAATGTGACAAAAAAAATGACGAAAAAATTACAAGAAATTGACAAAAAATTGACAAAAATGTGACAAAAAAATGATGGAAAAAAAATGTGATGACGTGAGGAAAAAGATCCTCTCGGTTCAAGCGGGAGTTAAGTGGTTAACCGATATAACTCTTAAAAAACAAAGAAAAAACAATGGCTAAAACAAAAATGAATTAAATCTAGAACAAATAATGGCACCCTGGTAAAACAGCATGTATGCTACCACACCAAAATAATAATATTCAAATATATATTTTATCTATATGCTCTGGCGACCCCCCAAATTTGTCTCAAGACCCCCTAGTGGGTCCTGACCCCCAGGTTGAGAACCCCTGCCCTACACTATGGAGAAACTTGCTACAGCAGCTTTGAAGAACACACACACTCAAAGAACAAGGTAAAAGTCATAATCGTAGCCTAAAGGTACAATGGATATAGAATTTTAAGGATTAAAAAGCAAAATAGAAATAGAAATGATGATTACTGTCAAAATGGAGGTGATTGTTACTGATAAAGTGACACTGATTGCATTAATTATACAGTCCTTCTTGCACTGAGGGTGTCTCAGTCGGCCACTGAAGGAGCTGCTCAGCCCCTCTTTGTCCCGTGCAGTCGGTGGGAGGTGTTGTCCATGACAGTTGTCTCATTTAAGAGATAACTGAAAGAACGGCTTTTCTGCCAACAAAGGTGTGACCATTAAGAGGCATTAGACAGGAACATGTTTTAAAATATTTGCAGGTACAGGTGTGTGAGTGGGAGGGACGAGGGGAGTGTCATACGAAAGAGACGCACTTTATGTATTGTGTAGTTGCCCGACCTTGGGCCAGATCTTGTGGTTCACGGCGCAGGCTGTAGAGCAGACGACTGCGCAGACGGGTGGAGCTCCTCACAATCTTCAGTGTCATACCTGGCGCAAAAAGTGGGCAGGACAGGAGGGGGGAACAGACTCGCATTGTGATGTTGTGGTGCCGCCCCCTCCCCATGCTTTCCCCAGACCTGCGGAAGGCGGTGTTTTGTGAGGGGGGGTTCTCTTGTACACGCGTAACATACATGATGCAGCGCAATGTTTAATGAAGATTAAAGAAATTAAAGTGTCCCAGAGCGGGCGGGACAGAGAGGCCTCGGGTTGGACACCGTTCGAATGCACAAAGTTACAAAATGTACAGGATTTAACTGATCAGAAACTGTCATATCGGCTGTGGAGGAGTTACAGAGTTATGCAGCAGCTACAAGAAAACTGTAGCGTTTTGGAACATTTGCGCTACAGCAGCAGGATTCTTGGAGCGGCTGAATTGGAAAAAAAAAAAAGTTGCTGTGCCCTGTGAAATGCGCTTCTTTCTTTTGGACTGAGCTGTGGCTCCACAAGGAGCATCATCAGGAGGTAAAGACTGACACACGATGGAAACGTCTCCTTAAAACTCAGATCAGACCTGGTGTTGAGGCATGTGTGGTAAAGAAAAAAAAAGAGTGGTGCGCACTGAATGGGTGCTGGTGCCGGATGCTCTCTCATCGAATGCAATTTCTCCATCTGTGAGATCAATAAAGTATCATCTTATCTTATCTTATCTTATCTTATTTATGGAAAACTGTTGTTGTTTTGGTGTGAGGTGCGTGTTGATCTACTGTATCAAAGTAAACCTGTGCGTAACCGACGCTCAAACAGACTTTTCAAGGCAATTTCGGGATTGTTTTCAATTGTGCTGCTTGTAATGAACCACGCCTCAGTCGGGCTCTTTTTCTTAAATAACGCCCTCTCCCTCGTGGCGCCGCCTTAAACGCAAAACCTGCGCCGCATGCAAGATCGCGCGTGCACCACGTTGCGTTTACAGTTGCGTACGGACTGAGCCAGTCACGAGATCTGGCCCCTTGTGTCTCTAAACGCAGGACCTGGGTTGAACGGGGGCTGGACAGACACCAATGGCCAATGGCAAAGTTATGCCACTGGGTGAGCGGGATGAGGGGGTGTGGTGGGCGTGCAGGTGCTGGTGTTTTGATCAGGTTTCTGCGCACAGTGAAGAAGAGCACGGTGAGTTCAACACTTTGCTCGTGACACGGCCGGTGTTTAACTCACAGTGGGACGAAGTTTGTAGTTTTTCCTGTAAGAGCTTGAACATGACGCAGCCTGAATGCTGAAGGAAGTTCATGATGAAGTGCAATTCAGATGCAGATTCAGAAAACTTTATTGATCCCTCAAGGGCAACTGCTGCAACCTCAGACAGATATTGCACAAACACATCATAACACTCACAAAGATAGAGGATCATAAAAAGGACACATTTCAAAAAGGTCAGTGTCACTCCCTTCAGAATTCAACAGCTCAGTGACAGAGGGGACGAAAGAGCTGGAGAAACGATTTGTTTTTCCGAAAAGGAAGATGAAAACGACGTCCAGAAGGCGTGAGCGAAAACTCAGAGAACAGAGCACGGAGAGGCCGACCCAAGATACTGGAGACTGGAGGTCTGTTTGTGTAACTCCAATGACTTTAGAGCAATGTTAATGTAAAGATCAGCAAGAAAAGGGGAGGAAGAAGTGCTTGTTGTCACACCACACTGCAGCGACACCTTCTTTCTTTTTTTTTTTTTTTCTTTTTTTTTTTTTGTTTATTTGTATTTGCATACATACAATATATGACATTAGACAAAGACAAACTTTATGTTGACAAGACAAGTGTGGAGGTGTAATGTGGTGGGGTGTGCGTAGTGTGGTTCTGCATACATTTGAAAGTCCAGGGTAGTGCAGTTCTTGCAGTATGGGTGGCTAGGTGGCTTGAGGGTTAACTAATGTGGGTCATCATGATGGGGCAAAACAGTTGTAGAGGGATGTTGAGGGGAAACAGGTACAGAGATACATCGGTAAATAAGTGCTTGAAGAAGATTGCAGTGGATATAGAAACGGAAAACATCAAAATAAAAAAAAAATAAAGAATTAGAATAAAAAATAAAATTAAAAAAATAAATAATAATAAAACAAAATAATAGAAGGGAGATTTAAGATATAAATGAATAATGATAGAACCACTGAAGGGGGGGGGGGGGGGGGGATGCAAATCTTTATTTTTATTACTGTTATTTTATTACTGTTATTGCTGCCATCATCGTCCTTATTTTGTCATTATACATACAGGTGTACACACATACACGCACATGCATACGTACATACATACATACATACATACAGTAGGTACACAGACATGTAAGCAATGTTAGATTATGTCAATATTATTATCATTATTATTATTTCCATCATTATTTCGTTTTTTGTTATTTAGTTTTTTGTTATTAGTTTTATGCGATTCAATGGGCGGTTGGATGCTAGCATTTGGTTGGCAACACATTGATCCCTCTCGGTTAACATGTGTATGTATGCCTGCTCGGGTGTGATGCATTAAGAAAGTGGCTTACTACCAGCTCACTTAGTGGTGTGTTATCGATGTGAGAGATTTGTGGTGGGTTAAATGGGTTAAAAGCCAAGGGATAATGTGTTGTGGTGTTGAGTTTGCGTCATATTAGGTTAATTTTGATGTAATCATGAACATTATTATTGCTGTTAATATATCCATGTATGTGTATCCTCTGTGATTTGTTTATTTGTTTTAATCACCTACATATATATATATACACACATACACATATACATTCGCACATACATAACAATAACAATAGCAGCAATAACAGACTTTATTGTATTTTTATTTATTTTTTTATTTTTTTTATTTTTTTATGTTATTATTAATGTTAATGATATATTGTTCTATCATTCTGTATGAAGTCTGAGAAGGAGGACCGGGTGGGGAGGGATTCTGTATCAGAGTCGGAGGGGGAGAAGTCGAAGCAGAAGTGCTGTAGTAGTAGATTTTTCCAGTGTGATATGGTGATCAATTGCTTGGACTTCCAGTTCATGAGGATAGTTTTCTTGGCGATGGTTATGGCTGTAAGGAGGATTTTATTGTTTGCTCTGGTTAGGTTGGTTGCAGATATGTCACCAAGGACACAGAGTGTGGGAGTCAGCGGGATGTGGCAGCCAAAAAAGGAGGACAGGCACTTTATGACCATTTTCCAAAATGTTTGTACGGGTGAGCAGTGCCAAAAGGCGTGGATATAGGTATCTGTAATGTTTTGTGAGCAGCTCGTGCAGATATCTGATGTGAAACCCATCTTGGATAGTCTGTGGGCGGTGTAGTGGGTTCTGTGAATGATTTTGTACTGTATGAGTTGAATGTTGGGATTACTAGACATGAAAAAGGTGTTTTTACATATTTGGGTCCAGAAGGTGGCATCGGGAGCTAGAGAGAGGTCAATTTCCCATTTATCTGAGGGGACTGAGACACTGTTATCTGACTTTGAGAGTATTTTGTATATTTTAGAGAGGAGTTTTTTGCGTGATTTTATAATTATTATTTCAGACAATGGTGGCGGAAGGGGTTTTAATTGAATGTTGTTTTTGAATATGGCTTGAATTGCAGATCTGAGTTGTAAGTATTTGAGGTACTCGTTGCTCCCGATGCCGTACTTTTGGACCAGGTGGGGGAAAGAGACCAGCGAGTTGTTTTTGATAACGTGTTGGAGTTGGGTGATTCCTTTCTTTGCCCAGGAGGTGAATATGAATGGGGTTTTATTGATTAAAATGTCAGGATTATTCCAGATTGGGGTGTAATTTGATGGTTCTATGGGTGAATTAATTTTTTTATAGCATTTCCACCAATTTGATAGGGCAGTTGATATTGTATTTAATGCAAAACATGGGTGCTTTTTTATAGACGGACTGGTGAATGGTAGGTCGGATATGGGAATGTTAGAGGTTGATTGTTCAATATCAAGCCAAATGATGTCTGAAGGTTGATTATGGATCCATTTGTATATATGTAGAGTCTGGTTTGAGAGGAAGTATTGAGCAAAGTTTGGGGCCGCTAGGCCACCTTGACTTTTGGGTTTTTGCAATGTAGAAAGTTTGATCCGGGGCGGTTTATTTTTCCAGTAGAATTTTGTTATTACCTAGTCGAGAGATTGAAACCAGGAGGTAGTGGGGGAGACAGGGATCATTGAGAATAAGTAATTTATTTTGGGGAGAATTGACATTTTAACTGTTGCTATTCTGCCAGTAAGGGAGAGTGGTAGGTTCATGTAACGGAGAATATTGTCTGATATGGTTTTGAGTAGAGGGGTGTAGTTGAGACTGATGAGTTCTGACATCGTGGGGGAGATATTAATACCTAGGTATGTGATATGAGAGGTGGATATTGGGATAGGGGGTGGTTTGGCTGCCACATCCCACCTGTAGTTGTGTAGTGGAAGAATGGATGATTTTTGCCAGTTGATAGAGTAATCAGAGACTATGGAGAACTTTTCGATTTGGTGCATTGTTTCTTTGAGCGATGTGTGCGGGTTCTGTAAAAATAAAAGGATATCATCTGCATATAGGCTAATCTTGTGATGTATATTGGGGGTCTGGATACCTTGGATCAGAGTATTTTGTCGGATGGATGCTGCCAGTGGCTCAATGAATAATGTGAAAAGGTAGGGAGAGAGTGGGCATCCTTGTCTAGCCCCTCTGTGCAGTGAGAAGCGTTGAGACATTAGTCCGTTTGTGATTATGTTTGCTGAAGGTGTGGTGTAGAGGGTTTTTATCCAGTTTATGAATGGTTCTCCAAGGCCGAATTTTTTTAGGGTGGAAATGAGAAATGTCCAGTTAACCTTATCAAAAGCTTTTTCTGCGTCGAGGGTAACAATGATGGAGTGGAGTTGTTGTTGGTTAGAGTGGTCAATTAAGCTAAAAAGTCTACGTGTGTTATTGGAGGAATTTCTTCCTTTGATGAAGCCTGTTTGGTCTGGATGGATTAGAGATGGGATGATTGTGTCTAGTCTATGCGCTAATGTTTTGGTAATTATTTTTAAGTCTACATTGAGAAGAGATATGGGGCGGTAGCTTGAAGACACCTTCTTTCTAAACCACGCCCACACTGGCCACGCAAGCACAGATAAATAATAAGAATAATAAATACATTTCATTTAAAAGCGCCTTTCAGAACACCCAAGGACACTGTACAATGGACACATTAAAAACATCAAAAACAAGAGCAACAGAATAAAACAGAATACAAATGATTGAGAAGGCGAGCGTGTAGCTAGGTGGTGTAGGACTGTCTGAACAGGTGAGTTTTGAGTTTGGATTTGAAGAGTGGCAGAGAGTCTGTGGTACGGAGGTCAGAGGGGAGGTGGTTCCAGAGCTGCTGAAGGCTCTGTGCCCCGTGGTGACGAGTTTGGCCGGTGGGACGGAGAGTTTGAGAGTGGAGGAGGAGCGGAGAGTGCGATGTGGAGGAGGTCAGTGTACGGAGGGGCCAGGTTATGAAGTGCTTTGAACGTGATGAGGAGTATTTTGAAGTTGATTCTTTGTTTTATGGGGAGCCAGTGGAGTTGTTGTAGGACGGGGGTGATGTGATGAGAGGTAGGGGTCCGTGTGATGATTCGAGCTGCAGAGTTTTGGAGGAGCTGCAGTTGCGGGAGGAAACGAGGCTGTGGACGAGGATGGCGGTGGTGTGGGGGGTGAGAGAGGCTGTGGACGAGGATGGCGGTGGTGTGGGGGGTGAGAGAGGGGCGGAGACCAGAGATGTTGCGTAGGTGGAAATATGCAGACCAAGTGATGTTATTGATGTGAGACTGGAAGGAGAGTGTACTGTCGAGGATGACACCCAGGGCCAGATCTTGTGGCGGTGCACGGGGCGGCGCAGGCTCTTGGCGAAATATTTTCCGAGTGGCGGCGCTATATGTGCCATTGGCCTCCGCCACCTGTGAGGGGGCGTCACAAGAGGAGGCGACTGCACTGATGGAAACACGGCTGACATTCACTTCCTGGTTTACATTGCGCTGTCTTGCGTTCTTTCTTAAGCCTTAGGCTCTCACAGGTCAAACTAAAAACTTTATTTACCCCATCGTGAGCTAAACGATGGTCACATCTCGAGAGAAAAAGAGCTACAGCGTCCACTGTGGCGCGGATCGGCCGCGCTCGGCGTGAACGCGAAGCAAAACAAAAGCACATGTTCACCCCACACTCCCACACAACCACTCTCCTGGACACGGAGTCGATCTGGTTGGAGGAAAATGTGTGCGTCTCCACCCACGTAAATGCGCTAAGTCTGGAGTGGCAAGATCACAAAGTGCGCTCCGACTGAGCGCAAAATGTCACGCTATCGTCTGCGTTTTGATGCACAAGATCGGGCCCCCAGACTCTTAACCTGAGGGGAGGGAAGGACAGATGAGTTGTTAAAGGGAAGAGGAAAACTGTTCGATTTGGAGAGAGTGGAGGAGGTGCCTACGAGAAGGACTTCTGTTTTAGAGCTGTTCAGTTTGAGGAAGTTGGAGGAGAACCACAAATGAATTTCTTGTAGACAGAGGGCAAGGGAGGATGGAGGAAGAGATGAAGATGGTTTGGTGGAGAGGTGGAGCTGGGTGTCATCCGCATAGCAGTGGAAATGGATGTTGTGTTTACGAAATGTCACTCATGGTGTTGTTGAGCCAGGTGGAAAATCAGGCCCAAAAGGTCCTGATCAGAAGCCTGCATGTGCACACCAGGACCTCAGAAGAACTGCTCCTTTTTTCTCCATTTTCTCTACTCTAAAACTCGTCTTGCATTTTAAGTTACCTACACTACACATGATGTAGCTCATCTCTCACATAAAACACTTTCTAGAAGATTCAGCAGGACTTCGGTCTTAGTCGGCATTTTAATCCTACACTTCATATTTACGGCTTCTCTCTCGCTCTGGCTTTGTCCACTTTCGAAGAATCATATCAATCAGATTGTTGAATTCGCAGAAACCAATTCACTTGTTCATTCACAAGAGGCAAATCTTTCCATGTCTATACCTTTAAAGGGCCTGCGTCAAATCATTTCCCCCAAATCTTCTAACCATGTTGTAATGTTATATCCATTCCTCTCCTGTCTGTGGTCAAAAATAAGTCTAATAATGGCTACTAGAGAATATTCCTTTTGGTCAGTTCCAACGGCTAAGACGCATCTGTGACATTGATTTGAATTTTGAAATAAATGCTCGGGATTTGAGTCGGAGATTTAAAGAGAGAGGATATTCCAACCATACTGTGTCCTCGGCCTACAACAGAGCTAAAATCTCCAATAGAGAAGACTTACTGATTCAAAAAACAAAACAAAAAGAGAACTCAAACCAAGTGTTTTTTGTGACAGAATACAGTGCAGAAGCTAATAAAATTAAACAGATAATCAAACAAAACTGGAGTATTTTAAGAAGTGACAGCACACTGAGAGATGCTCTCCCAGAGACCCATCAACTGGTTCACAGTCATCTTTCACCAATAAAACAAAAGACATGGCTCAGCACTAAACCTGGTTGCTGTAGATGTGGTAACTGTTCTTTTTGTGAAAATATGCAAAGAACTAACATCTTCAAGGACACAACATCAGGTCAGACTTACAACATTAAAACCATCATCAACTGCAACACCAGCTATGTTGTATAGACTTGAATGTCCCTGCGGTCGATTTTATGTTGGCAGAACAAAACGCAAACTGAAAACAGACTAGCAGAACATAAACAATAAGAACTAGCAACCCCCTGTATGGTCAGGCATTATAAAGATGTCCACCATGGGAATTGCAAAAGCCTTAAAATGTGTGGCTTAGAACAAATACAAGAGACTATCAGAGGCTCACAGGTCGGAGGTCCCGGGTTCGATTCCCACCCCTGACGGGGCCTTTCTGTGTGGAGTTTGCATGTTCTCCCCGTGTCTGCGCAGGTTAGTGGTAGGTTATAAAAAACATGTGCAATAGGTGAATCCTCCAGCCAGGTGTTTCTGACCACTAGCCTGGAGACGGGTCCCCGAGCGCCGGCCCAGGCTGGAGCTCACTGCTCCTACAGGTCGCCCCATGCCACACTGAGGATGGGTCGAATACAGAGAACTCATTTCTCTACAGAGATTAATACAGTATCAGATTTAGATTTAGATTTAGATTTAGGAGGGGACAGAGTAAAAAAGCTCCTTCAAAGAGAATCCTTTTGGATTTATACCCTCAAAGCTATGGAGTACCCTGGCCTCAATGGAGAATTAGATTTGTCTGTATTTTTGTAAAATGTATGGATTTTATAATTATTTGCATTTCTCTAGCAAGGACCACGCCACAACAAAGTGCAATTAAGATTTTATTCACAAGGTTATAGTGTAGAGTGAAACTGGGCGAGACTGTGGGTGGGGGCTCCGTCTCGGATGAACCCAGCTATTCGGGACCCCCCTTCTAAGCAGGAGAATCATTGCTGAATGGATCAGACATGAAGGGAGGGAGGGTGGGGTCGACAGTTTCAAACAAACTCAGATGACGAGGCTTTGCTTGGCATATATTGGCTCGTGAGTAATTAGAGGTGTGGTTAGGTGAAAGCAAGAGTGGTTGGTGTGCAAAGTGTGATAGGTTGAGGCGTAGTCCTGCTCCCGAACCTAGTCAATAAATATTGACTCCATTTCTCTTTATGGTTTTGTAAAGAACAGTGTATTGTACATATTTTAATGTTTTGTATTCTACAAACCAGGTGACTATGAACACACCCACCTTGGACCAACCCACTTGGGACATGTGACCAATGCTGTGAGCTTACAGCTGTACAGAGGCACCATCTCGAGCTCGCCCTGAGGACGGCCTAGAGCCCAAACGCGTTGGCAATTTTACCTAATCTAGCCATGTTTAAATAAAGGCTTTTTAATATTTCTACTTTTGGAGCGCCTCAGTTTGTTGTTTTTTTTGCTAAGTCTAATAATGTTTGGTGATGCATTTGCAGGCGGTGTTGCTATTATTAAATTATCTTTCCCCTGCGATGAACTCATCCCTAACTTCCCCCATAAAAGCCAAACAACAGCCTTGTATCATGTCCGGCCGTGATTGGAAGTTGCCTCCGCGGTAATAAAGCGCACACGCTCCCGGGGTTATTGTTCGGGACACCGGAGTGGCTCTCGACCTTTAAAGGCACAGGGGAAGTCCATTCTCTCATTTTTCGGGGCGTACGGCGTGATCCTTTTATTGCTTTGGCATTTGGAGGAGTCAGTGCTGCAGAGGTCAGGTCCCGCGTGGCCCGCAGAGAAGGGAGCACTCCGTCTGAAAACCTTCATTCAGTCACAGTCAGGCTCCTGCTGGGACACACACACACACACACACACACACACACGCACACACAGACACACACACACACACACACACACACACATAACAGCTCAGACAATGTCGCACTCTTACCTTTAAGGGGAGACACTACAGGCAAAACTCCATTTTTTCAGTTTTCAGGTTTTGGGCCAAATCTGTCTCTGAACATACAAGCTTTCACCCGGAAACAGAAAATATACCTAATCTTCACAATAACATGTTTAAATATTGCGCTGATTCAATGTTCCCCCATAGACTTACATGGGAGAATGCAATTTCAAGGGCCTTTTTCTCAAAACACATGTTTCTGTCATTGTGGCGACACTATGTCCACGTCAGTCGGACCTAAAGACTTCACATTTTCCAGCCTTGGACTGAACAATATTTGGAAGATTTTTTCAGAGGGATTTTTTTTATTATTCAACCCCTTAACTCCCGCCTGAACCGAGCACATTTTCTCCAGTTTTGGCTTTACCCCAATCCAAAAGCTTCTGGGAAAAAAGCTGAGACGAAAACAATGATGAAAAAGTGGCAAAAATGTCACGAGAAATTGGCGAACAAATGACAAAAATATGATAAAAATGTGACCAAAAAAAGACAAAAAATATTACATAAAATGACCAAAAAAAATGTATGAAAAAAGTTACAAAAATGAGTTGAACGCCCAACAAAAAAATGATGGAAAAAAACTCTGACGTGAGGAAAAAGATCCTCTCGGTTCAGGAGTTAAGAGGTCAATCCCTTAAGCCCCATTTATTGAGTTTTGAATGTCCAAAAATAAGGTGAAAATTATTTTTTTTACAAATGTTTCCACTAAAAAACAGATTATTTTAAAACTAAACAAGAAATCCTAAATCCCCTCTGAGAAAGTCTTGGTGACTCATTTATCAATAAAATGTAACCATACATTTGAATGTAGCTCTGTCCATTATTCAGATTTCGTCGCTGAAAAGATGGGAAATTTGGGGCATTTTTAGGCATAAAACACCTTGTTCTTATATGAAAAGATAAAATGACAGAAAACGTGCATGTATTTTTTCCCCACATTTATGCCAGTGATCGACAGCAAAAGTTTCAAATTGATATCTGTAAATATACATGTTTTCCCTCTTCACCTGCAGCGTCTCGCCTTAATCAATCTTAGTCACCGCCTGATTTGGAGTTTGGAGGAGTAAAAGGTTTAGTTATTATCAGGGGCGGACCGGCCATGTGTCCGTTCTGGAAGAGCACAGAAGGGCCACCGGTCCCGCCTCAACCGAGCTTTACCCAAATCTAAAAGCTAAAAAGTAAAGCAGCAGAAATAGTGAGAAAAAGAGGATGAGAAAAACACGGACAAAAAACACAATAAAAAATGATGATGTGGCGACGTGACGAAACGTTACCAAAAAAGTGACAAAAAAGTGACAAAAAAGTGACAAAAAAGTGACAAAAAAGTGACAAAAATTCATCAAAAAAGTGACAAAAAAATTACAAAAATGTGACAAATATTCAACAAAAATGTGACAAAAAAGTGACAAAAAAGTGACAAAAATTCAACAAAAAAATTACAAAAAATCAACAAAAAAGTGACAAAAACTCAACAAAAAAGTGACAAAAACAAAAATTGGTCAAAAAGAAAAATGAAAAAAAAAAAAAACATACAAAAGGTGACACAACACGGCAACAGCGTGAGGAAAAAGGTCAGTTTTGTGGGTCTTAGCTTTCAAATGAGGTGTTACACAGCCAAAAGAGGACAGAATGCATTCGGTTAAGGCGGGCGGTAAGAGGTTAAAATATATATTTGTGGAAGTGTCACAGTTACGCTGATTTGGGCCGGGCTGGTCAGAGTCCAGGGCTGTTTTTCAGTCCCAGTCCGGCCCTGGTTATTATGCACCACGAGTGGGATTCGTGGGTGGTTCAGAGCAGGGGAGCCCAAAGTGAGGCCCCTTAGACCAATTTCTTTTTGTGGCCCTGAGGCGTCTTGTTGAACTGGCACACGCCGCCAGCGATGGTACATTTCACAACAAGTCTCATAATTCTACACAATTGTAATCTCAAAAACTAGCTTTTTATTGTTGGAAAGAGATGGTTTTAAAGGGGCTGGATGCAAGTTGGTCATTTTATGCTCACTGCTGCCACCTCAGGTCTTATGCATAACTGCAGCTTCTATGTTAAGCTCGTGCATGACGGCACTTCTGACCCGAATTAACAGCTTTCTGATTCTGACAGTGCAGGATTTTAGAGGCAGTTGTGGTGAACAGGTCTGAGCTCATTCTACACATTACGACATGGAGGAACATGTAGGGGGAGGAAAATACTTAGTTTTAACATTTTTAAACTCTGTATAGTCCCTTTAAAGGAACAGGCCACCGTTTTTCCATACTGAGATATGTTCTTACCTGAGCTTTGACGAGTTCTTTAGGACCTGTCTGATCTTCCCCCGTGCCTTCAGTCACGTAAACACAGCGCAGACGGCGTTATAATACCAGGAGTAGTTTGGCATCCGCGCAGTAAAGTGAAGATTACTGCGCGGATATCAAACTACTCCTGGTGTTATTACGCCTTACAATATAGTCCCCCCTTTTATCCGCTTAGAAAATCCACATTGTTTAATTGTGTGTAATTATACTTTGTAGTGGAACACTTCACGTAACCATATTTAAATAGGGAAAACGTGGAAGAGCTTGGTAGCTTCTATCTTGACCTGTTTTGGAGCTATAGAGGAGAGAGGGAGAGGCTAAATGCTAACGCCGTCTGCGCTGTGTTTACGTGACTGAAGATCAGACAGGTCCTAAAGAACTCGTCACAGCTCAGGTAAGAACATATCTCAGTGTGGAAAAACGCTGGCCTGTTCCTTTAAGAGAGCAAATACCAATCTGGCTTTTTCAGACCACTGTAAATATAAATACTGTATAATCCACTGTGAAACCAGACTAAATGTAAATCACAGCAGGAGCCTGATGATGATGTGCTGTTTTAAATGTGTCCTTTCGATCGACTTTTACTCAGAGATCAAATAACCCGAGTCGAGCGAGGAAACGGCGAATGACAAACTCCGGATGACGAGCACGTTGCTCCTGATGAGGGTTTGAGGCGCGGCTGGATCAAAGCCCCCGGTTTGTCCGGGGACTGTGAGGTAATGTTCCGAGGCCCGTGGGGAGCGCTCCGTGTTAATGAGCTGTTTTGATGAAGGTGTTTTTGATAAAACAGGATCTGAGCAGCAGGTGTCCTCCGTGTCATCTGTGACCTCCGTCTGTCCTCAGGAAGTCAGACGGATGAAGTCTGTGAGTGACTGAGGAGGAGGAGGAGGAGGAGGAGGAGGAGGAAGATTCAAGAGTCGGAATAATAAGAAGCTCAAGTGCATCACAGAGAGAGAACAATGTATTAAAGTTCATAACATTACATAAAGCTGCCACCTAGATTTAACCTCTTACCACCCGCCTTCTGTCCTCTTTGGTTATTATATAGGCCTGTGTAACACCTCATTTGAAAGCTAAGACCCACAAAACTGATCTTTTTCCTCGTGTTGTTGCTGTGTTGTGTCACCTTTTCTATGTTTTTTTCTTTTCCATTTTTTCACATTTTTGTTGAATTTTTGTCACTTTTTTGTTGAATTTTTGTCACTTTTTTGTTGAATTTTTGTCACTTTTTTGTTGAATTTTTGTCACTTTTTGGTTGAGTTTTTGTCATTTTTTTGTTGAATTTGTCACATTTTTGTCACATTTTGGTTGAATTTTTGTCACTTTTTTTAAAATTTTTGTCACATTTTTGTTGAGTTTTTGTCACTTTTTTGTTGAATTTTTGTCACTTTTTTGTTGAATTTTTTTGTCACTTTTTGTTGAGTTTTTGTCATTTTTTTGTTGATTTTTTGTCACATTTTTGTCACATTTTTGACACATTTTTGACACATTTTTGTCACATTTTGGTTGAATTTTTGTCACTTTTTTGTTGAGTTTTTGTCATTTTTTTGTTGAGTTTTTGTCACTTTTTTGTTGAGTTTTTGTCATTTTTTGTTGAATTTTTGTCACATTTTGGTTGAATTTTTGTCATTTTTTTTTTATTTTTTTGTCATTTGTTTGTTGAATTTTTGTCACATTTTTGTTGAATTTTTTTCATATTTTGTTGAATTTTTGTCACTTTTTTGTTGAATTTTTGTCACTTTTTTGTTGAATTTTTGTCACATTTTTGTTGAATTTTTTTCATATTTTGTTGAATTTTTGTCACATTTTTGTTGCCTTTACATCCTTGTTTTCTTCTCATTTTTGTGGCTGTTTTGGTGCTTTTTTGTCACTTTTTCTTTTTCTTTTTGTCACTTTTTTGTTGAATTTTTTTCACACTTTTGTTGAATTTTTGTCACATTTTTGTTGAATTTTTGTCACATTTTTGTTGAATTTTTGTCACATTTTTGTTGAATTTTTGTCACTTTTTGTTGAATTTTTGTCTTTTTTTTTTTTTTGTCTTTTTTTTTTTTTTTTTTGTCTTTTTTTTTAATTATTTTTGTCACATTTTTGTTGAATTTTTGTCACATTTTTGTTGAATTTTTGTCACTTTTTGTTGAATTTTTGTCATTTTTTTTTATTTTTTGTCATTTTTTTGTTGAGTTTTTGTCATTTGTTTGTTGAATTTTTGTCACATTTTTGTTGAATTTTTTTCATATTTTGTTGAATTTTTGTCACATTTTTGTTGAATTTTTTTCATATTTTGTTGAATTTTTGTCACATTTTTGTTACCTTTACATCCTTGTTTTCTTCTCATTTTTTGTGGCTGTTTTGGTGCTTTTTTCCCAAGAAGCTTTTTGATTGGGGTAAAGCCAAACTGGAGTAAATGGGATCCGTTCAGGTGGGAGTTAAGAGGTTAAGTAACTGTTCTGATCTGAGGTTTCTGCAGTTTGTCAGGTCTCGGTTCAGTAACACATGGGCCTGATCTTCTGTGCTACAAGTGGAGAAAACTACAAGCTTTTTCTGCTTCCTCTTCCACCAAGATACGCAGCCTCGCAGGACAAACTCTAAACTATGAATCTCACTGTGAGTTAAACACTGTCCATGTCCCGAGAGATAGAGAATAAAGGTGCTCGTCATAGAATATCATGAAAAAGTGCATTTATCGGTGTGTTTCAACTTAACCCCTTAACTCCCGCCTGAACCGAGCACATTTTCTCCAGTTTGGCTTTACCCCAATCCGAAAGCTTCTGGAAAAAAGCTGTGATAAAAACTGCGACGAAAACAATGATGGAAATGTGACAAAAAAGTGAGAAAAAAAATGACAAAAAAATGACAAAAATGTGATAAAAATTTGACCATTTTTTTTTACAAAAAATCGACAAAAAAATGACCAAAATGTAACAAAAAAATTGACAAAAATTTGATAAAAAATTGAGGAAAAAGTGAAAAAAATGTGGCAAAAATGTGATAAAAATTTGACCAAAAAAATGCAAAAAAATGACAAAAAAGTTACAAAATGTGGGGAAAAAAAGATAAAAAATGTAATTAATTTTTTTTTTTTAATAATTAAAAAAATGTGACAAAAAAATGACGAAAAAGTGAGAAAAAATTTAAAAATAAATGTGACAAAATGTGGAAAAAAAGATTAAAAATGTAATAAAATATTTAAAAAAAAAATGACAAAAATTTGACAAAAAATGACGAAAAAGTGAAAGAAATGTGGCAAAAATGTGATAAAAATTTGACCAAAAAAATGCAAAAAAATGACAAAAAAGTTACAAAAATGAGTTGAATATCCAAAAAAAATGATGGAAAAAAAATCTGACGACGTGAGGAAAAAGATCCTCTCGGTTCAGGCGGGAGTTAAGAGGTGAAACTGTGAAACTAATATAACTATATAATATATGACGACTCCTTACAGTGAGATATGTACGGCCTTTATTTGTTTTCATATTGATTATTATGGCTCACAGCTTGTAATAACCCCAAGTTAAAAATCTCAGAAGTAAGTAAACCATAATCAAAATTAAAGGAACAGGCCACCGTTTTTCCATACTTGGTCGCTTCCAACTTCACCCCCGCTAAGAGCTATAGGAATATGTTGGGAGAGGCCAAATGCTAACAACATCTTTTGGTCTTTGTGGCACTTTGTGTCCCTGTTTCGGAGCGTGGTGTCCTGCACTGGTCAGCTTCTTTCACCATCCTCTAGGAAGAGCGTACCAGACAAATATAATCCGTCTAAATCTCCAGTGTTCTCCTCGTTTGTCCCTTTCTTGTTTCCCTTTAATGGGCCCTTATGTCATGAAAACAAGTGGCTGATATTTGGCATGGGAAACTGAAAGAAATATATGAACGGTCGCTTTGTTACTCGCTTTGTAGGGATCTTACAGGAAACAGGACCGTTCTTGTAATAGTGTTTGGTTCTGTTTTTATGTGAACAGTTCAAACACTGGTTGTGAGTTTGCGTCAAAAAGCTGCTCTGAAAGGAAACGAGTTCTTCATTTTTTTTGCTATTGTTCCTTGTTGTTGTTTTGTTTACATTGATTATACTGTGAGAAATGAAAGGTTTGATCATTTTGAGTTGGGGGTAGGAGCTCATAAGCTTCATAAGTAGCAAAATGTATGCTCAAATAAATAAAAATAAATAAATAAATAAAGTAGCTCCTCTTGTGACTCCGCGCTGTGTGGGGGCTCTTGGTGCCTCGTCAGTGTTTCAGAAGAAGACATTTGTGCTGTTTCTAAGCTCATAAGCTGTTTGTCTACTTTTAAAACAAGCTGGATCCTTCATGGCTAGAACGGACTCTCTGCATTTAAGGCGAGACACTGCAGGTGAACAGGGAAAAGATGTATATTTACAGATATCAATGTGAAACTGTTGCTGTCGATCACTGGCATAAATGTGAGAAAAAAATACATTGCAAGTTTTCTGTCATTTTATCTTTTCATATAAGAACAAGGTGTTTTATGCCTAAAAATGCCCCACATTTTCCATCTTTTCAGCGACGAAATCTGAATAATGGACAGAGCTACATTCAAATGTATGGTTTCATTTTATTGATGAATGAGTTGCCAAGACTTTCTCAGAGGGGATTTAGGATTTCTTGTTTAGTTTTAAAATAATCTGTTTTTTAGTGGAAAAATGTGTAAAAATGTAATTTTCGCCTTATTTTTTGACATTCAAAACTCAATAAATGGGGCTTAAGGGATTAAATAATAAAAAATCCCTCTGAAAAAATCTTCCAAATATTGTTCAGTCCAAGGCTGGAAAATGTGAAGTCTTTAGGTCCGACTGACGTGGACATAGCGTCGCCACAATGACAGAAACATGTGTTTGGAGAAAAAGGCCCTTGAAATTGCATTCTCCCATATAAGTCTATGGGGGAACATTGAATCAATATTTAAACATGTTATTGTGAAGATTAGGCATATTTTCTGTTTCCGGGTGAAAGCTTATATGTTCAGAGACCGATTTGGACCAAAATCTGAAAACTGAAAAAAATGAGTTTTGCCTGTAGTGTCTCCCTTTAAAAAAAAATCCATTGAATAATAAACACAACAAAGATGTTCAGAAGTGTCCGGTAACATGATGTGAAACACAGAAACAAGTGCAGTTCACAGAAAAAGGCAAAAAACGCCGCTGTATCAAGAGAGAGAGAGAGGGAGGCTGCTGATGCCGCTGTTGTAATATGCTCGACTTTAACCACCCTCTCATCACTCTATTGTTAATATGTTACAATGACATGTTTTTGAGCTCATTGACCTCCTGCTACGTCTCCCATTAAATCCCCATCGAGTCCGGCGGCGGAGCGGCTCTAAACACTCTGAGTTTTGTCCCCCGTGGAGGAGGAGCATCTGCCCGTGACCTTTTTCAAACAATCTTTAAACGGAGCGGGATCCATTCGCCTTCCACCGGAGCCGCTTCACGTTAGCATCTCTCAGCGCGGGGACTGTGAGGATCCGATACAACGGGGCGATCGAAATGTCTATTAATGTGAATAATGAAGCAAAGGGTGGGGGGACGCAAAAGCTCAGACAGAAAACAGAACGTTTCGGCCGCTGTGAGCAAAGGTCAGCTCACACTACACCACTTTTATGCCCGATTTTGGACGCACGGGAGAAACGTGGCTGATTTTACCGACACAAATGTGAATGACAGAGTGAGGGTTTGTCCCATTGTGTGTGTTTGTTATTTTGCTTTGTTCGTTTCGTTTGCGATATCCACCAGCCAACAATAACCTCAGATTCATGTTTAAGTTAATAATTATCCATTTACAACTTTGTTTATTCATTTACTCAAATTTACCTGTGCCACCTGGTGAGAAAGGAAGGGGCGTGGTCTTTGTCGGCCATTTTAAAAACTTCAGGCTGAACCATGTGGAAGGGAAGAAACTAGGAATGGTACCTACCAGTGGGAGGTCCTTTCCCATTAGGGGAGGTATAAAAGCTGACTGCTGTAGTCATGGGGGCCATTTTGTATCTGTGTGTCAGAAGTTCTGTTTGCGTGAGCAATAAATGTCTGGTGAGAACTCTAACTTTGTTAAGTCTGCCGGCCCATTTCAACGCCTCGTGGCAGCTTCCTCACAACCACAAACACCTTTTCCAGATACATTTCAACCACGAGCAGAGTTTAGCGGCTCTTACTGAGTTTGGAGACGAACTGTTTAGCTTCACCTCGCGGCTAACGGCGGCTAGCCTCCCGCTTTCTCCTCCGTCTCCTCCTACAACAAGACAACACACGCATTACAAACATCAACAATTATAAGCTTTCTTAAAAAGGAAAGTTTTCAATTTAGCTTTAAAAAAGTCCAGGTTGTTTGTTTCCCTCAGCTCCACGGGGGGGAGGCTGTTCCAAAGCCTCGGTGCAGCAGAACAAAAGGCTCTGTCCCCCATGGTTCGGCGTTTGGTTGAAGGAACTTGAAGGTGGAGGCTACTGGATGACCTGAGGGTGCGGTTGGAGGGTTTCCAGGGTGATATGAGTTCTTGCAGGTATTGTGGAGCGTGACCAGTGATGCATTTATGGGCGAGCAGCAGGATTTTGTAGTCGATCCGGGCAGAAACCGGGAGCCAGTGCAGTGAAAACAGAACGGGTGTGATGTGCTCGTACTTCCTGTTCTCGCTGCACTGTTCCGTATGTACTGGAGTCTCTGGATGTCTTAATAAAAAGTCTGTACAGTCGTCCAGCCTTGAGGAAACAAAGGCATGGACACGTTTTTCTGTGTCAGGAACGGTTGAGAGAGGGCGGAGTTTCGCGATGTTTCGGAGGTGAAAAAATGAGGTTTTACACTGGTTCTTGATATGATGAGAGAAGTTTAGCTGAGGGTCGAACCGGACGCCCAGGTTTGTGACTGCAGGGGAGAGATTTATTGTCAAAGATGAGCTGCGGTCTGGATGAATCTGATGAGATGTGCCAGCGAGTATTGCCTCAGTTTTGGTGCTGTTAAGTTGAAGGAAGTTTTGATGCATCCTTTATTTCCTCAAGGCCGTGACTCGCTTCAGTGCTGTCGACGCCCGTCTCCTTTTCTTATTAAATCCACTGAAACACGTCCCGCTTCTTCCTGTCGCCGACTTTTATCTCCATGTGACAGAACTATAGCCCAGTTGAAGCTCTGTAGTAGCAGTAAGCTAGCGCTGCGGTGTTGTGACATTGTTGACACCGTTGACCAATCGGGACACACACGTTATCCCGCGCTCACAAACACAGGCCTGTCTTTGCGGATTACGGGTCAGTTTTGAAGCCGTAGAGACGACAGACGCGCTGTGTTATAAAACATCAGCTGTTTGTCAGAATCGTGTGTCGCTCTGACGATTCTCAGTCGTTAAGTGTTGAACCCCCAGTCGTTCTATAATCGCACTGAATCCAGTCGTGTAGTGTGGACCCCCCATTCTATATAAAATCGTTTAGGACTAGAAAAGTCGTAAAGGTCAGTGTGAAGACGAAAGGGCCCAGGATTTCATGAAAAGAACATCTGTCCAGCTGTTCTGCCTGAGGGTTGTGTTGCGGGCAGTGGCTCGGGAACATTCCTCATGCAGCGAAGAACGAAGAATGGATTAAAAATGCAACGCCATCTGTGAAAACGCTGAAGCTGAAAAGCAAACGGCTTCTACAAGTGGGCAATGAGCGTAACATCAGTCCAGATCTGTGGATGAACCTCCAAAGAGAAGCTCGGGAATCGGGAAAGGTCTGGGAAACATATGAAGGCTACTTAGGGCTGTGCAATTAATCGAAATTCGATTACGATTTCGATTACAACAGTAAACGATTACAAAATTAGCATAATCGCAAAAAAACGATTATAATTTTTTTATTTATTTTTTTTCAATATTTTTTTTTTTCAATTTTTGTCCTTTTTTTTTTCTTTCTAATTTTGGGATTTTTGTCACTTTTTTGCTGGATTTTTGTCTTTTTTTTTGCTGGATTTTTGTCTTTTTTTGATGGATTTTTGTCACTTTTTTGCTGGATTTTTGTCACTTTTTTGCTGGATTTTTGTCACTTTTTTGCTGGATTTTTGTCTTTTTTGATGGATTTTTGTCTTTTTTTTGATGGATTTTCGTCTTTTTTTTGCTGGATTTTTGTCATTTTTTTGCTGGATTTTTGTCTTTTTTTGATGGATTTTTGTCTTTTTTTGATGGATTTTTGTCACTTTTTTGCTGGATTTTTGTCACTTTTTTGCTGGATTTTTGTCACTTTTTTGCTGGATTTTTGTCTTTTTTGATGGATTTTTGTCTTTTTTTTGATGGATTTTTGTCTTTTTTTTGATGGATTTTTGTCATTTTTTTGCTGGATTTTTGTCTTTTTTTGATGAATTTTTGTCTTTTTTTGATGGATTTTTGTCATTTTTTTTGCTGGATTTTTGGGTTTTTTTGATGGATTTTTGTCACTTTTTGATGGATTTTTGTCACTTTTTTGCTGGATTTTTGTCTTTTTTTTGCTGGATTTTTGTCACTTTTTTGCTGGATTTTTGTCACTTTTTTGCTGGATTTTTGTCATTTTTTTGATGGATTTTTGTCTTTTTTTTGCTGGATTTTTGTCATTTTTTTGCTGGATTTTTGTCTTTTTTTGATGGATTTTTGTCTTTTTTTGATGGATTTTTGTCATTTTTTTTGCTGGATTTTGGGGGTTTTTTGATGGATTTTTGTCATTTTTTGATGGATTTTTGTCTTTTTTTTGCTGGATTTTTGTCACTTTTTTGCTGGATTTTTGTCACTTTTTTGCTGGATTTTTGTCTTTTTTTTTATGGATTTTTGTCATTTTTTGATGGATTTTTGTCATTTTTTTGCTGGATTTTTGTCATTTTTTTGCTGGATTTTTGTCTTTTTTTGCTGGATTTTTGTCATTTTTTTGATGGATTTTTGTCACTTTTTTGCTGGATTTTTGTCATTTTTTGCTGGATTTTTGTCATTTTTTGATGGATTTTTGTCATTTTTTTGCTGGATTTTTGTCATTTTTTTGCTGGATTTTTGTCTTTTTTTGCTGGATTTTTGTCATTTTTTTGATGGATTTTTATCTTTTTTTGATGGATTTTTGTCACTTTTTTGATGGATTTTTGTCATTTTTTTGCTGGATTTTTGTCACTTTTTTGCTGGATTTTTATCTTTTTTTGATGGATTTTTGTCTTTTTTTTGATGGATTTTTGTCACTTTTTTGATGGATTTTTATCTTTTTTTGATGGATTTTTGTCACTTTTTTGATGGATTTTTTTTAAAGGCAACAAATAATCGTTTGAATAATCGTGATTTCAATTATGACAAAAATAATCGTGATTATTATTTTTTCAATAATCGAGCAGCCCTAAGGCTACTACTCTTTTTTACTGTGATGTCATTTTGAAAAAGGTTGAGGTCTATACTGAGCGTTGCACCAGCTCTGCCTCAGGTCCTGACCGGGCCTGGTCCAGAAACACTGAGAGACACACCAGCATCAGCCCGGAGACCTGACCGTGAGGGGTCGAGGCTCACCGGGGGAAGCTGGATTTTAGACTCAAAACATCAACAAAATGTTTGCACTGAAATGTCGATATGTTAACCGGGCATTTGAGCATCTCCCACATCGCCATCACTGTGACAGAAACTTGCTCTTGCTTTTAATACTCAGAGAACACTGAATTGTGTCTAGGTTGTAATTATTTGGTGTTTTTAAATGTGTTTTATCTTTCTGTGAAGCACTTTGGTCCTCCTGGTGTTGCTGTAAAGTGCTATATAAATAAACTTTGATTGATTGATTGATTGAGAAACACTCACTGAATGAAGACAGAGACATGTCCACTTTGGAGCAACAGCAGAAAGTAGTATTTATTATAAAAATAAAAAAAATCATTACAGGGAAACATTCTAAAGATAAGCCTTTATTTATCTCACAATGGAGAAATTAACTTGTTACATCAGCTCTCAGGGTGTGCAGAAGAGACGGAAAATCAAAGAACTAAATCCATCCATTCACTTGTCCGTTTCCGGGTCGTGGGGGCAGCTGTTGGAGTTGCCCAAATCACATTGCACCAGCCCCTTATGGCTCCTCCTGCAGGTGGTTGGTCCACAGAAGGACGGCCTCATGGTTCTAACTGGGCCTGTTGGTCTCTCATAAGGAGCTTCTGACCCGCTCTTTGTCTGACCCGTCACCTATAGGACCTGTTTGCCCTGGGAGAACCTACAGGAGCACGAAGCCCCGACAACAGAGCTCCAGGATCATTCGGGCTCTCAAACCCCTCCAACACGTTAAGGTGGCGGTTTTAGGAGCCAAACTAAATCTAGCAAAAAGCAAAAATAGAAACTCTTTATGAGTCGACCTCCTGGACTAACTCAGAATCGTCTCAGTCCCAGGATTGTCCTGATCGTCCCAATCCTGGGATTCCAAAACTCCAAACTTAGAGTCTAATGACACTAACTTGCGAGACCAAAACCCCCAAAGATCTGTAAGTGTTCTCAGTTTTAGCATGACCTGCCTTTATGTACTATTCCAATCTCATATCATCAAATCATTTATTTTATTTTATTTTATTTTATATATTTGATGGGGACAATGCATATTGATGAACAGTTGCACATGAGCACTGTGAATATGCCAGATTATAGCGGGGATGCTAGTTTACATCTGTCGTCCCGAGGCAGGAAACACATACACAATTTACAATTTACAATTAACATAATGTGACGACAATAAATGCAGCAACAACTAAAAGTGTCACAGGCCTGATTTTCCTTTAGCCACAGTTTAAAACCTGCTTTAAAAGTCTCTCTGATGATAAAGGGAGACAGTTCCAGTACAGAGAGCACAGTCTGTCCAGAGGAGGTTCTCCTGTGTGGAGCCTCACATTAGGCAAGGCAAGTGTGTTTGTAGAGCACAATTCATACACAAGGCAATTCAAAGTGCTTCACAGTTGCATAAATACAAGAAAACAAATAGAATCAATAAAAACATCAACATAAAATTAATCAATTACAGTAAAAGGCGAGAGTGTAGATAAAATACTTTCAGTCATGTTCACGGGCAAAAAGAACTGTTTTCAGCCTGGATTTGAACATTGTCAGAGTCGAGGCCTGTCTCACATCCTCGTGAAGACTGTTCCAGATTTTAGCTGCATGAAACTGAAACGCAGCCTCACCGTATTTAGTCCTGACTCTGGGCACCACCAGGAGACCCCTCCCCTCCCTGAGATGGTTCATACGGCTCTAACATGTCAGAGATGTTCTTTGGTGCTAAACCATGAAAAGACTTGTAACGAGCAGAGCTGTTTTAAAGTCTATTCTCTGAGCGACAGGAAGCCAGTGCAGATACCGGAGCACTGGACAAATATGGTCGTGTTTCCTGGTTCTTGTCAGGACTCGAGCAGCAGCGTTCTGGATGTTCTGCAGCTCTGATAGCTCGTTTAGAGAGGCCAGTGAGCAGCCGTTACAGTCGTCGAACCTGCTGGAGACAAACACATGGATAAGTCTCTGTCGGTCTGGTTTTGACACTGTTCCTCTGATCTGAGCCATGTTTTTCAGATGGTAAAAAGCTGCTGATGTTCTTGCTTTGATGTGGCTGTTTAAGTCCAGGTCTGAGTCCATGATCACTCCTAGATTTCTAACCTGACAGAGAGCACAGTCTGTCCAGAGGAGGTTCTCCTGTGTGGAACCTCACAGTCTCCTCCAGCTGACGCCCTGGAGCCCGTGATCCCACTCACAGACTTTGATTTGATGAAATCCTGCAATGGAGGCGGAGCAAGTCCATGCAATACTTTATATACAAAGCGACCATATTTAAAATGAAGTGATCAAAATGGAGTAAATGATGCTTCTCTAAGACAGTGCAGTGGTGAAAGGAGAACGGTTTCTTCTATTATTCACATTTACTGACAAATGAGCAGGAAGCTTTTGAGCTAAAGACATTTGAGACCAACACATTTCTTCTTCTGAGACACTGAAGAGGCACCGAGAGCCCTCACACCTGCAGCACAGAGGAGGCATCAAGAGGAGCTACAGGAAACAAAAAATGGACAAACTCTCTCAGCTGCAATTAGTGCAAAACTCTGCAGCGAGAACTCTGACACGCACAAACAGGAGGACCCACATATCAGCTTCATTGGCTGCCAGTGTCCTGTAGGATCAAGTTTAAAGCTCTGGTTCTAGCCTTCAGAGCCGTGCACGGTCAGGCTCCTTCTTATCTCAGTGCTCTGGTCCAGCCTTACACCCTGTGAGGCTCTGAGGTCTGAGGATCAGATCTGCTGAAGGTTCCACGTACGAGTCTTCGTACTAGAGGCGACCGATCCTCCCAGGCTCTGGAATGATCTTCCGCCTCTTTGCTCTATTGACTCTGTTGATTCTTTCAAAAGCGAACTTAAGACACATTTATTTGTTCAAGCTTTTAATTAGCTACTTTTGGGCTGCTGTGATTTCTGTGTTGTTTTGACCCCTTTTTATATCGTATGTAATTTCTGCTTTTAACTGTGTTGTGAAGCACTTTGTGGCCTTTGCCTGTGAAAGGTGCTATAGAAATAAAGATTACTTACTTACTTACTTACTTACTGACTTACTTACTTACTTACTTACTTACTTACTTACTTACTTACTTACTTACTTACAAAGGAGGAGAATAAGACGTCGGCTAAGCTCTTCCCAGAAGATGGTGAAAGGGAGCTGTGCATGAAAACGCTGGAAAACGAGGAAGGTTTCCCAGACCTCCAGAAACATGATGGTCACGTGAACGCAAATTCATCGTACAGTTACAAAGCACTTACTTACAGTTTCTTTATTCATTGGTCCAAATTTGCTCTCTTTGCCAACCGTATTTAGTATTTAGTGCTGATGACCTTCCACACGTTCCTCTTGTGTCCGTTTCTCTGGACTATACAGAGCAGAATCTCTTCAAAAATCATCAGATCGATCATCAGAAACCATCATTTCATCTCCCGGTGCTTCATTATTTTCCCACTGTACAAGCCCTGCTCGCTTTGGGAAAGTTATATCTAATCGAATCTAAAAACTCACACGGATCAGGCGCAGAAAGGCCTCGCTTCATCCACCGCTCACGACCTTTTATCTGCAAGTTCTGCCCAACTCCTCAAAGACGTCCACTTCCAGCTGCAGAAGTCTCTCTCTCTCTGCGTCAAAGGAAAGCGTTTACATCGCTGTGTAGATTCCGATCGTTCAGATGTCGTTCAGATGTCGTTCAGATGTCGTTCAGATGTCGTTCAGATGCTCAGAGCGCCATGTTTTGGTGTTGTGGGAGATGGTTATCTGTAAACGCCGCCGCACGTATGAAAGAGGCTGCGAGTCGAGATAGCTCTGGGCCGGAGAGTTTGGAAAAGGCTTTAAAGAAACATCCAATCTCTTCACATCTGCGCGAGGAAGAGGCCCCTGCTGGAGTCCGGCCCTTTGTCCAACGCTGGAGGAACGACTCGAGAATCCGCACGTTAATATCGCTGAGGGAGCTAAAACATGAGGGTTTCTCAAACGTTTGTCAGAGCTGTGGTTCCCCTATCTGACCAACAGAAAATGGTTTGTTTTCGTTGTAAGATTAGATAAGACTTTATTGATCTCACGGTGGAGAAATTCACTCTCAAGAAACAAGAAACAGGGGGTAAAGGGGTGGGGGGAGACTCACCCGGTCAAGGCCGTGGGAACCCAGGGTGCTGAGGGCGCTGCAGCAGCCCCTGGGGGATAGTTTGTGAACTGCAGGCGAAATCAACCCCTTAACTCCCACCTGAAGCGAGCACATTTTCTCCAGCTTCACCCCAATCCAAAAGCTTCTGGAAAAAAGGTGTGAAAATAGCAACAAAACTGAGATGAAAACAAGGACGAAAAAGTGACAAAAATGTACAAAAAAATGAGAAAAAAGTGAGAAAAACTTGACGAAAAATAGAGAAAAATTTGACGAAAAAAATGGACGAAAAAGTGACAAAAAAATTACAAAAAAATGACAAAAAATGGACAAAAAATGGACAAAAAATTGACAAAAATTTGAAAAAAATGGAGGAAAAAATGGACGAAAAAGTGATAAGAATTTGACCAAAAAATGCGAATAATTTGACGAAAAAGTTAGAAAAACTTGACGAAAAATTGAGAAAAATGTGACGAAAAAATGGACGAAAAAGTGACAAAAAAATTACAAAAAATGACAAAAAATTACAAAAATTTGCCAAAAACTGTAGAAAAAATGGACGAAAAATTGATTAGAATTTGACAAAAAAATGGGAATAATTTGACGAAAAAGTGACAAAAAAGTCACAAAAATTTGACAAAAAAGAGACGACTGCCCGACAAAAAAAGTGATGAAAAAAAATCTGCCGTGAGGAAAAGGATCAATTTAGTTTTGTGGGTCTTTCAAATGAGGCGTCACACTGGCCTACGGGATTTGGGTAAAGCTGAACTGGAGAAAATGCTCTCGGTTCAGGCGGGAGTTAAGAGGTTAATAAACAGGATTTATGCACAGAAAAAGTATTTTGGGGGTAGATTTTGTCCCTCAGCGCCCCCTCACTAAAACATCTTCCCACGGCTCTGAAACCACCCCCATCTGCATCGTGGACCTTCACCATCACCCAGGACCTCAGGTGAGAGCCGACCATCAGCTCCCTCATCAAGAAGGCCCGGCAGACGATGTTCTTCCTGCAGCAGCTGAGGAAACTTAAAGGGATGTTTCAGGATGTTTGACATGGGCCTCATGTCCTCGTTATCCAGAGTGTTGCTGATTCCTGCAGTTCTTATGTTTGAAGAGTTTCGTGGTGCTAGGCTAATGCAAGGCTAGTGCATGTCTATGGTATCAGCTAGCCTGCATTAAAAACAGTGTGACCCGCTCCACAGAGCACCTGAGGCAAATCACTGATAACACCAGACTACCCACATGGTGTCTCCTGCCCCCCCCCCTCGGGAGTGCCTGTCTAGATCGAACAGAGGAACCCGGCTGAACGGAGGAACCTGCATTCTGGAATCTGAGGACTGGACGGTCTGTGATCTCGGCCCGTCTGCTGAGGGATCCTTCGGCCCTGGGTCTCTATAGCCTGTCCGTCCATGGGAGTGGATCTCTCCTTCTGTGGTTCTCCCCAAGGTTTCTCTTTTCTCCTGCCGGGTTTTTGAGTTTTTCCTCGCCGTGCTGAAGAGTCTAAGGACAGGGGACGCCCACGCCGCTCGCCGCTGCCTCCTATTGGACATTATATTTGCCTGGATTCACCTGAACTTTTAACTGTCATATTTATTGCTCTGTTTTATCGCCTTAAAGTTTGGTGCAGCTGTGAGGGACTTCTGGTGTGATATTGGGCTTTACAAAACCATTACACTTGAAACTTGAAATAATCCATGCCCAACTACATCGTAACGAGTTAAAACAACAAAAATGTGGATTATTATGCTCAAATTGAGACATCTAAACTGATCTAGTAAATTACTTTTTGCAGTGAAATCCGTAAAGCACCTTTAGTAAAAACGCAAAACAAAAGTCTTATGTTTTGCAGTGGGTTTTCAAAATAAAAGCTTTCATCAGAGGAACGTAAACCTCATTGTTTTAGCAGCATTTATTCTGAAATGTTCCGCAGTTTGGCTTTACTTTTCAAACCTCGTGCGCTCATTTGGACGGTTTGATTTGTTTTAATTATGTAAACCTCTTTCCTCCAGGGCTTCTAATCATCACAGCCTCTCGTTTTTTCACATCTCGCTGCAAATTCGAGGGTCGACTCCCTGAACGATGTGTCCGGTGTCACCGTAAAAAGGCGGTTCTTTACGGCGCGTTGCGGTGAAACGCTATTAAAGCGATAAAACGCGGTAAACGGGCGTCGGGAGGACAGTAAAGGCAATTGGCTTGATAAACTTCACACTCTCGCTCTCTCTCTCCTCTTGTCTGTCACTGTGGGGACCGGAGCACGTGGAGAGGGGGGATGCGCGGCTCCACAGCGCCCCCAGCTGGCAGATCCGAGCTGGATGAACTCACAGGGCTGGAAGAGAATGTGATGCATGTGAGGGGGAGACTAAAACACTATAGGTTCAAAGTATAGGTTGATATTTGATGTATTTGTTTAGAGGCATTAAAATGTGTTCACAAAGGTGGATTCACTGTAGCTTTATTATTTAAAAAATCTCAAAATTAGTGGGATTAAAGGCGCATTATGCAACTTTTTATGTGAAAAAAAAGGTGATATTTGTGCGTTTTTGACCTTTCAGTGACTCAGTGGCTATGAGAGGCTGGTCTTTGCTTTCCATCCTGGTGGCCTCTATAATTAAGTAAGGATTAAACAACGAGGAGCCGCGTTAGACGGTTCTAACGCCCGACACAGTGTTGTTCCTCCTGCATTATAACGTCTAACGCGGCTCCTCGTTGTTTAATCCGCTTATACCAGGGTCCCACAAACCTAACATTTATAATAAATGTGTTTTTCATTGACTAAACTCACTAAATCTGCCAGACTACGGGACTATTTTGTGTGGGTTATTAGCCGGTCACTGAAGGCTGGTCTCAGAGCGAGTCATTCTCCGCAGCTATTACGAGGATCTCAGTCAGGCTCAACGACACAACATCAGCGCAGAATCACAACACAACAGGACTAACCCGGAAACACTTTTATGTGAAAAAATGACAAAAAAAGACAAAAAAATGACAAAAACGACAAAAAACGACAAAAAAAATGACCAAAAAAATGACAAAAAAAATGACAAAAAATGACAAAAAATGACAAAAAATGACAAAAAAAATGACAAAAATATGACAAAAAAATGACAAAAAAATGACCAAAAAATGACAAAAAAACATGACAAAAATAACAAAAAATAACAAAAAATAACAAAAAATGACAAAAAAATGACAAAAAAATGACAAAAAAATGACAAAAAAATGACTAAAAAATGACAAAAAAATGACAAAAAATGACAAAAAATGACAAAAAAATGACAAAAAAAAATGACAAAAAAAAATACAAAAAATGACAAAAAATGACAAAAAAATGACAAAAAAAAAATACAAAAAATGACACAAAAAAAATACAAAAAACGACAAAAAAATGACAAAAAATGACAAAAAAAATTACTAAAAAAAATTACTAAAAAATACAAAAAATGACAAAAAAATATTACAAAAAAAATACAAAAAATGACAAAAAATGACAAAAAAATGACAAAAAATGACAAAAAATAACAAAAAACGAAAAAAAAAATGACAAAAAAAACATTACAAAAATAACAATAAAAAAATAAAATAAAACAAAAATAACAAAAAATGACTAAAAAAATGACAAAAAAATGACAAAAAAATGACAAAAAATGACAACAAAAAAATACAAAAAATGACAAAAAAATGACAAAAAAATGACAAAAAAAAAAAATACTAATAAATACAAAAAATGACCAAAAAAAAATACAAAAAATGACCAAAAATGACCAAAAAATGACAAAAAAATGACAACAACAAAAAGACAAAAAATGACAACAAAAAATGTTTGCAGATACGGTTGGGAAATCAACAATACAGTAATAAATGTGTTTAATTACGCTGCTCTCATGCCTCAAAGCAAGACGGTCCCAGGTTCGATTCCCGACCCTTCTCTGTGGAGCTTTTCTTCCCGTGTCCGTGTGTTTCCTCTGGTTACCCCTATCACTACAAACATGCACAATAGGATCCTCCTTTTGGATTCTGAATCTCACTTTCCTGGTTAGAAGAAAATAAAGATACATTAAAATGACGATAAAAAAGGACATGCAAATAAAGAAAATCATTTCATTTTTTTATTTATTTATTTATTTTGTTTAAAAATGCAACAGCAGCATTTAGCATGAATGAAAAGGAGCAGAAAGAAGTAAAAAACGTATCATGTCTGCCCCTAATCAACACAACATCATTTACAGTTCCAGTTCATTCAAATGTTAAACTGTCTCGTGCAGCCAAGACATCAAAACACAAAACACAAAACACATAAAGTTGATCTGCTGCTCCACAGTGTCATATTTTTGTAACATTGATAATTTTACATACTTCTTAAACCAGGGGTGTCCAAACTTTTTTCATGGGGGGCCGCACATTGAAGCGTACACGGGGTGAAGGGCCGTATATCAGTAGTTAGTGCCGCAAAACCTTGGACTAGCAGAGGTTTAAATTGTTCCCCACACCTTTATTTAAGCTGAAAACCTTCACGCCGGCTCTGTCTCACAATAAAATGTTAGTTGTTCGGTTAGAATTGTATCGAATTAATCAAATTTTTTATCACATTTTTGTCGTTTTTTTGTCACATTTGTGTCATTTTTTTGTCATTTTTTGTCATTTTTTTAATCAAATTTTTGTCACATTTTTGTCATTTTTTTAATCAAATTTTTGTCTATTTTTTATCACATTTTTGTCATTTTTTGTCAAATTTTTGTCATTTTTTGTCACATTTTTGTAAAAAAAATTGTCACATTTTTGTAATTTTTTCATCAATTTTTCGTTCCTTTTTTGTGAATGTTTTCTCACTTTTTTGTCACATTTCTCATGCAGCCAAGACATCAAAACACAAAACACAAAACACATAAAGTTGATCTGCTGCTCCACAGTGTGATATTTTTGTAACATTGATAATTTTACATACTTCTTAAACCAGGGGTGTCCAAACTTTTTTCATGGGGGGCCGCACATTGAAGCGTACACGGGGTGAAGGGCCGTATATCAGTAGTTAGTGCCGCAAAACCTTGGACTAGCAGAGGTTTAAATTGTTCCCCACACCTTTATTTAAGCTGAAAACCTTCACGCCGGCTCTGTCTCACAATAAAATGTTAGTTGTTCGGTTAGAATTGTATCGAATTAATCAAATTTTTTATCACATTTTTGTCGTTTTTTTGTCACATTTGTGTCATTTTTTTGTCATTTTTTGTCATTTTTTTAATCAAATTTTTGTCACATTTTTGTCATTTTTTTAATCAAATTTTTGTCTATTTTTTATCACATTTTTGTCATTTTTTGTCAAATTTTTGTCATTTTTTGTCACATTTTTGTAAAAAAAATTGTCACATTTTTGTAATTTTTTCATCAATTTTTCGTTCCTTTTTTGTGAATGTTTTCTCACTTTTTTGTCACATTTCTCATGCAGCCAAGACATCAAAACACAAAACACAAAACACATAAAGTTGATCTGCTGCTCCACAGTGTGATATTTTTGTAACATTGATAATTTTACATACTTCTTAAACCAGGGGTGTCCAAACTTTTTTCATGTGGGGCCTCATATTGAAGCGTACACAGGGTGAAGGGCCGTAGATCAGTAGTTAGTGCCGCAAAACCTTGGACTAGCAGAGGTTTAAATTGTGCCCCATACCTTTATTTAAGCTTAAAACCTTCATGCAGCTCAGCCTCACAATAAAATGTTAGTTGTTCGGTTAGAATTGTATCGAATTATTACATTTCAGATAAAAAGGTCCATCTCTGGTGATGTGTCCCGATACAGCAAGAGGCCGAGGGCCGCCATAAATTGGGCCGCACTTTGGACACCCCTGTCTTAAACACATCAGACTTAGAAGTTTTAACTTTTACAATCAAGACTGTCCCTCAGAGCGACTCCTTTGACTGAGAAACATCTTTCCTTTGCTGCCGATTGAAACCTGGGTTTTGTAAAAACCTCAGTACCTTTTAGTCCATATCTGCTTTTTCTCTTATTGATTGACTGCAGAATTCTTCCGCAGTCAATTATTGGTTTTCATGTTCTTTATTATTATTCCTCTTCCATCTTTTTCCCGATTTTCTAGAGCTTTCAGCACCTTCATGCTTTGTGCAATTTATGCAAGTTATGCATCAAAACGTTCCGCATGTTGAGGAGAAGGTGCTGTTACTTTTGGGACTTCTGCAACTTACGGTTTTTCCGCAATCGGCCAAAATGTCGGAGATTTTTCCCATTGACTTATAATGGGGCTGCCGCAAATCCATGCTTTTCTGCACTTTTTTCTGCATTTTCTGCAATTTCTGCACTTTGTGCATGTTCAGCTTCTGCAACTTGTGGGTTTTGAGAAAAAAATGGCTTCTGCAGTTTTCCAGTTTTTTTTTATGAGAGTTTGAAATTTTTGCGTTGGTGTGTATGTGGGAATCCAGCCAATGGGGAGACTCCAGGACTTTCAGCCATTTGTGCTTCTGCCAATCAAGCACTGAGGCCATTTCAACAGTTTGACCAGTTTATGGAATATAAAAGTTTATGCAACATTAATAATGTATGCAAATTAACCACTTTATGGGATTTAACCAGTTAATGCATTTTAAAGCGTTTATGCAACTTAAGAGTTTATGCCATTTAGGATTTATGAATTTTAAAGCCTTTATGCAATTTACATAATTTATGCAAATTAACCCATTCATGCATTTTACCACTTTATGCAGTTTATACAGTTTATGCAACATGACATTTTATGCAGTTTATGCAAATTAGATTATGCAAATTAAGCAGTTTATGCAATTTCTGCATTTGCTTCCCGCAATTCCGCAGTCAATCGCAATGGCGCAGCCATTGCATTTCTAGTTGAATCTGCTTTGTAAATAATTTGGTAAACTTTCCAGGTGAGCTTTATACACGGTTTTTAAGAGGCTAAACTCTATTAATTCACAGAATGTCAGTGTTTTTACTTGTATGAATAAACGACTGGTCTGGTCTCTGTATCCACTTCCACTGGTCGACTCTAATCAATAAAATGGGATGAATGTATGTTTTGCAGGCACTTCCCCACACTTCAATGCAACAGGTCAGATATGGAACAATCAATGAGTCAAAATCAAAGGTTAGAACATGATATAGATAAGAATGTAATCTCTCTCTTATAGATGAATCTAACCTTGATTCCCCTTCTGTCCACAGATGCCTCTTGTTGTAGTAAAGCGTGGTCTCTGCTGCCCCCTGCTGGCTGCAGACAGTGCTGGTCATTGATTAAAACACACTGAGGTGCAGCTGTAATGGATGGAGCAGATGGCGCCGCAGCGGTGCGTTGTTAGCGCTGTTCCCTCACAGTGAGAGCGGCCTGAGGTCTGCTCCACCTGGGCTCGTCCTCCCCCTGTTCTCCCCCTGTTCCCCCCCCGAACCAGACAGCGAAGAATGTGTCCGACAAGCCCAGCACTATTCAATTAACAGATCATTTAATTCCAATTATCACTGTAATCTGAAGCGCCGATTACAAAATGAATGTTATGGACCCTGAGGCATCATGTAGATACTGGAGCTTCATATTCAGCTTATTGTTATCAACAGATAGAGGTTAACCTGAACCGAGCACATTTTCTCCAGTTTGGCTTTACCCCAATCCAAAAGCTTCTGGAAAAAAGCAGTGAAAATAGCGACAGAACTGAGACGAAAACAATGATGGAAATGTGACAAAAAAGTGAGAAAACATTGGCAAAAAAGTGACAAAAAAATTGACAAAAATGACAAAAATGTGACAAAAATGTGACAAAAACATGACAAAAAAATGTGACAAAATGTGACAAAAAAGTGAGAAAACATTGATGAAAAAGTGGCAAAAATGTCACAAAAATGTCACAAGAAATTGACAAAAATTGATGAAAAAATTACAAAAATGTGACCCAAATTTGATAAAAAATTGACCAAAAAATGACAAAAATTAGACGAAAAAAGTGACAAAAATGTGATAAAATTTTGACCAAAAAATGATGAAAAATGACAAGAAAATGATGAAAAAATGATGAAAAAATGTAGACAAAAAATGACAAAAAATTGACAAAATGTGACAAAAAAATTGACAAAACAATTTCTAAAATTAGACAAAAAAATGACAAAAATGTGACAAAAAATGACCAAAAAAAAATGACAAAAAGTAACAAAAATGAGTTGAATACCAACAAAAAAATGATGGAAAAAAGATCTGATGACGTGAGGAAAAAGATCCTCTCGGTTCAGGCGGGAGTTAAGAGGTTAATAAACTGCTGAATCAGGGAAACGTTTATTTAACGTTCTCAGGTTAAATGGGTCCAATAAGACTAGAAAAGCTTTGTGCGAGGCCTTCCCCAATCCAAACTGGCCCATGGATGGTTTTTGCTCCAATACCATCCATCCATCCATTTTCTTCCGCTTTATCCGGGGCCGGGTCGCGGGGGCAGCAGTCTCAGCAGAGATGCCCAAACTTCTCGATCCACACACACAAACATTGACCAAAAAATGACAAAAAAACCCGACAAAAATGTGACAAAAAAATGACAAAAATGTGAAAAAAATTTGACAAAAAAATGAAAAAAAAGGTGAAAAAAAGTGACAAAAAAATGACAAAAATGAGAAAAAAATGTGACAAAAAATGACAAAAATGTGAAAAAAATGTGACAAAAAAATGACAAAAAATGTGGAAAAAAATGACAAAAATGTGACAAAAAAATGACAAAAATGTGACAAAAAAATGACAAAAATGTGACAGAAAATGTGACAAAAAAAATGACAAAAATGTGACAAAAAATGACAAAAATGTGACAAAAAAATGACAAAAAAGTTACAAAAATGAGTTGAATACCCAACAAAAAAAATGATGGAAAAAAAATGTGATGACGTGAGGAAAAAGATCCTCTCGGTTCAGGCGGGAGTTAAGAGGTTAATAAACTGCTGAATCAGGAAACATTTAATTTAACGTTCTCAGGTAAAATGGGTGCAATAAGACTAGAAAAGCTTTGTGCAAGGCCTTCCCCAATCCAAACTGGCCCATGGATGGTTTTTGCTCCAATACCAATAAAAAATAAAGATGGACAACTGTGCTGGTTATTCTAAACACAAGGTACGACCAGCTGAGCTTATATCCTGAATATAACATAAACCAATCACTGAGGCTAAAAGGACATTACAAAACGGTTCAGAAGCTCCTTATGAGAGACCGACAGGCATCTCTGCTCAGCCTGCTGCCCCCCAGCGACCCCGGCCCCGGATTGAAGCGGAAGAAAACGGATCGAAGGAACTATTTCTCGTGGTATATGGGCTTGATAAAAATATATTATCAAATTGAACTCGATGTTATGGTGGATTGAAGGTCCAAGACTGTTTATAAAACTACTTTCAAAGCTGTGATTATGCTATTTTCCCCATTACTCATTACTTAGCACATTAATTAGTACTGATTGGAAATGAAAAAAGAGACAAGAACAAAACAATGTCCTCTTAACTCCCGCCTGAACCGAGAGGATCTTTTTTCTCACGTCATCAGATTTTTTTCCATCATGTTTTTTGTTGGGTATTCAGCTCATTTTTGTAACTTTTTTTGTCATTTTTTTGTCACATTTTTGTAATTTTTTTGTCACATTTTGTTAAATTTTTGTCATTTTTTTGTCACATTTTGTCTTTTTTTTTGTCTTTTTTTTGTCATTTCTTTGTCACATTTTTGTCATTTTTTTGTTACATTTTTGTCACATTTTTGTCATTTTTTGGTCATTTTTTTGTCATTTTTTTGTCATTTTTTTGTCACATTTTTGTCATTTTTTTGTTACATTTTTGTCACATTTTTGTCATTTTTTTGTCACATTTTTGTCACATTTTTGTCATTTTTTCGTCACATTTTTGTCATTTTTTTGTCATTTTTTGTCACATTTTTGTCATTTTTTTGTCACATTTTTGTAATTTTTTGTCACATTTTTGTAATTTTTTGTCACATTTTTGTCATTTTTTGTCACATTTTTTGTCATTTTTTTGTCATTTTTTTGTCACATTTTTGTCATTTTTTGTCATTTTTTTGTCATTTTATGTCATTTTTTTGTCATTTTTTCGTCACATTTTTGTCATTTTTTTTTACATTTTTGTCACATTTTTGTCACATTTTTGTCATTTTTTTGTCACATTTTTGTCAATTTTTTGTCACATTTTTGTCATTTTTTGTCATTTTTTCGTCACATTTTTGTCATTTTTTTTACATTTTTGTCATTTTATGTCATTTTTTTGTCATTTTTTGTCATTTTTTTGTCACATTTTTGTCATTTTTTGTCACATTTTTGTCATTTTTTGTCACATTTTTGTCACATTTTTGTCATTTTTTTGTCACATTTTTGTCAATTTTTTGTCACATTTTTGTCAAATTTTGTCATTTTTTTGTCACATTTTTGTCAAATTTTTGTCATTTTTTTGTCCCATTTTTGTCATTTTTTTGTCATTTTTTTACTTTTTTAAAAAAAAAGAACAAAACAATGTCCTCTTAACTCCCGCCTGAACCGAGAGGATCTTTTTTCTCACGTCATCAGATTTTTTTCCATCATGTTTTTTGTTGGGTATTCAGCTCATTTTTGTAACTTTTTTTGTCATTTTTTTGTCACATTTTTGTAATTTTTTTGTCACATTTTGTTAAATTTTTGTCATTTTTTTGTCACATTTTGTCTTTTTTTTTGTCTTTTTTTTGTCATTTCTTTGTCACATTTTTGTCATTTTTTTGTTTCATTTTTGTCACATTTTTGTCATTTTTTGGTCATTTTTTTGTCATTTTTTTGTCATTTTTTTGTCACATTTTTGTCATTTTTTTGTTACATTTTTGTCACATTTTTGTCATTTTTTTGTCACATTTTTGTCACATTTTTGTCATTTTTTCGTCACATTTTTGTCATTTTTTTGTCATTTTTTGTCACATTTTTGTCATTTTTTTGTCACATTTTTGTAATTTTTTGTCACATTTTTGTAATTTTTTGTCACATTTTTGTCATTTTTTGTCACATTTTTTGTCATTTTTTTGTCATTTTTTTGTCACATTTTTGTCATTTTTTGTCATTTTTTTGTCATTTTATGTCATTTTTTTGTCATTTTTTCGTCACATTTTTGTCATTTTTTTTTACATTTTTGTCACATTTTTGTCACATTTTTGTCATTTTTTTGTCACATTTTTGTCAATTTTTTGTCACATTTTTGTCATTTTTTGTCATTTTTTCGTCACATTTTTGTCATTTTTTTTTACATTTTTGTCATTTTATGTCATTTTTTTGTCATTTTTTGTCATTTTTTTGTCACATTTTTGTCATTTTTTGTCACATTTTTGTCATTTTTTGTCACATTTTTGTCACATTTTTGTCATTTTTTTGTCACATTTTTGTCAATTTTTTGTCACATTTTTGTCAAATTTTGTCATTTTTTTGTCACATTTTTGTCAAATTTTTGTCATTTTTTTGTCCCATTTTTGTCATTTTTTTGTCATTTTTTTACTTTTTTAAAAAAAAAGAACAAAACAATGTCCTCTTAACTCCCGCCTGAACCGAGAGGATCTTTTTTCTCACGTCATCAGATTTTTTTCCATCATGTTTTTTGTTGGGTATTCAGCTCATTTTTGTAACTTTTTTTGTCATTTTTTTGTCACATTTTTGTAATTTTTTTGTCACATTTTGTTAAATTTTTGTCATTTTTTTGTCACATTTTGTCTTTTTTTTTGTCTTTTTTTTGTCATTTCTTTGTCACATTTTTGTCATTTTTTTGTTTCATTTTTGTCACATTTTTGTCATTTTTTGGTCATTTTTTTGTCATTTTTTTGTCATTTTTTTGTCACATTTTTGTCATTTTTTTGTTACATTTTTGTCACATTTTTGTCATTTTTTTGTCACATTTTTGTCACATTTTTGTCATTTTTTCGTCACATTTTTGTCATTTTTTTGTCATTTTTTGTCACATTTTTGTCATTTTTTTGTCACATTTTTGTAATTTTTTGTCACATTTTTGTAATTTTTTGTCACATTTTTGTCATTTTTTGTCACATTTTTTGTCATTTTTTTGTCATTTTTTTGTCACATTTTTGTCATTTTTTGTCATTTTTTTGTCATTTTATGTCATTTTTTTGTCATTTTTTCGTCACATTTTTGTCATTTTTTTTTACATTTTTGTCACATTTTTGTCACATTTTTGTCATTTTTTTGTCACATTTTTGTCATTTTTTTGTCACATTTTTGTCATTTTTTGTCATTTTTTCGTCACATTTTTGTCATTTTTTTTACATTTTTGTCATTTTATGTCATTTTTTTGTCATTTTTTGTCATTTTTTTGTCACATTTTTGTCATTTTTTGTCACATTTTTGTCATTTTTTGTCACATTTTTGTCACATTTTTGTCACATTTTTGTCACATTTTTGTCAATTTTTTGTCACATTTTTGTCAAATTTTGTCATTTTTTTGTCACATTTTTGTCAAATTTTTGTCATTTTTTTGTCCCATTTTTGTCATTTTTTTGTCATTTTTTTGTCATTTTTTTGCCACATTTTTGTCATTTTTTTGTCATTTTTTTGCCACATTTTTGTCATTTTTTTGTCACATTTTTGTTATTTTTTTGTCTTTTTTTTTTACATTTTTGTAATTTTTTTGTCACATTTTTGTCATTTTTTGTCACATTTTTGTCAAATTTTTGTCATTTTTTTGTCACATTTTTGTCATTTTTTTGTCATTTTTTTGCCACATTTTTGTCATTTTTTGTCACATTTTTGTCATTTTTTGTCACATTTTTGTCAAATTTTTGTCATTTTTTTGTCACATTTTTGTCATTTTTTTGTCATTTTTTTGTCATTTTTTTGTCATTTTTTTGCCACATTTTAGTCATTTTTTTATCATTTTTTTGCCACATTTTTGTCATTTTTTTGTCACATTTTTGTTATTTTTTTGTCATATTTTTGTCAATTTTTTGTCACATTTTTGTCAAATTTTGTCATTTTTTTGTCACATTTTTGTCAAATTTGTGTCATTTTTTTGTCATTTTTTTGCCACATTTTTGTCATTTTTTGTCAAATTTTTATCAATTTTTCGTTCCTTTTTTGTCACATTTCCATCATTTTCGTCTCAGTTTTGTCACTATTTTCTCACCTTTCTTCCAGAAGCTTTTGGATTGGGGTAAAGCCAAACTGGAGAAAACGTGCTCGGTTCAGGTGGGAGTTAAGGGGTTAAAGCCTATTTCTGCTCAGGTCACATATTTGTGGCAGAATCATTCCTACTTCCCTGGAGCTAAACTGTGCATCCACATGTTCGGAAACACTCGGAAAACCTCGCGCCCTCTTCGGCTCCCCTTCGTGCATCTCCGCCACCGCCTCGTCCGTTTCCGCCGCTGCTCCTCGTCCTCCGCGTTGTTGGTTGTTGTTCCCGGTGACGCGGCGGAGGTGTAGCCTGACGCGGGCTCTTACGTGTCGGCCTGAATAAAAGTGGAGCTCGGGAGGGCCTTGGAGCGACCGAGGCGGGAGTGCGTGAGGGTAAGAGCGGCCCAGCGGTGCTCGGGAGGCTCGGCGCGCGGCACGGCTCCCCCAGCCCCGCGTCGGTCTGGCTCCCGCTGCCGGAGCGAACAAAGAAATCATGGCGTCTCCGCGCGTTTGGAGCGGGAATGCAGGGAGGGGAGGCTGCGGTGGGATTTTTTTTTGGGGGGGGATTAATCATGAGAAATCAGCGCAATAAAACCACGCTGCGTTGTTTAAAGCATCTTTCCTGCCTTTTGCTTTTTGAATACGCGTTGCCAAAGCGCGCCATGACGGCATCTCGCATTGACAGGCGTTTTACTGTTACTCACGATGCGCTTTTACTACATTGCTCATATTTTGTGAACTTTGTGGCTTCATAATCAGTATAAACACACATTATAGAACACATTACCCAACGCTACTGCCTGGTCTGTGCGTAATAAAGGCAACACTCCCGGTTTCCATTGATTTTCCATCATAACAAATGAGGCCCGTCGCGTTATGCAATCCCGAAGCGACAACGCGCCGCTTTTCTGCCAAACGCGACCCCGAAAACGAGCCCCGTGCGTCCCCGCCGAGGCGCGGACAGTGCGCGGGGAAAGGGGGGGGGGGGCGGTGCCCGGCCATGTGGCTCCGCGCCTGTCATCCCAGTGATGTTTGAAAAGCAGAGGGAGAAAAGCGCGAAGCCAATCATGCAGCGCACAGAGACGACGCGCCGGTGAGATCACGCGGTAGGCTACACGGACGGCGGATCGGGCCCCGGTGAAAGGTGAAGGCACGGCGGGGGGAGGAGAGCGGGGGGGGGAGGCGGGACCCGCAGTGGGGGCAGTTAGAGGGTTTTGTGTGCTGTGTTTGTGAGTTTGAAGATTCTGGGGGGTTGTGTGTGGATGGGACGCGTGCCGGAGCTGTGCGTAATGGATGCGTAATGACGTGTAGCGGCGCGTTTTCATTCTGGATCCCGTGGGGTTTATTTAAGGTACGGACCCAGGGCCGGACTGGGGCTGAGAAACGGCCCTGGACTCTGACCAGCGACACTTCCACAAAGACATATTTTTACCTCTTACCCCCAGTCTTAACCCCTTAACTCCCGCCTGAACCGAGCACATTTTCTGCAGTTTGGCTTTACCCCAATCCAAAAGCTTTTGGAAAAAAGGTGAGGAAATAGCGACAAAACTGAGATAAAAAACAATGATGGAAATGTGAAAAAAAAGTGAGAAAACATTGATGAAAAATTGACAAAAAATTGTTGAAAAAAATGATAAAATTTTGACCAAAAAATGACAAAAAATTAACGAAAAATTAACAAAAAATAACAAAAAATGTCAAACAATTTACGAAAAAATGACAAAAATGTGACAAAAAAATGACAAAAAATGTGATAAAATTTGGACAAAAAATGTGACAAAAAATGACAAAAAATGACAAAAAATGACAAAAAATGACACAAAATGTGACAAAAAATTGACAAAAAATGTGACAAAAAAATTACGAAAAAAAGACAAAAAAATTGACCAAAAAATGACCAAAAAAAATTGACAAAAACAAACAAAAAAAAGTTACAAAAATGAGTTGAATACCCAACAAAACAATGATGGAAAAAGATCCTCTCGGTTCAGGCGGGAGTTAAGAGGTTAAACTAAGAGCATTTTCTCCGGTTCAGCTTTACCCAAGTCTAAAAGCTTCTTGACTGGAGAGCAACGCCTCATTTGAAAACAATGGCCGACAAAAGTGACTGTAAGTTTTTGTCACGTTGTTGCTGCATTTTTGTCACGTTTTTGTAGTTTTTGTTGTACATTTTTTGGCCACTTTTTCTGGCTTTGTCATCTGGTTTTCGTCACTTTTTATTGGCTTTTTTGTTCATCTCTTTTGTCGTGTTTTGTTGTTTTTTGTTGTGTTTTCGTCCCTTTTTTTTGTCACATTTTTGTTCTGTTTTCATCCTCATTTTCACCGCTGTTTCCGTGCTTTTCTTTTAAGTTTTCAGATTTGGGTAAAGCTTGGTTAAGGCGGGGGGTAAGAGGTTAAGGAGAAAACTGAGAGGCCAGACCAGATGCTCTTCCAGAATGGACACATGGCCAGTCCCCACCTGGCAGTTTCTACTGACCCAAATACATAAGCTTTGTTTGTGTCTGCAAGTGCAAGAATGTTACAGTGACATTTAAGAAGGTAAACAAATAATCAGACAATAAACTTTAAAGCAGAGTTCAACATTCTCAGAGTCGAGGGCTCACATCTTCTCACATTTGTTTAGAACTTGCACTAAATAGTTTTTGTTTTATTGTTATTAGAGCCCGATATGGATTTTTGGGTCCGATACTGATATGAAGGGGTTTGGCTGATCGCCGATATCCAGGCCGATATTATAAGTAATTTGATGTATTTCTTTTTTTATCTCTCGAAAAGCCAACATTTATTATTACACCATGGTCTGGGTGAATACTGGACTCTGATTGGCTGGTGCATTATTTTGGTGTAACCGCACACGTAGTCCGGTAGTTAAATCACTGGGATGTCACTCCGCTGTGGCGTCGCCATAGCAACGCCTGACACAGCTGAGTCAGATAAAGGCGTAATTAGTGACTGACAGGAACGTATGAGATGGATTTAGTGTTTGCTAAATGTTTGTAGAGGAGAGTGAGCAGCTAGGTTAGCTACTGTTAATAACATATGAGCTTTACATTTCTATTGGAAACGGTTAAGGCTATTCATCATTTTCAGGCGTACATAAAATGATCCTGCATTGAAGCATCTTTGTCTGGATTAGTAAAGTCAAACATAAAAGTTTCAGTTGGGGGGGCCCAGGTGCAGGGGCGCAGATAGGTTTTTGAAACTGGGGGGGACAAAGCTGCTCAGGCATGACAACCTATCAAACTTAATTGCCCATCATTGCAAGACAATAATGCGTATTGGTACGGTTTCTAATCACTCACCAAGCATGCCACATGACGTATGAAAAAGCAGTCCTGACGTAGGCTACACTGTCTGATAACCAAGTAAACCAACAGCTCGCGTTTCGCATTTTGACACACGCACAGCCCAGTCAACACAAACACATGAGCGCAATACCGTTTCTCGCCGCATATCAAAGTGAATGGTCAAGGGAGGCGCTGTTTCGCACATTGCAAAATGCTTGCAAGATATTTTTCTTCATAAAAGTGAGGGGGACGGATCCAGGTGAATGAAAATCTGGGTACGTCATGTCCCCCCCGTCCCCCCCGCTATCTGCGCCCATGCCCAGGTGTGAGCGACTCCACCGCAGCTGTTTCCATAAACAGTTGAGCTGGTTGAGCTAGCTAGCTTTAGCTTCAGGTTAAACCTTGTAAAAGGTAAATAACTGGTGCCCACGAGTGCCGCATATCGGTGTTTCCTTCCAGGGAAAAGTGTTTCCGGGTTAGTCCTGTTGTGTTGTGATTCTGTGCTGATGTTGTGTCGTTGAGCCTGACTGAGATCCTCGTAATAGCTGCGGAGAATGACTCGCTCTGAGTCTCTTCAGTGACCGGCTAATAACCCACACAAAATAGTCCCGTAGTCTGGCAGATTTAGTGACTTTAGTCAATGAAAAACACATTTATTATAAATGTTAGGTTTGTGGGACCCTGGTATAAGCGGATTAAACAACGAGGAGCCGCGTTAGACGTTATAATGCAGGAGGAACAACACTGTGTCAGGCGTTAGAACCGACTAATGCGGCTCCGAGGTGTTTAGTCCTTACTCATAGTAAAGGTTTCAATCATAGAAATGTATAGAAATATATCTAATAGAGTCTCCTGATGTGGGTTCTTCTAATGCAGATGCTGATTTTTTTGGTCAAATTTAAAAATCCTGTGTGTGAGGTTTCTAAACATGTCAGTGTTGAACTGTGACTGCAGGGGGCGCTGTATGGGGGTATAGGGCTGATTTATTCAGGACAGTCATGTTCAGTAGGCACTTCAGAGGGAGGTTGTCAAAATTTACTATATTCCCAAAAAACGGCATGTCTCTCTTATGGTTCCGAAATTATACACAAAAGTCTGCAACGTATATTAAAGCAGTGCTAAGTAACTCATGCCCCCAGAGGCCGGAAGCGCCACTGCAGGTGTCGTAGCATGTTACATTTTTTTACTCGTTAATCGTCCGTGAGAGTAAATACTGCACTGACAGGAAAGACAAAGGGACAGAGGGATATTATTCATCCAATCACACAATGGAGATACATTTTTGGCTGTAAATACAGTTTAAAGGGAGACACTACAGGCAAAACTCATTTTTTTCAGTTTTCAGGTTTTGGGCGAAATCTGTCTCTGAACATATAAACTTTCACCCGGAAACAGAAAACATGCCTAATCTTCACAGTAACATGTTTAAATATTGCGCTGATTCAAAGTTCCCCCATAGACTTGAACACAATTTCAAGGCCCTTTTTCTCCAAACACATGTTTCTGTCATTGTGGCGACACTATGTCCACGTCAGTCGGACCTAAAGACTTCACATTTTCCAGCCTCGGACTGAACAATATTTGGAAGATTTTTTCAGAGGGATTTTTTATTATTTAACCCCTTAACTCCCACCTGAACAGAGCACATTTTCTCCAGTTTGGCTTTACCCCAATCCAAAAGCTTCTGGAGAAAAGCTGAGACGAAAACAATGATGGAAATGTGACAAAAAAGTGACAAAAAATTGATGAAAAAATGAAGAAAAATTGATGAAAAATTGATGAAAAAGTGGCAAAAATGTCACAAGAAATTGACGAACAAATGACAAAAATGTGACCAAAAAAAGACAAAAAATATGACAAAAAAAAAATGAATGAAAAAAGTTACAAAAATGAGTTGAACGCCCAACAAAAGAATGCTGGAAAAAAACTCTGACGTGAGGAAAAAGATCCTCTCGGTTCAGGCGGGAGTTAAGAGGTTAATCCCTTAAGCCCCGTTTATTGAGTTTTGAATGTCAAAAAATAAGGCGAAAATTACATTTTTCCACATTTTTCCACTAAAAAACAGATTATTTTAAAACTAAACAAGAAATCCTGAATCCCCTCTGAGAAAGTCTTGGCAACTCATTTATCAATAAAATGAAACCATACATTTGAATGTAGCTCTGTCCATTATTCAGATTCGTCGCCGAAAAGATGGGAAATTTGGGGCATTTTTAGGCATAAAACACCTTGTTCTTATATGAAAAGATAAAATGACAGAAAACTTTCAATGTATTTTTTCCCCACATTTATGCCAGTGATCGACAGCAACAGTTTCAAATTGAAATCTGTAAATATACATTTTTTCCCTGTTCACCTGCAGTGTCTCGCCTTAAGTGATGCTAGCCCGCAGTTAGCTTTGCCCGTTAGCCTGTTAGCATCTTCTTCATGAATCCATTAGTGTGTATCGGTGACTGCGAGGCAGGAAAGTCGTAATTGTGGTTTTCTGGCCAGAGACACCAGGGGGAGATGAAAGACCCCCCAATAATCCCAGTAACACTTGTATCACCCCCAGAGGGACTAGGATTTATTAAGGTAAACAAGTTACTTAGCACTGCTTTAAATAGGTTTACAAACGTGTGGCCAATTTTCACTGCGATGTTTCCTCTGTTTCTCCTCTGTCGAGCCCTAATTGTCATCACACATCATGAAAGAGTGGAGGGAAACCGTTTATAACAAGGCCACGTTAGTTACTATACTAGTCTATCACTGCCGACTGTAACTGAGTGTGGTCTCTGGTCGTCTCTGGTTCACAGCTCACCCTATGAAGATGGAGGCCGTGGAGGCTCAGCAGGCAGACATTGCTGTGACTGAGACCGAGACCCAGCAGATCACGGCCGCTCAGATCGCCACTCTGGCCCAGGTACCACGCTCATCTTCAGGCGTGTGGTCAGACTCCAGAGTAATGTTCTCTGTGAACTCCTTCAGGTGACGATGACGCAGGCTCACGCCTCGGCCACCGGTCCCACGGTGACTCTGGTGCAGCTCCCGAACGGACAGACGGTCCAGGTGCACGGGGTGATCCAGGCGGCCCAGCCTTCAGTCATACAGTCCCCGCAGATCCAGACCGTACAGGTGAGACACTGCAGACCGTACAGGTGAGATACTGCAGCCTCCGCAGATCCAGACCGTACAGGTGAGACACTGCAGACCGTACAGGTGAGATACTGCAGTCTCCACAGGTCCAGACCGTACAGGTGAGATACTGCAGTCCCCGCAGATCCAGACCGTACAGGTGAGATACAGCAGCCTCCACAGGTGAGATACTGCAGTCTCCACAGGTCCAGACCGTACAGGTGAGATACAGCAGCCTCCACAGGTGAGATACTGCAGTCTCCACAGGTCCAGACCGTACAGGTGAGATACAGCAGCCCCCACAGGTCCCGACCGTACAGGTGAGATACTGCAGCTCCCGCAGGTCCAGACCGTACAGGTGAGATACAGCAGCCCCCACAGGTCCAGACTGTACAGGTGAGATACAGCAGCCCCCACAGGTCCAGACTGTACAGGTGAGATACTGCAGCCCCCACAGGTCCAGACCGTACAGGTGAGATACTTCAGTCCCCACAGGTCCAGACTGTACAGGTGAGATACTGCAGACCGTACAGGTCCAGACCGTACAGGTGAGATACTGCAGACTCCACAGGTCCAGACCGTACAGGTGAGATACTGCAGTCTCCACAGGTCCAGACCGTACAGGTGAGATACAGCAGCCCGTACAGGTGAGATACTGCAGCCTCCACAGATCCAGACAGGTGAGATACTGCAGTCCCCACAGGTCCAGACCGTACAGGTGAGATACAGCAGACTGTACAGGTGAGATACTGCAGTCTCCACAGGTCCAGACCGTACAGGTGAGATACTGCAGTCTCCACAGGTCCAGACTGTACAGGTGAGATACTGCAGCCTCCACAGGTCCAGACTGTACAGGTGAGATACTGCAGCCTCCACAGGTCCAGACTGTACAGGTGAGATACTGCAGCCTCCACAGGTCCAGACAGGTGAGATACTGCAGCCTCCACAGGTCCAGACTGTACAGGTGAGATACTGCAGTCCCCATAGGTCCAGACAGGTGAGATACAGCAGACTCCACAGATCCAGACCAGGTGAGATACATGGGAGTTGGTAATTGACACTGGTCAGGTTTGGCATCAGGACCAGGGAAAGGGTTAAACTCATCCTCAGACGTTGTTCCTCACAGTGAACCTCAGAAAGGTTCAAACCTGTGTCTGTTTCAGATCTCGACGGTCGCAGAGAGTGAGGACTCTCAGGAGTCTGTGGACAGTGTGACAGACTCCCAGAAACGCAGAGAAATCCTGTCCAGACGCCCGTCCTACCGGTCAGCGCTTCATTACTGTGCATGAGATCTTGTATTGCAGTACTACAGATATCACAGTGTTACATGCAGATACTGCTTATTGTATAACTCTGTTTCTGTCCCACAGAAAGATCCTGAACGACCTGTCGTCAGACGCTCCAGCGGTGCCTCGTATCGAGGAGGAGAAAGCTGAGGAGGACTCTGCTACTGCTGCTGCGGCCGCCACTCCTGCCATCACCACGGTTACAGTCCCCACCCCCATCTACCAGACCAGCAGCGGGCAGTACAGTAGGTTTTCCTCACTTTAAGGCGAGACACTTTAGGTGAAAGTATTGATGTTTCCCGCAGTGGTGGAAGTGGAGATTTGTATCTGTTTTCCTCCCTTTACATCTTAGTTTTCAAGTCAGATATAAAAATGATGATGTTTATTTGATGATGTTTTGTCTGCGAGGTGGGGGCGACCCGGAAGTAGAAAGGCCGTCTTTCCCGCGGGTTTTCATTCATAAATATTGACAGATTTGACATCCACGTGTCCTGCTAAGGGGCCCCGTGATGACGCTTTCACCCAAATATGGTGTTTTTCCTCCTACGAGACGCTGGAGCGGAAAAGTGGAAGAACGAGCCGAGCATGCGCACTCGCTACAAAACTTCAGGGCTGGTTTTCTCTGAATGAGAGAAGCCGCACTCGGGCAGAGCCTGAGCCCTTATAGAAGCTCCCACAGACTCCAAACTTTACAGGCTGAGACACAACAAGATTTTGAAGGTTTTTTCAGAGGGATTTTTTAATATCTAATTCCTAGCCTGATTTATTCAGCTTTGAAACCAAAAAAACAGGCGGAATTTGAGTTTTTACAGATTTTTTCACTGATGATTAGTTTATTGAAAAACTTCATAAAATATCCCAAATCCCCTCTGAAAAAATCTTAGTTACTAATATGTCAATAAAATAAAACCATAACATGTAATCTGGCTCAATTCATTAATTTGATTTCATTGCCCAAAATATAGGCAATTTTGGCCATTTTAATGCTCAAAATGCCTTATTTTTATGTGAAAACATAAAATGAATTTCTCATATTTATATCTGTGATGTTCAGCAAAAGCTTCAAATTGACATCTCTACATGTATTTGTTTTCCCTGTTCACCTGCAGTGTCTCACTTTAATCTAAACCTTCACAATGCTGTTTATTTGATGGAAAAACCACATGTTTTGATAGTCACGGAGAGGTGGTTCGTTCCACCTTCGGGACACTGTGTGAGTGAGAGACGTGTACGTTACTAAACTACTTTCCCACAAAGAACAAGTTTTCTCTTCTGTTCTAAAGCTGCCCTCAGGCAAAGACCAAGATCCTTTTGCTTCTTTTGAAACTGATATTTCAGTGAAAACACAGGAAATTCTTGAACCTTGACACTGGACTGAGCTTAAGTTCCCTGTGAAAGTTACTTCAAACTCCCCAAAGTCCATTGTTTTGTTTCATTGTGAATGAATAAAACATTTATTCACACAAATGGCGTATGTATGTTTAAGCACACAGGCTGTAGTGTGAGGGAAAGACTTTTCTGTAGACGACTGCACACTTTTAGTTAGTGGACTCAGTCAAATATCTAGGAACAATTTTGGACAATTCTTTCACATTTAACGAACATGTTGACTGTGTTTACGAGAAAGCTCAGCAAAGGCTTTTCCTGCTGCGCCGCTGAGAGGGTTTGAAGTCAGTGACCAAATCTTAACAAGGGTTTATCAGTGTTTAATTGAGAGCGAACTGATATTTAACAAAGTCTCTTGGTTTGGTCACTGTCAAAAACAAAGCGAAACTTGGCAGAGTTGTTAAACAGGGCAGTAAAATAACAGGCCAAGAACAAACCAGTTTACCTCAGCGTAGGGCTGTGCAATTAATCGAAATTCGATTACAACAGTAAACGATTACAAAATTAGCATAATCGCAAAAAATCGATTATAATTTTTTTTTTTCAAATTTTTTTTTTCAATTTTTTAATTTTTGGATTTTTGTCCTTTTTTTGATGGATTTTTGTCATTTTTTTAATGGATTTTTGTCATTTTTTTAATGGATTTTTGTCTTTTTTTAATGGATTTTTGTCATTTTTTTAATGGATTTTTGTCATTTTTTTAATGGATTTTTGTCATTTTTTGATGGATTTTTGTCTTTTTTTAATGGATTTTTGTCATTTTTTTGCTGGATTTTTGTCTTTTTTAATTCTATAATTAACTGATTCTATAATGAACTGATTTTATAATGAACTGATTTTATAATGAACTGATTTTATTATGTACATTGCTGGGCAAATGTATTAGAATGTATGAGCAAACCAAAGGCACATTTCTGCCATCATTGTGCATGGTAGACAATAAAGTTTTTTCTATTCTATTCTTAGGGCTTACACTTTGAGTTGATTGGGTTTAGTTGTAGCTTTCCTCTTGTGTTTAACCCCCTCTCCCCCCTCTCCCCCCTCAGTTGCGATCACTCAGGGCGGGGCGATACAGCTGGCCAACAACGGCACGGATGGCGTGCAGGGGATCCAGACTCTGACGGCGGCCCAGCCCGGAGCCACCATCCTGCAGTACGCCCAGACCAGCGACGGGCAGCAGATCCTCGTGCCCAGTAACCAGGTCGTGGTGCAAGGTCAGAGCGCAGACACAGGTCAAAGGTCACGCTCAGATACTGACCAGTGTGAACCTGCGTCTGCTCCTCCGCAGCCGCCTCGGGGGATGTGCAGGCGTATCAGATCCGAGCGGCGCCGGCCAGCACCATCGCTCCGGGCGTGGTCATGGCCTCGTCTCCTGCCCTGCCCACGGGGGGCGCCACCGAGGAGGTGACGCGCAAACGAGAGGTCCGGCTTATGAAGAACAGGTACCTCTGCCACTGTCAAACACTCAAATATCACGTCTGTGGAGGTCAAAGCTACAAGACACTGGTTTTATAGATAAGACTTAACATGATTCATATTATCTTACAGTTTCCCCGCGCTGAAAATGTGGGTTTAGGTCTTAGGTTTGAAGCGTGTGTTTTTAAAGGAACAGGCCACCGTTTTTTCCATACTGAGATATGTTCTTACCTGAGCTGTGACGAGTTCTTTAGGACCTGTCTGATCTTCAGTCACGTAAACACAGCGCAGACGGCGTTAGCATTTAGCCTCTCCCTCTCTCCTCTATAGCTCCAAAACAGGTCAAGATAGAAGCTACCAAGCTCTTCCACGTTTTCCCTGTTTAAATATGGTTACGTGAAGTGTTCCACTACAAAGTATAATTACACACAATTAAACATGTGGATTTTCTAAGCGGATAAAAGGGGGAACTATATTGTAAGGCGTAATAATACCAGGAGTAGTTCGAAATCCGCGCAGTAATCTTCACTTTACTGTGCGGATGCCAAACTACTCCTGCGCGCACCTACGAGGCGCATTTCTCAGCTGAGGAGAGAAGAAGCAACAAACTGGAGAATAGTTTAGTGTAAACACAATAATCCACATAGAGCTGACTTTATTACAGACTGCGCTCTCTAAACCAGAGTCTGAGCTGGATTTAACCAGAGCTTAATGTTGTTAGAGCTGCAGCGTCTGCAGTGTTTACAACATACAGGCTAACGATGCTAACGTTGCTAACGTTGCTAACTCGCGGCTAACAGTTTAGGCCATTCTGACGCCGTCTTAAGCCCAGGGGTTTATTCATCTGAAAAACTAACCCAGCGACTAAAAAGTCCTCAGAAAATCCAAAGTAAAGACATACAGCATGTTTATATTGAGGGAACATGAGCTGCAGCAGAACAATGAAAACGCTGTAGCTTCTCGCTAAGTTACTACAAACACACGAGAAAGTAAAGACGAAAAGAGACCATTTAAGCAACATCTCAATACTATTGTTAAATAAAAACACATAAATGAATAAAGCTCAGGCATTGGGAGCTTTAGGACATGGGCTTTTCTGTCTATGATGGACAGAGACATAACAATAAAAAATATATTGAATGAGAATAAAATAAAGAAAGAAATGGCATCAGCACAATTCTAATATAACGGCTCTTAAATGTGTCGACTTTACTTAAGGAAATGTACATGAGTAAATTAACTCATTACAAACCAATCTGCTGTGAAAACAGTAAGAACGTTGGAGAAAATGCCTTGTACTCGTATTGGTATTCGGTATCGGCGAGTACTTAGATCAAAGTACTCGTACTCGTATCGGTTTTAGAAAAAATGGTATCGGTGCCTCCCTAGTCTTGAAAAAGTCTTCAGTGTCACATGGCGAAGTGTGCAGGAGCCCTGTCTTAAGAACAAATAACCTTGTGTGTGTTTCTCCCGCAGAGAGGCGGCCCGTGAGTGTCGCAGGAAGAAGAAGGAGTACGTGAAGTGTCTGGAAAACCGCGTGGCCGTTCTGGAAAACCAAAACAAGACGCTGATCGAGGAGCTGAAGGCGCTGAAGGACCTCTACTGCCACAAGTCCGAGTAACCCGCGCTGGCAGAGACGGGCCTCGTGGCGCCTCACGTGAGCCGGTTCACATTCGGCTTTCACGTCCTCTGCAATAGGCTGTGACCCGGATTCTGTTGTTGTCGTTGCCTTAAACAAACTCATCTCATCATCGCCGGGGCTGAAACAGGAAGTCGCTCGTGTGGAGGGTAGATTGCTGAATATGCAAAGAAATCACAGCTGTTACTACGCAGGGGCGGGACTGAAAACCAGCCCTGGACTCTGGTCAGTCTGGCCCAAAATAGCGTAAATGCGACACTTCCACAAATACAGATGTGAACCTCTGACCCCCCGCCTTAACCGAGAGCATTTTCTCCAGTTCGGCTTTGCCCAAATCTAAAGGCTTCTTGACTGGAGAGCAACACTGTAACGCCTCATTTGAAAGCTCAAATCTAGAAAAGTGACGGTAACTTTTTGTCACGTTGTCGCTGCATTTTTGTCACGTTTTTGTTGCTTTTTCGTCACTTTTTTGTCCCTTTTTCGTTGTGTTTTCATCTCTTGTTTTTCGGGGGGTTTTTTCACGTTATTGTTGTTTTTTCATCGCTTTTTTCATCGCTTTTTTCATCGCTTTGTCGTCGCGTTTTCGTCACATTTTGTCGTTGTTTTTGTCACTTTTTTGTCGCTTTTCCAGCACATTTTTGTTTTTGGATGCTTTTCTTTTAACCCCTTAACTCCCGCCTGAACCGAGCACATTTTCTCCAGTTTGGCTTTACCCCAATCTAAAAGCTTCTGGGGAAAAAAGCGCAAGAAAAAAAAAAGTGACAAAAAGTGACAAAAATAGTAACGAAAAAGCAACCAAAGAGCAACCAAAAAGAGACAAAAATGTGGCAAAAAAGTGACAAAAGAGGAGCAAGAAAGTGACAAAAAAAAGTGATGAAAGTGCTGCAAAAAAGTGACAAATACCCGACAAAAAAGGGACAAAAGTGCAACACAACAGCAGCAAAATAGTGACAAATAAGTGGCAATAATGTGATGGAGAAACAGTGATAAAAAGAGAAAAACTCAACAAAAAAGTGACAACAACGTGAGGAAAAAGATCAGTTTTGTGGGTCTTTCAGACGAGGCGTTACTCAGGCCCAAAGAGGAGAGAATGCCTTCGGTTCAGGCGGGTGGTAGGAGGTTACGCTTTTAGATTTGGGTAAAGCTCGGTTTCGCCCGGGGGTAAGGGTAAAGGTAAAGTGAGAGGCCAGACCGGTGGCCCTAGAGCCGGTGGCCCTTCTGAGCTCTTCCAGAATACAGGACATATGGCCAGTCCGCCCCTGTTACTATGACGACAACAAGGAGTCTATGGGTTTTTACGTGGACAGCTTTTGTAAAAGGTAAAAATCCTTCGGTAAATGCTTAATACTTACAGGGTTGTCGACTAAGCACAATTTGGGTTCTTCAGTTATGTTGCAGAGATGGTTTTATATTGATCTACACCAGTGGTTCTCAACCTTTCGGAGCCGCGACCCCCATTATAACAGTTAATTAGGAACGTGACCCCACCCGGGTCAGACCATGGGAAAAACAGGGACATTAACCCCTTAACTCCCGCCTGAACCGAGCACATTTTCTCCAGTTTGGCTTTACCCCAATCCAAAAGCTTCGGGGAAAAAAGGTGTGAAAATAGCGACAAAACTGAGATGAAAACAATGATGGAAATGTGACAAAAAATTGATGAAAAATGGACGAAAAAATGACAAAAAATGGACAAAAAATGACAAAAAATGGACAAAAAATGACAAAAAATTGACAAAAAATTGACAAAAAAATGACAAAAAAATGACAAAAAATGGACAAAAAATGACAAAAAATTGACAAAAAATTGACAAAAAATTGACAAAAAAATTACAAAAAAATTGACAAAAAATGACAAAAATTGCTACAAAAATGTGATGAAAATTTGACAAAAAAATGACAAAAAAATGACAAAAATTTGACAAAATTTGACAAAAAAATGACAAAAATGTGACAAAAAAATGACTAAAATGTGTCAAAATTTGACAAAAAAATGACAAAAATTTGACAAAAAAATAACAAAAAATTGACAAAATTTGACAAAAAAATGACAAAAATTTGACAAAATTTGACTAAAAAATTACAAAACTTTAACAAAAACCTACAAAGAAATAAGAGAGAGTTGAATACAAAGAGTTGAATACCAAACAAAAAAATGATGGAAAAAAAATCTGCTGACGTGAGGAAAAAGATCCTCTGGGTTCAGGCGGGAGTTAAGAGGTTAACCTTTATAACTCTTAAAAAACAAAGAAAAAAACACCGGCTAAAACAAAAATGAATTAAATTTAGAACAAATAATGGCACCCTGGTAAATTAGCATGTTTGCTACAACACCATAATAATAATATTAAAATATATATTTTATCTACATGCTCTGGCGACCCCTCGAATTTATCTCGCGACCCCCAGGTTGAGAACCCCTGATCTATACCAGCGGATTTGGCAGAAATACGAAGCTTTTTCAAAACGGTTTCAACTTTCTTGCGTTGAATCCACCATGTCAGAGCTTGATGCTAAAATCTGGTATTGAGTGTCGTCGCCACCTGATTCACATTCCTCCATCCGCACCATTTCACCGAACGTCACAGCCTATTGACAGAGGCGAGACTCGGCGCTCTCCGCACAAAGGCAGTAAAGACAACACTCCGAAGCACACTTAATGCCTCTGGATTTACGCCAAGCATGTCGACGCGGACATTTATCACGGGATGGCTTTGAAAACCGCCGGCCCGTCGCACGTTTGCACTACGACGATGAAAACAGGGTGAGTTTAGGTCGAAGTGTCGGCTCCTGACGCTTTGATGAATCACTTTAAGCAGGTTTTTAGGCAAGACACGTTTATTAGCAGAGCGCTATTTGTGCCAAAGTGCTTCACAGACAGAGAATAGTGAGTCCTTTTGCTAGAGTGCAAATAAAACACTCTGGTAACACTTTATTTTACACTACCCTTGATACATTGCACCTACCAAATATAGTACAGTGTAATGTGCCTTCGGTATTGACTTATTATAACTTAACCTTTGTAGTAAATACACCATGGACTAAGGTATGAGACCCTTAAAGCAGTACAAAGTAACTTGTTTACCTTAAAGAGGGGGTGTTCTGCTTTTGTCAGTCCCATAGCACCAGTCTATATCACACTACAATGATGACAAACCTTCTGTTGGTCTGTAAATGCAGTAAATTAGAATAACTGCCTTGTATAAAATGTCTCTCTCAAAATGGCTGTAGTGAATGTCTTGAAATAGGCCTCTGTCTCTTTAACCCCTTAACTCCCACCTGAATCGAGCAGATTTTCTCCAGTTTGGCTTTACCCCAATCCTAAAGCTTCTGGGAAAAAGCTGCGAAAAGAGCAACAAAACTGAGACGAAAACAATGATGGAAATGTGACAAAAATTACGAAAATGTGACAAAAATTTGATAAAAATGTGACAAAAAATGACAAAAAAAATGACCAAAAAAATGACAAAATGTGACAAAAAAATTACAAAAATATGATAAAATTTTGACAAAAAAATTGATTAAAAAAATTGAAGAAAAAAATGACGAAAATGTGACAAAAAATGACAAAAAAGTTACAAAAATGAGTTGAATACCCAACAAAAAAAATGATGACGTGAGGAAAAAGATCCTCTCGGTTCAGGCGGGAGTTCAGAGGTCACGAACCTCTGAGCCTTTCCGACACGCCCCCTCCACACACTGTCTGTGGCATCAGTGGGGAGGGGGTTCTGCTGAGGAGCAGTGGTTGGTTACTCGGCTGGTGACCAAAGCTCGGAGGCGTCTCCAGGAGGTGGGGGCGTTCCTAGGAGGACTCAGGCAAACCTATCCCTAAAATGGCCGCCATCAGAGTTTTTACAGATTACTCAGAAATACGTGAATGTGCCAAGGCAACACTTCAGCCATGTTTTTAATGAGGGAGTGACAGAATAACATGATGGAAAGCTGGAAAAAGTCAATTTTGCATAATACTTGCTTTAATAAATCCTTTCCATAGTCCCTGTGGGGGTAATACAAGTGTTAATGGGACGATTGGAGGGTCTTTCATCGCCCCCCGGTGTCTCTGGCCAGAAAACCACGCTTGGAATTTGACTGCCACCGGACCGGAGTCACCAACACACACTAATGGAATCACGAAGAAGAAGCTAACTGCGGCTAACTGTGGGCTAGCGTCACTTTAAACAGTATTTACAGCCAAATTTGAGTGAAAAAAGTTATCTCCATTGTGTAATTGGATGCACAGTATCCCTCTCCTCCTTCGCCTTTTCTGTCAGCGTAGTATTTACTCTCACGGACAATTAATAAGTTAAAAAATCGCAACTTGACACCTGCAGTTGCGCTTATGGCCTCTAGGGGAAGAGTTACTTAGTACTGCTTTAAGTCAGTAGGTGAACTGTGCCAACATGAAGGCCTTTAACGTCATTAAAAAGTCTACAATTGGATTCAAACTGGCGTTAAATGTAGATTCATTTGGACATAAAAGATGTTGCTCAAGTTGATCAAAAATACAAATAATATGGTCCAAAAAACAACTGCTAATGTTATTCGCTCTTTCCCGTTCCATCCAGTTTGCGTTTAAATATTGAAAATGACCCTTATTCCTCTGTTTGATGAAATGTCGCAAATATAAAGTGATTGAATATGTACCGATTTTTTGTATTTGTGGCATTAAAATTGCATTAACCTCTTACCACCCGCCTAAACCAAATGCATTCTGTCCTCTTTGGCTGTTATATAGGCCTGTGTAACACCTCATTTGAAAGCTAAGACCCCTTTTTTGTTGAATTTTTGTCATTTTTTGTTGAATTTTTGTCATTTTTTTTGTTGAATTTTTGTCATTTTTTGTTGAATTTTTGTCATTTTTTTGTTGAATTTTTGTCATTTTTTGTTAAATTTTAGTCACATTTTTGTTAATTTTTTGTCATTTTTTTGTTGAATTTTTGTCATTTTTTGTTGATTTTTTGTCATTTTTTTGTTGAATTCTTGACATTTTTTTGTTGAATTTTTGTCATTTTTTGTTGATTTTTTGTCATTTTTTGTTGAATTTTTGTTATTTTTTTGTTGAATTTTAGTCACATTTTTGTTAAATTTTTGTCATTTTTTTGTTGAATTTTTGTCATTTTTTGTTGAATTGTTGTCATTTTTTGTTGAATTTTTGTCACATTTTTGTCGCGTTTACATCCTTGTTTTCTCTTGTTTTGTTTTTTGTGGCTGTTTTGGGGCTTTTTTCCCAAGAAGCTTTTCGATTAGGGTAAAGCCAAACTGGATCCGTTCAGGTGGGAGTTAAGAGGTTAACTAAGCACATTTCTCCAGTTCGGGTTTACAATTGTGTGTTTGTCGCTCTTTTGTTACATTTTTGTCCCTTTTTTTTTTTAAGCCAAAGTGGAGAAAATGTGCTCGGTTCAGGTGGGGGTGAAGAGGTTAAAAAACATCACATTTGTCACGAGGCGCATCACACTGTACTAAAATCGTTGCAATGTGTCAAGGGCCGTGTGAACAAAAGTGTTACTGATACTTTCAGCGTCAAATGCCCGGATTATAGTGTCATAAAACTGAATCGCAGCCCGTTTAGTCCTGACTCTGGGACCTCAGAGCAGCTATTACTTTCAGAGTGGTGTTTTTAAAGCATTCAGTCATTCTAAATCAAACAGAATCTACTACAGTTTTTATCTCCAAATCGTGTAAATGAAGTCTCTCGAAGTGGAAAGACTTAAAGCTGCACTTTCCTGTTCACGTCTTTGGTGTAAATCCCGGGTAGCACCGTTTTCTAACTGCAGCCGGCAATACACTTTCTACAGAAGGGAATGAAGCTTGGATAAAAAGAGATTAAACCATGTCTATATTAGTGGAGGTTTTTCTACTGAGTTGTTTTGAAGACATCGGAAAACTCGCCGTCTGCTAATATCGGCAACACTGACTTAAGTCTATGGCGAACTGAGGCTTTGTTTGTTAATTAACTTGTTGTAATTGGAATCTGCAAACCAAACAGGAGCCGCCTCAACACCCGCTCTGCTAATATTTAACGTCAGCGTTGCCAATGTTAACGAAGGGCGAGCTCTGTGTTTGTAAAACGCCTCTCGGGGCCGTGAGTTTGAGACGGGTCGCTGATGAAAAAGATGTTCTGGACGTCTTGTGAAGTGCTGGACTCCCCGTCTGAACTGATACTTTTTATATCCCCTGTACATATGGCCCCTGATGCATGTGTAGACTTTCATTTGATATAAAAAGCATTTTGTAACATATGTGTATAATAGGCAGAGATGTAGGGTGGGTGGGGGGTCTCTCTATGTAAAAACTACAGTGGCTTTACGGGTTTTCAAGGTTTTCTTTTCCATTATTTATGTTTTATATGTCGTGGTCTGATATTAGAATAATTCATTTTCTATTGGTAAAAAACTGCTCAGCAATTAGCAATTAGCAATACAAGGAAATACTTAAAGAGGGGTATTCTGCTTTTCTCAGCCACACAGCACCAGTCTATATCACACTACAATGATGACAAACCTTCTGTTGGTCTGTAAATGCAGTAAATTAGAATAACTGCCTTGTATAAAATGTCTCTCTCAAAATGGCTGTAGTGAATGTCTTGAAATAGGCCTCTGTCTCTTTAAGAACCTCTGAGCCTTTAGACACGCCCCCTCCACACGCTGTCTGTGGCATCAGTGGGGAGGGGGTTCTGCTGAGGAGCAGTGGTTGGTTACTCGGCTGGTGACCAAAGCTCGGAGGCGTCTCCAGGAGGTGGGGGCGTTCCTAGGAGGACTCAGGCAAACCTATCCCTAAAATGGCCGCCATCAGCCAAAAATTCAACAAAAATGTGACAAAAATTCAGCAAAAATGTGACAAAAAAATTGACAAAAATGTGACAAAAATTCAACAAAAAATTGACAAAAATGTGACAAAAATTCTACAAAAAATCTACAAAAAAAAAGACAAAAATTGGACAAAAATTCAACAAAAAAATGATAAAAATTTGACAAAAAATTGACAAAAAAAATGACAAAAATTCAACTAAAAATGACAAAAATTCAACTAAAAATGACAAAAATTCAACTAAAAATGACAAAAATTGAACTAAAAATCAACAAAAATGTGACAAAAACCTATCCCTAAAATGGCCGCCATCACAGTTTTTACAGATTACTCAAAAATACGTGAATGTGCCAAGGCAACACTTCAGCCGTGTTTTTAATGAGGGAGTGACAGAATAACATGATGGAAAGCTTGAAAAAGTCCATTTTGCAGAATACCCCCCTTTAACATGACACTATAACTACAAAAATTAGTTCATTCTTCAGATTCATTTTATCAAGAAATGTGTAAATGGATATAAAGTGGATAGAGCTCAACAGCCCCGCCCCCTTCCGGACTATTGCCAGGGTCAGGAAGTTAAAATCCCATTCATATTTTGCATCGACTTCAATATTAAGAGTTTAAATGCCCGGCAAAAACGTCAAAAATGTCCTGTTGCAGCCACAAAGGCCTGATTGGTTGTTCTTTTTTACAGTATCTTGTGTATGTATCGTTATCATGATAGTTCTTGGCGATTACAGTGCAGTCTGTGGTGAATTTCACTCATTGCCAAAGTTCTTTACCAAAGCAAACAAACCACCTTTAGTATCAGACCTCGACATAACAACATAAATGGACAGAGGGGCGTGAAGACTTCCTGAAGCCACTGTGTGTGTTCAAACCGTCATGGCAGCTATGTCTTTGGAAAAGGCCTTAGTACGAGATTATTGTTCTCAAAAAGCAGCTCCAGGGTCCGCGTTCCAATACTGCAGCACAAACACATTCAATCACTGTACAGCTGTAAAACGAGTCTGTAACGGACGATTCCTCAAAATGCGTGGCCATAATTCAGCTTCAGTTTCGAGTGAGTATAATGTACAATATTTACGTGTAAAAATGTCTGTTTTTCAAATCTCTTCTGAAAGGAGACGTGTTTAACAGGTTTGTCAAGACCGGCACAAGCTTAAGCAATTTATGACTTAAATACTGTTATCGACTTGTCAAACGAACATGTGACATTTTTATAGCACTTTTTTTTATGATTCCAAAGTTGTCGAGACTTTCTGCTTGTTTTTGCTTTCACGATCCAGTTCAAACGTTAACTTTAAATACGTTTTTTTTATTTGCTTTTCAAAACTAGTTCTTTTCCAGCCGGTGCTTTAATACAAACTTACACTACTGTTAATATTGTGACGCTACAACACAATATCTTGCAATATCCGACAAATAGTATTTTTAATTTTTAGCCAATGCAGTGCAACAGTGAGAAGGGTTTTCTGGTTCCAGATCCACGTTCATTTTTCCAGTAGACTTGTTTGCTAAATTCAAATGTTAAGAGTGTTGATCCATGGTTTTTCTCCTTTGAGCCTCTTTAATGATATAAAAACGGCACAGAGCTGCTTCTGCTTGGAGCATATCTGAGTAATTATGGGACCTAAGTAAGAACATTAATTAACTTCTTGAAAGATAAAGAACGATGAATGCGCCTCTGGTTAGAACACATATTTTGAAAGTGCTCTTCAGGGATCCAGTTAGAACATCTGTAGAACACAGGGGCGTCTAAAATAATACTGATATTAAAGGAACAGGTTTTTACATACTGAGATATGTTCTTACCTGAGCTTAGATGAGTTCATGTGTATCTGTCTGGTCTTCACGCGTGCCCTCAGTCACGTAAACACAGCACAGACGGCGTTAGCATTTAGCCTCTCCCTCTATAGCTCCAAACCAGGTGAAGATAGAAGCTACCAAGCTCTTCCACGTTCACCAGCAGTACTTCAGCGTCCGCACAGTAAAGTGAAGATTACTGCGCAGATTTCGAACTACTCCTGGTATTATTACGCCTTATTATACGGCTCTTCACAACGTAAGTAGAAGCTCCGTTGACTTGAATGGGATTTCCCAACGTTCTCCCGGTCATTATTTTCTATTAAAGGACGTCTGAGAAAAATAATGACGCTGCCAATGGCAACGGAGTTCATGCTTTCATATCACTCCGCACGTACGTAGCAGCGACACTATCTGTCCCGTCACTGAGAGAGAAGTCGGGGAATCGTGAGTCTGACTTTCAACTTACCCAGAGATTCACCACCATTCCTCCAACTGCGCCTTCAGCTAAGCAGCTAGGCTAGCTGCTAGCCTTGCTGCTTCTAGCCTAGCAAAACGTCGCCGAGCAACGCGCAAACTTTTGGGAACTATTTGTCGCGGAAGTCATTAAAAAAACCTTTCGACCTTCATGAAAGTTACGAAGTTTATGTTGTGTGTTCAGTTGGCAAATGGCCGAATAATAAGCGGATAATGTAAAGAACGCTGGTCATACCCTGTCGGTGCTTATTTTCCCAATAAATACCAGTGTTCTATACATTATCCCTTACTTACAATATAGCTCCCCTTTTTATCCACATTGTTTAATTTTATGTAACTATACTTGGATCGTGGAACACTTCACGTAACCATATTTAAATAGGGAAAACGTGGAAGAGCTTGGTAGCTTCTATCTTCACCTGTTTTGGAGCTATAGAGGAGAGAGGGAGAGGCTAAATGCTAACGCCGTCTGCGCTGTGTTTACGTGGCTGAAGATCAGACAGGTCCTAAAGAACTCGTCACAGCTCAGGTAAGAACATATCTCAGTCTGTAAAAACGGTGGCCTATTCCTTTAAAACTAAAGTCAGAGTGCCTGGGATCATCTGGTTTCCTCTTTGCTCTCCCACCATGTGTTCACTCTATTCAAAACAATGCTAATCGCAACAAATTAGTATTTCCATTTAGTCAAATACATAAAAGTTTATATCAAATTCTATTTTCATGCTGAATATGTAGACAGATTTTGAGAGCTGTTCAGTGCGTACGAACACTAAGCTCTCAGGTGTGCCCAAACTGCGGCCCGGGGGACAAACGCGGTCCAATTTTTGATGGTCCTTAATATAGATGTGGGGCTTTATTTGTTAAAGTCTACAGGAAAAATGAGCGTTTACTTCTGGAACCTGCAGTCCTCCACAGTCGCTCTGATCGCAGCAGTTTTAACCTGCAGGCCTTGATTTTGCATGAATTTTACATCATCATAGACTTTGTAGAATTCCAAAATCTACTTTTCTAACAAGTCATGTTTGTATATTGCCACTTCTTGCACAAGTTGATAAAGTCATTTTGTTGTACAGTATCTTGTTGAAATGATTGTCGCCAAAACGAAGCGTTATATAAGGTTTGTTTGTTTGTTTGGGGGTTATATCTGTACCGACTACAACTCATTATTGGGAAGTGCTGTTGTTTATCACTCTTTTTGTAAACTTGTTATGTCAAAATAAACTACAATGCAAGTTCTTCGGTGGCGCTTTTGTAATGGGATGTAAGTAAACTAGTAATAAAGTAAAATTGTATGAAAGTGATGTAATAATATGTGCTAAACTAACTTTCTTAGGAATAATTATGGTCAAATAAAATAAATTTGCTGCCCAGTGTAATAATTAAATATCTTACCTACAAACCCCTCCACTCCCTGGCCCCCTCCCTGCCTGGGTTTAGATTTGGGTTCGGGGTTTTAGGCTCAGGGTTAGGGTCTGGGTAATACATCATGTCTATGCACGTCCTCACTAAGATAGAAGTACAAAATTGTGTGTGTGTGTGTGTGTGTGTGTGTGTGTGTTCTTGTACTTACGACATTGTGAGGACCAGTGTGAGTTTTAACCAACAAAGTGAGGACATTTTTGTAAAGTGAGGACATTTTGGGTGGTCCTCGCTTGTTTGAAGGACTGTTTGAGGGTCAAGATGTGGTTTTAGGGTTAGGGTTAGAATCGGGTTTAGATTAGGGTTCGGGGTTTAGGGTTCAGGGTTAGGTCTGGATAATACATTATGTCTATGCGTGTCCTCACTAAGATTTAAGTGCAAGATTGTGCATGTGTGTGTGTGTGTGTGTGTGTGTGTGTGTGTGTTCATATTCTTTTTTGTCACATTGACTGTATCCGAATGTCCACACTAGTCCCTAACCCCTCATTCACTACATAGGCCCGCACTATATAGTCACTATATAGTCACTATATAGTCACTATATAGGGAATACTGTGGACATTCGGATACAGCCATTGTCACCACATTTTTGACACATTTTTTAAGCGTTTTTGTCTCTTTCTTGTCTTCTTTTTTGTCAGGCTTTTTTTTTTCTTTTGTTGCTCTTTGATGGCTTTTTTTTGTTGCATTTTTGTCACTTTTTTATGCTTTTCCAGCACGTTTTTCATCGCTCTTTTGTTACTTTTTTGTTGCGTTTTTGTCATGTTTCTGTTGCTTTTTCTGACACTTTTTTGTCTTTTTTTTTTTTGCTTTTTCATCGCTTTTTTTCATGACTTTTTTGTTGCTTTTTCTATCCTCACTTTCGTTGCTATTTTGACGCTTTTTTTTTCTTTTTCTTTTTTTAAAGTTTGCAGATTTGGGTAAAGCCAAACTAGAAAAAATGTGCTCGGTTCAGGTGGGGTTAAAGCGATTAAACCAAAGTAAAGCACAAATAATGCACTAAAATGAGAAAACATGGCTCTAAATGGCAGATCGAAGCTTGATTGACACTTTTACCGTGATGCGTTTCCCTCATTCATAAAAGGGTGTGAGTCGCTGTCGCTGAGGATACAAAAATAGTCCTCGTGCTCGTAAATACAGTCCCCCGGTTTAAATCCTCTTTGACGGACAGCCGCGACAGCCAATCGCAGGACGAGGCAGATTCCTGTTTTGATTCTTCGGCCAATCAGCGTGGAAAGAATTCAGCTCGGGGGCGGGGCTAGAGCGCTTTCCTGCCAAATGCTGTAACAGATGGCGGCGACGGAGAGGCTGCCAGATTTGTACTGGTTATGAATGAACAGAACAGCCACGGACATAGCTTGTTTTATTAGCTGTTTGTATTCAGCCACCGCATAAATCGTCAAACTCTTACGCATTTTGGCACCATAAAAGAGTCGTTTAGATGCAGTTTAGCTTTATTAACCTCTTACCCCCCACCTGAACCCAGCGCGTTTTCTCAGGTTCGGCTTGGAGAGCATTTGAAAGCAGGGGCGGACTGGCCATATGTCCTGTATTCTGGAAGAGCACAGAGGGGCCACTGGCTCTAGGGCCACCGGTCTGGCCCCTCACTTTACCTTACCCTCACCCCCGAGCTTTACCCAAATCTAAAAGCTTAAAGGAAAAGCGTCCAAAAACAAAAATGTGCTGGAAAAGCAACAATAAAGTGACAAAACGTGCCGAAAATATGACGACAAAGCGATGAAAAAAGTGATGAAAAAAAGAAATAACGTAAAAAAGGAAAAAAGGAAAAAAAAGAGACGAAAACACAACGAAAAAGTGACGAAAAAGCAAGGCCGTGGGAACCCAGATGGATAGTTTGTGACCTGCAGGCAATGTTAACCCCTTAACTCCCACCTGAACTGAGCACATTTTCTCCAGCTTTACCCCAATCCAAAAGCTTCTGGAAAAAAGGTGTGAAAATGGCGACAAAACTGAGACGAAAACAAGGATGAAAATGTGAAAAAAGTGAGAAAAAATTGAAAAAAAATTTGACAAAAAATTGACAAAAAGGTGAGAAAAATGGACGAAAAAGTGACTTTTTTTTTTTTTAAATGACAAAAATTTACAACATTTTTTAACAAAAGTGACAAAAAAATGACAAAAATTTGACAAAAAAGTGACAAAAATTGCGAATAATTTGACAAATAATTGACAAAAAATGGACGAAAAAATGCGAAGAATTTGACGAAAAATTGACAAAAAAGTCACGAAAATGTGACAAAAATGAGACGACTGCCCAACAAAAAAAGTGATGAAAAAAAATCTGATGACGTGAGGAAAAAGATCCATTTAGTTTTGTAGGTCTTTCAAATGAGGCGTTACACTGGCCTACAGGATTTGGGTAAAGCTGAACTGGAGAAAATGCTCTCGGTTCAGGCGGGAGTTAAGAGGTTAATAAATAGGATTTATGCACAGAAAAAGTATTTTGGGGGTAAATTCTGTCCCTCAGCGCCCCCTAACTAAAACATCTTCCCACGGCTCTGCGAAAAAGTGACAAAAAAAGTATCGAAGATGCACCAAAAAGCCACAAAAAAGTGATGAAAAAGCAACAAAAACATGACAAAAATGCAGCGACAACGTGACAAAAAGGTTCCGTTGTCACCGCGCTTTTGTCATGTTTTTGTTGCTTTTTCATCCCCTTGTTTCATCACTTTTTTGTCGTGTTTTTGTCACTTTTTTCTTGCGTTTTCGTATCGTTTTCATCACTTTCTTGTCACGATTTTGCCGTTTTTGTCTCTTTTGTGTCGGCATTGTTGCTTTCTCGTTACTTTTTTGACGCTTTTTGGCCACGTTTTCGTCACTTTTTGTCACTTAGGATATGATGCACTTTTAGAACAAAGGTTTACTGTATTTTATACGCCTGAGAGTTGACGGTATATCCAGTATCGCTAGAGTCGATGATATCGTTTATCGCGATACTTTCCTGCCTCAATATATCGAACTTCAAATGTGTTATCGTGACGAAAACGCAACAAAAAAGCCACAAAAAAGTAAAAAAAAGAAAAATACGCATTAAATAAAAGAGTAACAGAAAAGTGGCAAAACAATGTGTGACGAAAACACACAAAACAGAAAAAAAAAACATCTTTTGCTTTTTCAGCGCTTTTTAAAAAAAACTTTTTTGTTGCTTTTTCTATCCTCATTTTCGTTGCTATTTTGATGCTTTTTTTTAAAATTTTTTTTATTTTTTTTAAGCTTGTAGATTTGAGTAAAGCCAAACTGGAGAAACTGTGCTTGGTTCAGGTGGGGCTTAAGAGATTAAGCTTAATTGTACTTTTAGTCCCTTCAGGAGGACACATAACAACTGTCCTGGGACTACAGATGAAAAATAGCCCTTAGGCTAATTCTGGCATATTTAATGTATATTAATATGCACTGTCCCTATAATAAATAAATAACCTGTCAGTAAAGCACAAATAATATATTAAAATTAGAAAACATGGAAATGGTAGATCTATTTTCTTGCGTTTTCGTAACGTTTTCATCACCCTCTTGTCACGTTTTTGCTGTTTTTGTCTCTTTTTTGTTGGCATTGTTGCTTTTTCATTACTTTTTTTACGCTTTTTTGTCACGTTTTCGTCACTTTTTGTCACTTTTTTGTGGCTCTTACGCTTTTTTGTTATGTTTTAGTCACTTTTGAGCTGCGTTTTTGTCGCTTTTTTGACACGTTTTTGTTGTGTCATCTTCGTTTTTGTCACTATTTTGCCGCTTTTTTTGATAGCTTTTAGATTTGGGTAAAGCCGAACTGAAGAAAACGCGCTCGGTTCAGGTGGCGGGTAAGAGGTTAATTTACACACACACACACACACACACACACAAAATAAAGTTTTCTGTTGTTGATTGTCTGAGCTTTGTTGCCGTACCGAAATATCCAGACCGGCTCACGCATGCGCAGAAAGCTTTGGGGAAACAAATCGGGCAGCTCCTCGAATTGGGCGGTGACAGCGGCGCGGACAGTAATTCCAACGGCGGAGCAATGAGGACCGCTACACGGGAGATTCGGACGTTTTACACGCGTTTACCGACTGCAAATTCACTCGTAAAGGCGGTGTAGCTTTAACCTTCACGCTCTTTTATTCCTCCTGTCGTGTTTTTGTGGATTTTACCCAACGACGATCTCAAAATCTCCGGACTACAGTTCGCTGCCCGATCCGCGTCCGAGAGGGACAGCTGCCGGGATTGTTTGGATACTCTCAAGAATGTTCTGCTTTTTACCCAGAAAACTGAAGGATTTGTAGATTTTAACCTACGCACGTTTTAACAGGGTGTACCTTTTACACTCATCGCTATATAGTTTGAAAAAAGACGCGTTCGTTCGGCTTTTTCTGACGGGAATGCTAGCACGTTAGCCGCCTAGCATAATTTCCCCATGTTGAATGAATGAATGAATGGACTGTATTTCAGCCTCGAAAACAACCTTTTTATTGTATTTTTTTGTTGACGATCCAACCCGTAGCGAGGACGTGGGCGTTTACAAATGAATTGCAATGAGGTTCTTGGGAAAACTGTGATTAAAGAAGAGGAAGAAGAGGAGATAGAAGGGTAGAAGAGTGCGCTGATGTTTGCGAGGAGAAGGACCGTAAACTAGCCGCGTTCGTTTGCACTGTTCGGACTTGGGTGTTGAGCCCGCAGCCCCGCGCTATAAGATGGGAAACACGCTGTCATGCTGCGTGTCCCCGGAATCCAGCCCCAAACTCCCGTCGAGGCAGGCTCCGGAGAGGCTGGAGGAGGTGCACACCAGCACCGACGTGAGCGACGACAACACCGGGCCGTATCTGCAGCACATCAGCGACAGGGAGATCCCCGACGGTACGCACTGGCACGGGCCTCGGGCGGCGGGGGTGGGAGACTGTGTTCAGGGCTTCGGCTTTCTGTGGGGGATCACCAAACTTAGGGGTCTTTAGTTAGTCAGTGTAAGCGGAGGTTGAGTCAGGGGGGGTGAGGAATCAGGGCTAAAGCAAAAGTGAAACCCAGACTTGGTTGAAGCTCAGTTTTCAAGAACTTTAACCTCTTAATCCATTAACTCCCACCTGAACCGAGCACATTTTCTCCAGCTTTACCCCAGTCCAAAAGCTTCTGGAAAAAAGTGTGAAAATGGCAGCAAAACTGAGACGAAAACAGGGATGAAAATGTGAAAAAAGTGAGACAAAATTGACGAAAAAATGAACGAAAAATTCACAAAAAATGTACAAAAAATTTGACAAAAAGTGAGAAAAAAGTGACGAAAAAGTGACTACAAATTGACCAAAAATGTTCAAAAACATGAAAAAAAATTGACAAAAAAGTGGGAAAAATGGACAAAAAATTGACAAAAAATGTTCAAAAAAATGCAAAAAAAATTGACAAAAAAGTTAGAAAAAATGGACGAAAAAATGAAAAAAATTCCACAAAAAATGTTTTAAAAAAATGAAAAAAAATTGACATTTATTAGCATTTCCCCCTATTTTTCCTTTGTAAAACTTAGATTTTTGACTGAAGCAAATTTAATTTCATTATGTGTCATGTTTATTGCAGCTTGTGTGGTGTTTTTTATGCCTGAGAGTTGACGGTATCCAGTATCGTTAGAGTCAATGATATTGTTTATCGCGATACTTTCCTGCCTCAATATATCGAACTTCACATTTGTTATCGTGACAGGCCTAACGAAAACGCAACAAAAAAAGTGACAAAAACGCATTAAATAAAAGAGCAACAGAAAAGTGGCAAAAATGTGTGACAAAAACAAACAAAAAAGAAAAAAAAACTTTGCAAGAGGTTCATACTGTCTTAGTTAAAACTATTGATGGTTCTTTTGTTAAGGGCACTTTTTCTTCAGTCAAGAAAAGTGACGGCAACAACGCACGGACAAAGATTTGCTGGTTAAGAGGTTCACCAGCTCAAACTATTCTACATCTGCACCAAGTCAGGAAAAACAACAGTTAGTAAACCAAGACTAAACCAGGGACATAACCTAGATCAGGCAAACAGATGCGGCCCTTCAGTCCCGCCCTCAAAACATGACCAAATGCGATATGCACTGCCTAATAAGGGGGAAAACACCAATGTCTTCATTAGGGCTGAAACAACTAATCGATTAATCGACAACTAATCGATTACTAAAATAGTTGTCAACTATTCCAGTAATCGATTAATCGTTTTCTAGTAAACACAGACTAAAATTGAGTAAAAAAGACATGACAATTATGTATTTTGGATGAAAACCTACTTTGTTTTTTAAAGTGAGGGTCTGCAGTGTTTTGTACATCGTAAATTTCATAAATATCTGTCTTTGTCTCGTCCAATCAGAAAGCAGAATTAGCACAAAGAGCCTCCAACAAACGTTTACTTTAAGTTTACTCCATCCACGTGTCCTCAAGCGGCGCCACTTTAGCTTTATGTGATAAATAAAAAATAAAAAATGGACTAAAAATTTACAAAAAATGACAAAAAACGGACAAAAATTTGACACAAAAGTGAGAAAAAATTGACGAAAAAGTGACTAAAAATTGACAAAAAAAATTGACAAAAAAAATGACAAAAAAGTGAGAAAAAATGACAAAAAATTTACAAAAAAATTTACAAAAAAGTGAGAAAAAAATGACTAAAAATTTACAAAAAATGTTCAAAAAAACGACAAAAAATTTACAAAAAACTGGACAAAAAAGCGATAAGAATTTGACAAAAAAATCGAAAAATTTGACGGAATTTTTTTTTTTCCAATTTCCATGCACCTTTCACAGCCAAGCGATTAATCGTGAAAATAATCGGTCGATTAATCGATTACCAAAATAATCGTTAGCTGCAGCCCTAGTCTTCATTGACCTACAGAAAGATAATGCAAAGCTGCTGCTCTTCTAATGTGTTTAGGCGATTACAGTCTATTTGAGAACTGGAATTGTTGGAATTGGTTGGTCTGACCAAAGTGATGAACTTATCCAGAACGTGAACCAGCTCAAACAAAGTCTAGGTAAGGACCAAGAGAGTTATAATAATTGTAAATCAGGACTAAGCCAAGTGACGAAACCTTGCTTTGACTAAACTAAGATGGGCTTAACCAAAACTTGAACCAGAGTCTCCACGGGGACTAAGTCGAGAATGAAAAATCAAAACGAGGGCTGAAACGGAGCTCTTAAAAATATAAAACACCACAAAAGGCGATGTATTATGGCAAAGTAATCTCTTAACCCCCACCTGAACCCCCTGTTTTTATAGCAAGTGTATGTAGTTCACTTTGTACCTTGTAAATTTCATGAATGTCTTTGTGTCTCGTCCAATCAGAAGCAGAATTAGCGCCAAGAGCCTCCAACAAACATTTACTTTACGTTTACTCCATCAACGCGTCCTCAGGCGGATCCACTTTAGCTTTATGTGGTAAAAAAATGGAAACAATAAAATGTTCCTACACCATTCACAGCCAAGAGACTAATCGATTAATCGTAAAAATAGTCGATAGATTAATCGATTACAAAATAATCGTTAGTTGCAGCCCTAGGCATTACCCACGTCTAAAAGCTCAAAAACGTGACGGAAAAGCTTCAATTGAACAATCAAAGAGGCGACAAATAAACAATTAAAACGTGACGGGAGAAGCCATTGAAGAGCTATATAAGTTGAGACCTGCTGGCTATGTGTCACACCCTTTGTGACATCTTTGATCGACGGTAAAGGGGTTTTTGGCGTGGGGGAGTGTTGTTGATTTCTGGAGATGTTTTTTTTTGTAATTCATGCAGGTCTTGTGTTTGGATAGTCTAAGTTGAGACCATTTGCCATTAAAAACAACAAAAGAGCGGCGACAATGCCACAGAAAAGTCCCCATCAGTTTTGTAGGTTTGTAACACATTCAGGTGAACAGTTTGCCTCATTTCCAGCCTCATAAACTCGCGCTTTCTAATAATCTATTAATAAAGAGAGTAGGGCTGTGCAATTAAGCGAAATTCGATTACGATTTCGATTACAACAGTAAACGATTACAAAATTAGCATAATCGCAAAAAATCGATTATATATATATATTTTTTTTAATTTTTTGGGGGGGGGATTTTTGTCACTTTTTTGATGGATTTTTGTCTTTTTTCTGCTGGATTTTTGTATTTTTTTTAAATGGATTTTTGTATTTTTTTGCTGGATTTTTGTATTTTTTTGCTGGATTTTTGTCACTTTTTTGCTGGATTTTTGTATTTTTTTGCTGGATTTTTGTCATTTTTTTGCTGGATTTTTGTCACTTTTTTGATGGATTTTTGTATTTTTTTGCTGGATTTTTGACACTTTTTTGATGGTTTTTTTTAAAGGCAACAAATAATCGTTTGAATAATCGTGATTTCAATTATGACAAAAATAATCGTGATTATTATTTTTTCAATAATCGAGCAGCCCTAAAAGAGAGTTGAGATCATCCGTGAGGTATGTAAGTAATCTGCCGTAGAACAAACAGGACGTGGAGTTCACAGGGAGAAGAATGGTCAGGAAGAGCGAGGGAGGTCACGACACACACCCTTTTCCTGAGGGCGGGCCCACAGCGTGATACCGGCTTTAGGTTTAGGATTACACCAAACACAAGTCAACATCAACGCCGTCCAGGAGGCTGATGTATGTGGTTGTGGTGTGTGTCGTGTAGTCGGGCTGATTTAGCTAAACTGTCTGATGACGGTGAACTTTCTGAAATAACTGTTGTTTAAAGTGGAGGTGAAGTGTAGAGGTTTGCTGAGATGTTTGTCTGGGAGGTGTTGGTGTTTTGGGGACAGCTGCTCTCGGTGAGGTCGGGGTCGGGAGTCTCGTCTCTCAGTTTCACTCTCTCCTTTAAACTAATCCTCTTTTTTATGTAAGGCTCCGTCTGTGGAGATAAAACAACCAGGCAGAAGCACACTGCAAAAAGTGGATTCTAAGCAAGTAAAAAATGTCTTACTTTAAGAAATAAGTTCTTATTTTTTCCCTAAAAAGTAATAATGTCTTGTGTGGCAAAGTTTTCTTGAGAAAAAAAAATCTTATTTTAGGAAATAAAATCTAGCCATTTCTTGTTCAGATAAATTTACTAAAAACATGATAATTTTTCTTGTAACAAGAAAGAAAAACTTTTTGAATCTTCTTCAGTTTTAGACAAAGAATATTTTTTCTTATTTTAAGAAAAACTAAGATCAAAAACTCTTAATGTAAGAACTGCTTCTCACAGAGAGATAAAACATTCCATTCTTTAAAGTGGGCGGCTCGGTGGCACAGCGGTTAGAGCCTCAGCTTCACAGCTCGAAGGTCCCGGGTTCGATTCCCACCAGGACGGGGCCTTTCTGTGTGGAGCATGTTCTCCCCGTGTCTACCACTAAAAACATGTACAATAGGTGAATCCTCCAGCAGGTGATTCTGACCATCAGCCTGGCTCCACATCATGGAGACGGGTCTCCGGGCAATACTTTCCTTAAATATTAGTATTTATTAACAACATTTTGCTCAAAAATGTGAGTAATTTAGAACATTTTACTTAAATCAAGCAACATTTAAGTAAAATATCCACAATTTTTCACTAAATAAGAATGTTTTCTTTAAATGATTCCATTTTCTGAGGACATTTTGCTTAATTCTAGTTATTTATTTGCTTAAATTTAGTGTTTGTTTCTTGTTTTATGATCAGAAAAATATTATAGAAATAAGAATTCTTAGCAAGAAAAAAATGCTGACCCCATTGGCAGAATTTGTTCCTTAAAACAAGACAAAATGTCTTATTTTAAGATGTTTCCCTTGTTTTTAGGAGGGCACTTTTTGCAGTGTTGGAAAACAGTAGGGCTGCACAAGATTGGAAAACACTTATAATAGATATAATATTTTACCAAGCTGTTTCAATGTGATAGATTCCATTAAAACTAATAATAAATCTTAAGTAGGGCCCGGCCGATGTGGATTTTTGGGGGGACAATACTGGCTGCACAATATATCGCGATATTAGGTGATGCAATATCAGTATCGCCACAATAAAAAAAGCCACAATATATTGCAGCATCACTTAACTCTTCATCTGACTGAGATCGACGTTTTTTTTTTTACAAACTCAGCCAAAAACTATGAACAGAACTTAAAAACACATAAAGGTTCAGTTTTAGTTAAACATCACTAATTTAGTTAAATTTTAGTCTTGATTTGGTATTTTTTTAAGTCTTTTGACACAATTTGCTGAAAAACGAGTTACTTACGATTTGTGTTTCATTAGAATGGAGCACGTGTTGAAATGTTTAAATGAAATATCGTATTGTTATCAGGATATTGCACAGCTGTATCGCGTATCGCAAGTCAGATCAAAATCGTGCAGCTCTGTAATGTGGTTTCTTTTTCAGAACGAGGCTAAAACTGAACTACAAGATTTTTACTTTTGTACATTTTTAAGTTCCGTGCATTTGTCGTTTTAGGCAGAGCATTTAAAACAAAATAGCTGCAAACTGTAAATATATGATGAAAAAAAAATGTGTGTTTCATTAAAGTGCATCAAACTATCTTTAACTGAAAAGTCATTGTGCAACAAAGATTGTTAAACATCCAAATAATTTACTTTAAAAAGATACAAAACTGAGGCACTCAAAGTATAGGCCTTCGTCAGGGCAGTACTCTGAAACACGTAGGCAATGTTTTAATCTAATGGCCATGCTGCAATAAAGGCCTTTTACCAGCACTTTTTCTTTGAGTGCCTCAGTTTTGTATCTTTTTAAAGTAAATTGCTGATCCCTGCACTGAAGAGCACCAAAGTTAGATTTTTGAAAAAGGATATCCAAGCAGCGCTCCTGCATGTTTTAGTTTGTTTGAAATCCAAATAATTCATTCTGTATTTGGATTGAGCAAATAAAACAACAAAAAATCCTGAGATAACTCTTAGTTGGGCATGTAAACAGTAACACCATTCGCCATAAAAAATGAAATTGCATTTCAAACATTCTTGGCAAGGAAAAGGAGCCTCTCAACAACAGCAGGCTGTAGGCCAGCTCAGTGACAGGTGACAACCCCCCCCACACACTAAAGACCCCCCCACACTAAAGACCCTCTTCCATGGGGCGCTAGTTGCTGGAACGGCCAGGTATTTTCTTACCAGACAACTGAGTTTTGTGAAGTTGGGCTGATGCTGCTTCCACTCAGGTGGGTCAGTGTCAGGATCCACCTCAGGACCTGATAAGTCTGAGGCTCTGCTTCCATTTGGTCCTTTACTGACTGCTGGGACAGTGATGCAGGAGCTGCTTCTTAAAGGAGGAGCTAGAGTTTTCTTCTTAGGTGGGCTCTGTTCTTCTTGACACATTTGTAGAGCAGGGCAGCTCAAAAAAGGAGCGACTTAAAACTTGATTTTTAAAGAGGGGGTGTTCTGCTTTTTTCAGTCCCACAGCACCAGTCTATATCACACTACAATGATGACAAACCTTCTGTTGGTCTGTAAATGCAGTAAATTAGAATAACTGCCTTGTATAAAATGTCTCTCTCAAAATGGCTGTAGTGAATGTCTTGAAATAGGCCTCTGTCTCTTTAAGAACCTCTGAGCCTTTAGACACGCCCCCTCCACACGCTGTCTGTGGCGTCAGTGGGGAGGGGGTTCTGCTGAGGAGCAGTGGTTGGTTACTCGGCTGGTGACCAAAGCTCGGAGGTGTCTCCAGGAGGTGGGGGCGTTCCTAGGAGGACTCAGGCAAACCTGTCCCTAAAATGGCCGCCATCAGAGTTTATACAGATTACTCACAAATACGTGAATGTGCCAAGGCAACACTTCAGCCATGTTTCATCGTCAAACTGTTGTGCTGCTATATAGATTTCTTTTGACAAAACCCATATCAGACTTAGTTCCAGGTTTTTCCGACGCTCCTGCACGTGCTCCCTGACTCTCGAACAACTCCTGATGATTCCGTTCACTTCAGAGTCCGATTGTGTTCATGTAGGTGAGCCACGTTCTTCTTCACACTCCCGGATTACAGCTCCTATAAACACAGATCATTTGAATATCCTGTTACTAAAGCAGACCGGCTTCAGCTGGTGGTGAGACGCCACTTCCTCATGAGCCCAATAATTTTCCCCCAAGTCATTTCACAATATTGCACTTTGAGCTGTAGTAAATTAATAATCATCATGTTTATTGTTCTCTTCTTGATTAATTACACCACCGGTACTTTAACGATACTTGGGTTTTGATACCGATGCCTGTGCAGACGCCTATACTGGATACCTGTACTATTCGTCATCTAGAACCAGAAAACCGAGCAATAATGTGTGGAAGATACATTTACAATATCGGGTTTGTCTCTAATGTCAAGAAATGTGAGGAAAAAATGGGGATAATTGGAAGAAAACTGGGAGAAATTGTGGCAAAATTAAGGAACATTTGTAAAAATTGGGAATGTATTGGGGTGGATGGGAAAACGTGGGGGGAAATAGGGAGAAATGGTCAGTTCGTTTAAAGGGATTTTTCCGGATTTTTGACTTGGGGCCTCATTTCCTAGTTATCCACAGTGTTGTTGATTTCTGTAGTTTTTTTTTTTTAGTTTTTTATCCTGCAGTCCTTATATTTGAAGAGTTTCGTGGTGCTAGGCTAGTGCTACAGCGGTCAGTTTATCTGTAAGGAGTAACTTTTTTAAAAAGGGTAATGACCACAAACGAAGAAAATGTTAAATATGAAATTTTCATTTCAAAATTTGGAATAATGGCGTATGATGAGATTCATTGGCAGAAGCCAATTTCCGCTTCTTTGACATTAAAGCAGTACTAAGTAACGTGTTTACCTTAATAAACCCTCCCCGTTGTCCCTGTGGGGGAAATACAAGTGTTTATGGGATGATTGGAGGGTCTTTCGTCGCCCTCTGGTGTCTCTGGCCAGAAAACCATGTTTGCAACTTGACTGCCACCGGACCGGAAAACGCATCACACTAATGAAATCACGAAGAAGAAGCTAACATGCTAACGGGCAAAGCTAACTGCGGGCTAACGTCACTTTAAACAGTATTTACAGCCAAGTTTGAGTGAAAAAAAAAAAATTCCATTGTATAATTGGATGAACAGTATCCCTCTGTCCCTTCACCTTTTCTGTCAGCGTAGTATTTACTCTCCAAGACAATTAATAAGTTAAAAAATCGTAACTTGCTACTACACCTGCAGTTGCACTTATGGCCTCTAGGGGGAAGAGTTACTTAGTACTGCTTTAATAATAATAATTTAAAAAATACAACATTCCTTTGTCTACTAAAAACAAAGTTATGTAGCTCTCATACATGTGTACTTACCAACTTTTCAGGGTTGTTCTTATTTTTTGCCGCTGCTGATTGTCAAGACCGCAGTCTCTGGCTCTCTTCTTCCCATGATGCATTGCAAAAGCATGAATGAATTGCGTTACTGTAACATAGACCAGTGTTCTTAACCTTTTGGAGTCGCGACCCCCATTATAACAGTTCATTATGGATCGTAACCCCCGCCTGGGTCAGACCATGGGAAACACAGGGACATTAACCTGTATAATTCTTAAAAAGCAAAGAAAAAACAATGGCTAAAATAAGATTAATCAAAGAAGAAATACTAGCACCGTGGTAAAATAGCATGTATGCTACAATACCATAATAATAACATACACGTTTATCTGTATGCTCTGGCGAACCCCCAAATCTGTCTCGCGACCCCCAGTTTGAGAACCCCTGACATGGACTGTTCATGTTGAGCTGACACTTATCTAAGGTGTATGCGCATTTTATCGCCCTTTGTGTCGGTTCAACACAAAACTAACGTGCTGAAACACAGAACACGTTAGAGTAGACGCTGTAAAATAAAATTTGGTCCATTTAACAGACGGCCTTTCCGATTTCTTTCAGTGTAGGCTAGTGCACGTCTATGGTAACTAGTAGCCTGCATTAAAAACAGTCTGACCCAAGCACAGTGAGGAAAATCACTTATAACACCAGATTATTGATATAAATGTCTGTGTCGACTGAATAATCTTTGAAATATAACCATTTTGCATTTAAAAGAACTTATATTTGAGCAGCATCAGCTTCCTGGTTGTAGCTACGCCGCGGCGGAGTGATCTGCTCGGTTACCGGATCTACATGAGTTTTCCTGCAGCCGCTTTACTACACGCTTCTACAAACCAGACATGGCAACATTTGGAGGACGACCCGGTAATTTTGAAGAGGGTTTTAATGCAGGCTAGAAGTTACCATAGACATGCACTAGCCTAGCACTAGCCTAGCACTAGCCTAGCACTAGCCTAGCACCGCTAAACTCTTCGAATATAAGAACTGCATGAATCAACAACACTCTGGATAACTAGGAAATGAGGCCCTATGTCAATAATCCTGAAATATCCCTTTAATGCTGTCCCTGGACCAACACCAAGAGAGATTTTTGTCTTTCAGTACCAGTAGAACCTGGTTTTCTGAAGTAGTTTGGTAGAAGAAGCTGCGCGGTGGTTTCTTTTTGAACCACAGAGAGAGAGAAGTTATGTGAGTGTTTGAAGAGTGTGATGCAGCTCATGACTTCCTCCTGTCTCGCCCTCGGGCCACGTCCTGTGAAACTAAACAACTCCTGACAAACGGCTCGTGAGGCCTCAGTTAGTCCTGGTTCAGACTCTCACCAGCCCAAGACTATTGTGTAAGAACTGAGAAGAAAGAAAGCCTCGGCGTAACGTTTAGACCTCGTTTAGTTGAGCCTTGAATCCTGTTTGAAAATGGCTCTGGAGCTCCATGAAACAGCGGCGATGAAATATAATTACTTCATAATAAATCTGCCTGACCAAAAAAAAAAAGTTGCTACCTGGATTTAACTGATGGGAATTACGGCTCTTTACCGGGAGCTGAGTCTTTGGGATCTGTTCATTTCAAAGAGCCGTTCAGAAGACTGGCTCTTTTTAACGCCAGCCAGAAAACTCACTATATCTATGACCCACACTTTTTTAAGCTTTGAAAAAAACGTGTTTGTGAATACTATCTTGCGCCAAAACTAATAAAAAGAGGCTGCGACTGTCTGACAAATCCTTTTTAATGCATTTAGCTTTGACTTTAGTGTAAATCTTTCGCTTTTGTCGCCTGCTCCGCTGTTGGGATGATTCTTGAGTTCTTTTGGGGGAGTTCTGGGTAAAAACAACCGGAAAAATAAGATAGATACAGACGGCAACTCTGGAATCGCCCATATATGGTCATGTTTGAAAGCAGTTAAGGGGGAAAACAATGTGGAGAAAAATCTAAACTCTCTAATTATTCAAAAACTACTTTAACAAATGCTGAATTATTGATGTAGTTTCTACTAAATAAAGATACAAAGACATGGAGAGGAGCAAAGTGGTTCAACAGCCCATAAATACATTAAAAAACGGAGAATGCTAACATGATGCTACATGTTAGCATCGGGCTAATGCTAATGGTTAGCTAGCGCTAGCTACAACTGCCGTTTTTTTCGCTTCTACTGAACAATCTGCTGTGAGAAATTATCCATATGGGCCCGATTTAGACTTGACTTTATTTGTGTGATAAATGAGTTGATATTCCACCAGAAAATGAGTAATAAGAGCGGAAATTTGTGTTTCTCTAAAGATTCTATTTTCCCCCTCGGCAAGGCCACGCCCCCTTCTATGACGAGACGCCGTCTGTATATCCGTCTCTTTTCACGACTGAGATTTCGTTCGAATTGTTCACTTTAAAGCAGTACTAAGCAACTTGTTTACCTTAATAAATCCTTTCCTAGTCCCTCTGGGGGTAATGCAAGTGTTAATGGGATTATTGGGGGGGTCTTTCATCTCCCCCTGGTGTCCACAATTGCAACTTTCCTGCCACTGTGTCGGAGGCCCCAATACACACTAATGGAATCAGGAAGAAGAGGCTAACAGGCTATCGTGGCAAAGCTAACTGCGGGCTAGCGCCACTTAAACAGTATTTACAGCCAAGTTTGAAAGAAAAAAATGTTCTACGTTGTGTAATTGGATGAACAATATCCCTCTGTCTTTCCTGTCAGCGTAGTATTTACTCTCACGGACAATTAATGAGTAAAAAAGACTGGGACTGCGGATGGAAATTAGCCTTGAGCTAAATTCGGCATATTTGCAGCACTAGTTGTCTGTTCATTAAAGGAACAGGCCAGCGTTTTTCCATACTGAGATATGTTCTTACCTGAGCTGTGACGAGTTCTTTAGGACCTGTCTGATCTTCAGTCACGTAAACACAGCGCAGACGGCGTTAGCATTTAGCCTCTCCCTCTCTCCTCTATAGCTCCAAAACAGGTCGAGATAGAAGCTACCAAGCTCTTCCACGTTTTCCCTATTTAAATATGGTTACGTGAAGTGTTCCACTACAAAGTATAATTACACACAATTAAACCATGTGGATTTTCTAAGCGGATAAAAGGGGGAACTATATTGTAAGGCGTAATAATACCAGGAGTAGTTCGAAGATTACTGCGCGGATGCCAAATTACAAAAAAATGACAAAAAATGACAAAAAAATGACAAAAAACGGACAAAAAATGACAAAAAATGACAAAAAATGACAAAAAATGGACAAAAAAATGTCAAAAAAATTACAAAAAACGGACAAAAAATGACAAAAAAATGACAAAAAACGGACAAAAAACGGACAAAAATGACAAAAAGACGACAAAAAAATGACAAAAAACGGACAAAAATGACAAAAAAAATGACAAAAAATGGACAAAAAATGACAAAAAATGACAAAAAATGGACAAAAAAATGACAAAAACTGGACAAAAAAATGACAAAAAACGGACAAAAAATGACAAAAAATGACAGAAAATGGACAAAAAATGACAAAAAATGACAAAAAATGACAAAAAATGGACAAAAAAATGACAAAAAACGGACAAAAAATGACAAAAAATGACAAAAAATGGACAAAAAAATGACAAAAAAATGACAAAAAATGACAAAAAATGGACAAAAAAATGACAAAAAAATGACAAAAAACGGACAAAAATGACAAAAAAACGGACAAAAAACGGACAAAAAATGACAAAAAATGGACAAAAAAATGACAAAAAAATGACAAAAAATGACAAAAAATGGACAAAAAAAAGACAAAAAAAATGACAAAAAACACAAGTTCGAAATCCGCGCAGTAATCTTCACTTTACTGTGCGGATGCCAAATTACTCCTGGTATTATTACGCCTTTCATTATAGTTCCCCCTTTTATCCGCTTAGAAAATCCACATTGTTTAATTGTGTGTAATTATACTTTGTAGTGGAACACTTCACGTAACCATATTTAAAAAGGGGAAACGTGGAAGAGCTTGGAAACTTCTATCTTGACCTGTTTTGGAGCTATAGAGGAGAGAGGGAGAGGCTAAATGCTAACGCCGTCTGTGTTGTGTTTACGTGACTGAAGATCAGACAGGTCCTAAAGAACTCGTCTAAGCTCAGGTAAGAACATATCTCAGTGTGGAAAAACGGTGGCCTGTTCCTTTAACGTGCCCTGTCCCATTCAAATAAATTAATAAATGAAAAAATTAAAGCGCAACATGCTACGACACCTGCAGCGGAAGTTACTTAGTTCTACTTTAAAGAGTCATGAACGTCACATCACTCACTCTAAAGGCGCTACGACCCAAATATTGGTCAGGCAGTGTAGGTATGGTAAACGGTCACATTTATATTGTGCTTTTCTACCTGCTTTATGCACTCAAAGCGCTTTACATCAAGGAACCAGTCACCCATTCACACACCAGTGTATAAGCAGACACTGGAGGCAAGGGGGGGTGAAGTGTCTTGCACAAGGACACAATGACAGTGTGCACAAGACAACCCGCTTTACTCTCAGCGCCCCTGACAAACCTAGACTAACATTAACTTACATTTTTGTCAACAGAGTAAGACTAAATCTAAATGAAATGACGTGAAAATGAACCCTGGTTTGATCCCGTTGTATTAACGTTTCCACGCTTGTGTTTTCTCTCGTCAGAGCTGGCGTTGGAGTCGAACCCGTCGGACCACGCTCGCGCCAGCACCATCTTCCTCTGCAAGTCCCAGACAGACGGTGAGCCGCAGTCACGCCGAGGTTTAAAAATAGTTTCTTTTTTTGGGAAGATTTGGAGGAACAGGACATGACGCACTGATCCTTTTTGTAAAAGAGGTACAGCCGACGACGCACACACAGTTTGACCCACATTTTCAGAGCGATGCCAATGGGGAAGTAGCTCCACTTCCCCATTGTGGTAATTGGTCAAAATAGAAGAAAAAAACAACCTTCTGTGCGGCTCTACGGCGTCTGACGGCGTCACGTCTCGACCAGATTCATGAGTTCTGCTGCTCCAATAAGATGAAGAGGCTTTAAATAACATGAATGTGCTTCAGAAATCACAACTAGTTAAATAAAACCAGAAAAAAAAAGGCAGTGACTAGGGCTGCTCGATTATTGAAAAAATTATAATCACGATTATTTTTGTCATAATTGAAATCACGATTATTCAAACGATTATTTGTTGCCTTTAAAAAAATCCATCAAAAAAATGACAAAAATCCAGCAAAAAAAAAGACAAAAATCCAGCAAAAAAGTGACAAAAATCCATAAAAAAAATGACAAAAATCCAGCAAAAAAGTGACAAAAATCCAGCAAAAAAAATGACAAAAATTCAGCCAAAAAGTGACAAAAATCCAGCAAAAAAGTGACAAAAATCCAGCAAAAAAATGACAAAAATCCAGCAAATAAATGACAAAAATCCATTAAAAAAGTGACAAAAATCCATTAAAAAAATGACAAAAATCCAGCAAAAAAAGACAAAAATCCAGCAAAAAAAAAGACAAAAATCCATTAAAGTGACAAAAATCCAGCAAAAAAGTGACAAAAATCCATTTAAAAAGTGACAAAAATCCATTAAAAAAGTGACAAAAATCCATTAAAAAGTGACAAAAATCCAGCAAAAAAGTGACAAAAATCCATTTAAAAAGTGACAAAAATCCATTAAAAAAGTGACAAAAATCCATTAAAAAAGTGACAAAAATCTGTTAAAAAATGACAAAAATCCAGCAAAAAAAAGACAAAAATCCAGCAGAAAAATGACAAAAATCCATTAAAAAAGTGACAAAAATCCATTAAAAGAGTGACAAAAATCCATTAAAAAAGTGACAAAAATCCATTAAAAAAGTGACAAAAATCCATAAAAAAAAAGACAAAAATCCGTCAAAAAATGACAAAAAATCCAGTAAAAAAAAAGACAAAAATCCAGCAGAAAAATGACAAAAATCCATTAAAAAAGTGACAAAAATCCATTAAAAGAGTGACAAAAATCCATTAAAAAAGTGACAAAAATCCATTAAAAAAGTGACAAAAATCCATTAAAAAAAAGACAAAAATCCATTAAAAGAGTGACAAAAATCCATTAAAAAAGTGACAAAAATCCATTTAAAAAAAAGACAAAAATTCATTAAAAAAAAGACAAAAATTCAGCAAAAAAGTGACAAAAATTAAAAATTTGAAAAAAAAATAATTTGAAAAATTGAAAAAAAATACAAAAAAAATTAGAGCGATTCCAATGGGGAAGTGGAGCTGGTTGTGGTAATTGGTCAAAATAGAAGAAAAAAACAACCTTCTGTGCGGCTCTACGGCATCTGACGGCGTCACGTCTCGACCAGATTCATGAGTTCTGCTGCTCCAATGAGATGAAGAGGCTTTAAATAACATGAATGTGCTTCAGAAATCACAACTATTAAATAAAACCAGAAAAAAAGGCAGTGACTAGGACTGCTCGATTATTGAAAAAATAATAATCACGATTATTTTTGTCATAATTGAAATCACGATTATTCAAACGATTATTTGTTGCCTTTAAAAAAATCCATCCAAAAAATGACAAAAATCCATTAAAAAAGTGACAAAAATCCATTAAAAAAAATGACAAAAATCCAGCAAAAAAAAGACAAAAATCCATCAAAAAAGTGACAAAAATCCATTTAAAAAGTGACAAAAATCCATTAAAAAAGTGACAAAAATCCAGCAAAAAAAAGACAAAAATCCAGCAGAAAAAAGACAAAAATCCATTTAAAAAGTGACAAAAATCCAGCAAAAAAGTGACAAAAATCCATTTAAAAAGTGACAAAAATCCGTTAAAAAAATGACAAAAATCCAGCAAAAAAAAGACAAAAATCCAGCAGAAAAATGACAAAAATCCATTAAAAAGTGACAAAAATCCATTAAAAGAGTGACAAAAATCCATTTAAAAAGTGACAAAAATCCATTAAAAAAAGTGACAAAAATCCATTAAAAAAAGTGACAAAAATCCATTAAAAAAAGTGACAAAAATCCATTAAAAAAGTGACAAAAATCCATTAAAAAAGTGACAAAAATCCATTAAAAAAGTGACAAAAATCCATTAAAAAGTGACAAAAATCCATTAAAAAAGTGACAAAAATCCATTAAAAAAAGACAAAAATCCATTAAAAAGTGACAAAAATCCATTAAAAAAGTGACAAAAATCCATTAAAAAAAGACAAAAATCCATTAAAAAAAAGACAAAAATCCATTAAAAAAAGACAAAAATCCATTAAAAAAAAGACAAAAATCTGTTAAAAAATGACAAAAATCTAGTAAAAAAAAGACAAAAATCCAGCAGAAAAATGACAAAAATCCATTAAAAAAGTGACAAAAATCCATTAAAAAAAAGACAAAAATTCAGCAAAAAAGTGACAAAAATTGAAAAATGTGAAAAAAAAAAAAATTGAAAAATTGAAAAAAAAAAAAAAAAAAATTTGAATCCATTTTTTGCGATTATGCTAATTTTGTAATCGTTTACTGTTGTAATCGAAATCGTAATCGAATTTCGATTAATTGCACAGCCCTAGCAGTGACTGAAATATGTGGTGTTGGAACAGTCTCTATACCAGGTTTTCTTCATTGTAAAAAGACCAAGGGGCCAATTTTAGCCCCAATTCATTCCATACAAGACACTTTCCTTTGAATTTGTGTATTTTATTTAAGCTGAAACCTTTAATGCTGCCCCTGGACCAAACAGGCATCAAATCCTGGTCTCTGAAGAAGTCATATTGTTTTGGTTCCTGCTTTAACGGTACCCAGCCCCAGAGCCGTGGGAAGATATTTTAGTTAGGGGGTGCTGAGGGACAAAATGTACCCCGAAAACGCTTTTTCTGCACAGATTTCCAATGTAATAATATTGCCTGCAGTTCCCAAACTATCCAACAGGGGGTGCTGCAGCCCCCTCAGCACCCTGGGTTCCCACGAGCCCTAACCCCAAAGTAAAGCACCAAGTAATTGACGGTATTTCTTCCAGTTTTTAGAATACTTTAACTCTGAAAGTGTTTAAGTACTCTCTGATTTGTGTAATAATCTTCCTCAAACTCATCTTGAGGGCCGGATTTGGCCCCTGGGCCTGACGTTGCCCACCCCGCTCATCCTTTTGAGCAATTTTTATCCTTCATGAATTAATCTCAAGTGTTTTTTTATTTTTTATAAATGTACTGAATGGCTGCACATTATTTATATTAGTAAAAATGTGAGATTGCAGGATAAATGGAGCTAAACTAAACCTGATCTGAACAGTCTTGGTACATTTTGCAACAGAAATGTGAATAAACTCGTGTGTAAAAGTCTGAGAGGAGACGAGTTTCAGAGTCACCTGCTCATCAACATCAAGGCTCAGATTACGCTCATACAAATGTAAAGTGGAGCTTATTATTTGCATTTTTTCAATTTTAGCTGAATTTTTTGTGTGCTGTTTTCTCTGAGGGGTGAACGGGACAATGTTTACCAGTTCCATCACTGCACTAGATGGGGGGGGGACATAGATGAGCTCGTCCTGAGACTCACCTGAGAAGAGCGGCTTCATATGGGAAGGATATTATTAGTCTTTAACCGCGTTTGCATCGTGGTTTTCTTCCCCGTGTTGTTGTTAGCGCCCGGTGTCAGGAAAGTTAGCGAGCGAGGCAGTGATACAACTGTAAGAGCTCATCCAAGACAAGACGCAGTGTTAGGGCTGTGCAATTAATTGAAATTCGATTACGATTTCGATTATTACACTAGACGATCACAAAATTAGCATAATCGAGAACTAGGGCTGTGCAATTAATCAAAATTCGATTACGATTTCAATTACAACAGTAAACGATTACAAAATTAGCATAATCGCAAAAAAAACGATTATAATTTTTTTTTTTTTTTTTTCCAATATTTTTTTTTTCAATTTTTGTCATTTTTTATTTTCTTTCTAATTTTAGGATTTTTGTCACTTTTTTGATGGATTTTTGTCTTTTTTTTTGCTGGATTTTTGTCTTTTTTGATGGATTTTTGTCACTTTTTTGCTGGATTTTTATCTTTTTTTGATGGATTTTTGTCATTTTTTGGATGGATTTTTGTCACTTTTTTGATGGATTTTTGTCATTTTTTGGATGGATTTTTGTCACTTTTTTGATGGATTTTTGTCACTTTTTTGATGGATTTTTGTCTTTTTTTGATGGATTTTTGTCTTTTTTGATGGATTTTTGTCATTTTTTTGATGGATTTTTGTCTTTTTTTGATGGATTTTTGTCATTTTTTTGATGGATTTTTGTCTTTTTTGATGGATTTTTGTCACTTTTTTGATGGATTTTTGTCTTTTTTTTGATGGATTTTTGTCTTTTTTGATGGATTTTTGTCACTTTTTTGATGGATTTTTGTCATTTTTTTGATGGATTTTTGTCATTTTTTTGATGGATTTTTGTCATTTTTTTGATGGATTTTTGTCACTTTTTTGATGGATTTTTGTCATTTTTTTGATGGATTTTTGTCATTTTTTTGATGGATTTTTGTCATTTTTTTGATGGATTTTTGTCTTTTTTGATGGATTTTTGTCACTTTTTTGATGGATTTTTGTCTTTTTTTTGATGGATTTTTGTCTTTTTTGATGGATTTTTGTCACTTTTTTGATGGATTTTTGTCATTTTTTTGATGGATTTTTATCTTTTTTTGATGGATTTTTGTCACTTTTTTTGATGAATTTTTGTCTTTTTTTTGATGAATTTTTGTCTTTTTTTTTTGATGGATTTTTGTCACTTTTTTGCTGGATTTTTGTCACTTTTTTGCTGGATTTTTGTCTTTTTGCTGGATTTTTGTCATTTTTTTGATGGATTTTTGTCATTTTTTTGATGGATTTTTGTCATTTTTTTGCTGGATTTTTGTCTTTTTGCTGGATTTTTGTCATTTTTTTGATGGATTTTTGTCATTTTTTTTGACGGATTTTTGTCATTTTTTTGATGGATTTTTGTCATTTTTTTGATGGATTTTTGTCATTTTTTTGATGGATTTTTGTCACTATTTTTGTTGGATTTTTGTATTTTTTCTGCTGGATTTTTGTCATTTTTTTAATGGATTTTTGTCACTTTTTTGCTGGATTTTTGTCTTTTTTTGATGGATTTTTGTCACTTTTTTGATGGATTTTTGTCTTTTTTAATGGATTTTTGTCACTTTTTTGATGGATTTTTATCTTTTTTTGATGGATTTTTGTCATTTTTTGGATGGATTTTTGTCACTTTTTTGATGGATTTTTGTCACTTTTTTAATGGATTTTTGTCACTTTTTTGATGGATTTTTGTCACTTTTTTAATGGATTTTTGTCACTTTTTTGATGGATTTTTATCTTTTTTGATGGATTTTTATCTTTTTTTGATGGATTTTTGTCATTTTTTGGATGGATTTTTGTCACTTTTTTGATGGATTTTTGTCACTTTTTTGATGGATTTTTTTAAAGGCAACAAATAATCGTTTGAATAATCGTGATTTCAATTATGACAAAAATAATCGTGATTATTATTTTTTCAATAATCGAGCAGCCCTATCGAGAACAAACGATTATTAAGGATGCTCCCGCTCGTCCTGTGCGGTTTGTGTGACGCGTCTGATCAGCTGAACCAGCGCAGCGACAGAACTGTAAATATTATTGTACTAATATTTCTTATACCTAACTCTTAGATAACGCTGCTGTTCAGAGCTCACCTTGTGCTGAAGGAGAACAGCTGTTCAGAAGCCTCGACATCCTTTGCTCAGGCCCTGGTTTTGTTTAGTAGAAAAGTCTAAAACTCTTCTTCAGGAGCAGATCAACGGAGCTCAAACAAACTCTTATTACTTCAGCTGCTGAGATGATTGTTTCTGTTCCCTTCGCATTTCACGAGCTAGAGGCTCATGCTTTGGTTTGACATAAAAACATTAGCGCTGAGTGATGATGTCATCAGGCCGCGCGGCTCTGTTGGACAGGTGTGAGGGCTGGCCAGCAGGGGGCAGGTGTCCCTATAGAAACTGAACATATTAAAAAGTAAAAAAAAAAAAAAAAAAAGGGGTTTTATTGTCCAACGAAAATGTAGTCCATAGTTGTTTTTGTTAAATAATAATAAAAATGAATAAATAAATAAAATAAAAAAATTTTAACGCAACAAATAATCGTTTGAATAATTGTGATTTCAATTACTACTAAAATAATCGTGATTATTATTTTTTCTATAATCGAGCTGCCCTAACTTGACTAATATTGCAAGCTTTACTCTTCCTGTTCCACTATTAGTACATTTTAAAGTTACAAAAGCGTCATGTCGACAGAAATATATATTATTAATACATTTTACGGTATTTCCTTTGGAATATTAGGATTTTTACTTCATCAGAAGTTTTGTTTCTCATAATTTATGTCAGAACTGAAACATGAGTCAGACGTGCTCAGTTACTCACACATTTTCTAAAATACATTACTTTTTACTCTGACTTTAATATTTATTTTTCAAAAATAATGTAATAATTAGAAGTTTTATGGAACAAAGGCCCATAAAAAACAAAACAAAATGTGAATATACAGATTTACCTGAAACCCGGTAAAACGGAAAAGTAAAAAAAAAAAAGGTTTCCTGTATTTGGAATTTTCTGTCATCACAAATATAGACGTAGAATTTTCATTTTCACTCTGTCTCTCTGTAATAACTTTTTCTTTTGAATCTGTTTCCTTCAGTTCGAGACAGAAGGAAAAGCAACCACATAAACCATATCAGCCATGTAAGTGAACTTTGTATTTCTGTCACTGACGGCTCTGGCTGCTCATAATTCTCCTTTTATTCTCCTTTTATTCTCCTTTTATTCTCCTTTTATTCTCCTTTTATTCTCCTTTTATTCTCCTTTCAGGTTTCTCCCAGTCCTTTGTCAAAGAAGTACAGCTCCTGCTCCACCATCTTCATCGACGACAGCACGGTCAGCCAGCCCAACCTCAAGAGCACCATCAAGTGGTGAGGATCGAACGTGACATTAACCTCTTAACTCCCGCCTGAACCGAGAGTATTTTCTCCAAATCCTGTAGGCCAGTGTAACACCTCATTTGAAAGCTAAGATCTACAAAACTCATCTAAATGGATCTTTTTCCTCACGTCATCAGATGTTTTTCCCATCATTTTTTGGGGGGTTTTAAACTCACTTTTGTAAGTTTTTGGTAATTTTTTTGTCAAATAGTACATTTCCTGTCACTTTTTGTCACATGTTCATCATTTTTTCATCATTTTTTTGGTCATTTTTTGTAAATTTTTTGTCACATTTTTGTCCGTTTTTCGTCATTTTTTCACAATTTTTTTTTTGACATTTTTGCCGCTTTTTCATAATTTTTTTGTCAGATTTTTAGTCACATTTTTGTCCGTTTTTTGTAATTTTTTGGTCAAATAGTACATTTCCTGTCACTTTTTGTCACATGTTCATTTTGTCATTTTTTTTGTAATTTTTTGGTCATTTTTTGGTCATTTTTTGTCACATTTTGGTCACATTTTTGTCAGTTTTTGTAAATTTTGTGTAAATTTTTTTGTGATTTTTTCGTCATTTTTTCGTTCATTTTTTGGACATTTTTGCCGCTTTTTCATAATTTTTTTGTCAAATTTTGGTCAATTTTTTTCAGATTTTTTGTCATATTTTTGTCAGTTTTTTGAAATTTTTGGTCAAATAGTACATCTCTTGTCACTTTTTGTCACTTGTTCATTTTTTCATTTTTTGGTCATTTTTTGTAATTTTTTTGTAATTTTTTTTGTAATTTTTTTTGTAATTTTTTTTGTAATTTTTTTTGTAATTTTTTTTGTAATTTTTTTGGTAATTTTTTGTATCATTTTTTTGTCCATTTTTTGTCACATTTTTGTCCGTTTTTCATTAATTTTTTTGTGACATTTTTGCCACTTTTTCATTAATTTTTTGTCAAATTTTGGTCAATTTTTTGTCACATTTTTTGTCACATTTTTGTCAGTTTTTGTAAATTTTGTGTACATTTTTTTGTCATTTTTTGTCACATTTTTGTCAGTTTTTCGTCATTTTTTCGTTCATTTTTTGGACATTTTTGCTACTTTTTCATATTTTTTTTGTCAAATTTTGGTCAATTTTTTGTCTAAGTTTTCTCACTTTTTGTCACATCTTCATCATTGTTTTCGTCTCAGTTCTGTCTCTATTTTCTCACCTTTTTTCCAGAAGCTTTTGGATTGGGGTAAAGCCAAACTAGAGAAAATGTGCTCGGTTCAGGTGGGAGTTAAGGGGTTAAACCTGAAACTAATCACTCAAAATCCGAGCTAAACCAAGTCTAAACAGGGACTGAATCAGCCCCGATCTCGGACTAAACTTATCACTAATGTGTTTGCTTTTCCCACACGTTACTGCCCTGTTTTCATGATTTTCCATTGAATCTAACAGACCTTTATCCCTTTTCTTCCAGTGTTACATTAGCAATATACTACCACATCAAAAACAGGTGAGCGTTTAGACCTTTGAAGTGATTTTTATGATTTAGTTTCCGTCTGTGATGGTCATGTAATATGTGATGTTCACTTCAGGGACTCGGACAGGTCCATGGACATCTTTGACGAGAAGCTCCATCCTTTATCGGTGAGTTTACCCTTCCCTAGTTCTGTCACGATAGCATAATCTGAAGTTCGATCTAAGTTGAGACCATTTACCATGAAGTTCGATCTATGGAGGCAAGATTGTTGAAGACCTTATAATGGAAAAAAACAAACTAACTCGAAAGCTCTGTTTGAAAAGTGCTTCATCTTAAAATATCCCACATTGAACACGAAATACAGTAAAACACAACTTACTGTATTTTCCAGTCTGTAAGTCGCTCTGAAGTATAAGTCGCACCAGCCTTGACAACTACCTGGCCCTGGAGGCGTAACTCTACCGTCAGAATACTGAATACTTGCCTTAAAGCTGTACTAAGTAACGTGTTTACCTTAATAAATCCTTTCCTAGTCCCTGTGGGGGTAATACAAGTGTTTATGGCAGGGGTAGGCAACGTCAGGCCCGGGGGCCAAATCCGGCACTCCGGCACAGAACCTCTGGCCCTCAAGATGATTTTGAGAAACACTATTACACAAATCACAGAGTACTTTTAACATTATTAGAGTTAAATGGGTGAAAATAAGTTAGAAATACTGTCAATGCACCCAATTAGGTCATAACACTGGCATTTGAAAGAAGTGCACAGGAAAAAGAATAATCATTTTCAAGAAGAAACCTCTAGTAGTCGTTATTCTCTTAATTCAGATAATTTTGTGTCATTTCAAGTGAAAAACAATAATTTGTCTGATTCCAAGTGGGTTTTATTCTTGCCTGTCCTGCCAAACAACATGCTTTTTCATAGATGTTTCAAAGATATAAATTCTGGGAGCAGCATAATCTTAACGATTTACCGGTGGGCGTGATTGACAGACGGCATCAACCAATCAGAGCAACGCCAGATACAAAACGAAGCTAATCACGGGCTAAAAGCTCGATGGCCGCATTTAGAGGAACGACTTTGCAAATAAGAGATTGAAAAACGTGCTGGAGGTTTGTCACCGGTGCAGAGGTTTGTTCCTCATGCTTTAGCATCTGAACTGTTTATGTGATGTTAACATAACAGACACATATTTAGTTCGTTGTGTAATGTGTCACGTTAGCAAACCGTGCGCCTCAGCCTGTTGTTTTTATCCCATTAGGCATTTTATGGCTAGTGCGTCTTGCACTCTGTACCGACTTAAAGTGCAGAACATACAAGGCATTCCTTTGATATTAGGAAACTTAACTGTATTCTAAATACACTCAAATGAAAGAGTAACTTTTCCAGAATACAGTTACTCAAAATTTTCATTCTAAATACATATTCTGAATACATGTATTCAGTTACTCCCCAACGCTGTGCATCGTTGACAAGCCTCTCCCGGCAGCGCATTGTCCAAGCGTCCATTTGCAAACTCCTCTGGCTTTTCTCCGGCTTGTTTTGTTTTCTTCATTGCAGTCAGAGAAACCTCACAAGTTTCAGTGTGAAAATAACAAAGATGTAAAATTATATAGGCTACAGTATGTTGATGTATAAGGTGGCGCAGCGGTTAGAGCTCGTGCTTCACAGCTAGAAGGCCCCGGGTTTGATTCCCACCTGGACGGGGCCTGTCTGTGGAGTACTACAAAAAACATGTACAATAGGCCAGGATGAATGAGAGTGTGTTTGAGAGCATGAGACCCATGTGTGTTCATTAACATGCACTGTCCCAGCCATATAAACAAATAACATAAAAACTATGAAAAAAGTACGACACATGTTCCGGAAAATACAGTACTTTGAGACGGTACAAAGTTTAGAACAAAAGTAAAACTCTCCTGGAGTTTAAAATACACATAAAAGCTACAATGTTAAAAAAGTATGAAGTACTTGGACATGAATAATGTGGGATATTTGATTTGAACAAACATGAATATGACGGTTTGTTTCTTATTGACCATTTGTAAACATTCAAGAATACGAAGGTTCTGTATTTTATATATTGAAAAACTGAATATAAAATACAAAAACATCTGTTAATACTGTAAATATATATATATATATGTATGTATGTATATATATATATATAAGACTGTAAATATATGTATGTAGACATAAATACATACCATTTTCCAAAGGACAACAGTGTGAAGTGTGAAGTAACAAAAGGGGCAGATATTATGAGACTTGTTCTTCTCCTCTGCTCCGTTTCATTCATACTGTGTTGGCGGTTTTATTGTGATTGCATAACATCACTTTTTAATGAAATAAATAAATAAAATGAAATGAAAAAAAATGAAATGAAATGTAGTGTTAAAGCAATTATGTCAAATTTTATGGATTATAGTTGCTTTTATCATGAAAAATAAAACAAAAACATGGAAACAGGAATCCTTGCTCCCAACTCTGCGAGAGGAACATCATCTCTCTCCACTGTCTCTAAACTCTCAAAGTATTACAGGAGATGACTGATTTGAATGAAGCCTTGTGTTTGTTGTTGGCAGAGGGAGCCGGTGCCAGAGGAATACTCCCGCGTCGACCCGGAACACAAGCTCATCTATCGTTTCGTCAGGACGTTGTTCAGCGCGGCGCAGCTCACGGCAGAATGTGCCATTGTCACTCTGGTCAGTCCCTGCCCACGGCGCTCTGTCCACGGCGCTCTGTCCACTGCTCTGACCCCGAGGTTTGAGCTTTAACCTCTTCACTCCCGCCTGAACCCAGAGCATTTTCTCCAGTTCAGCTTTACCCAAATCCTGTAGGCCAGTGTGACGCCTCATTTGAAAGCTAAGATCTACAAAACTCATCTAAATGGATCTTTTTCCTCACGTCATCAGATTTCTTTTCCATCATTTTTTGGGGGGTTTCAACTAATTTTTGTAGCTTTCTTTAATTTTTTTGTCAAATAGTAAATTTTTTGTCACATGTTCATCATATTTTCATCATTATTTTTGGTCCTTTTTTTTGGTCCTTTTTTTGTGACATTTTTGCCACTTTTTCATAATTTTTTCGTAATTTTTTTGTAGATTTTCGCCACTTTTTTTGTCAATTTTTTGTCAATTTTTCATCACATTTTTGTCATTTTTTGTACATTTTTCGTCATTTTTTTGTCACTTTCTGTCATTTTTTTGTCATTTTTTACATCAATTTTTGTGAAATTTTTGCCACTTTTTCATAATTTTTTCTGTCATTTTTTTTGTCCTTTTGTAAAAAAAAATTGTCCGTTTTTTTGTTAATTTTTTTACATTTTCATAATTTTTTCGTCCGTTTTTTGTCAATTTTTCGTCACATTTTTGTCATTTTTTCGTCATTTTTTTGTTAATTTTTCGTATGTTTTTTTGTCACTTTCTGTTATTTTTTTGTCCTTTTGTCAAATTTTTTTGGTCCATTTTTTGTCACATTTTTGTCACATTTTCAGCATTTTTTCGTCAATTTTTTGTAAATTTTCCGTCACATTTTTGTCACTTTCTGTCATTTTTTTGTAATTTTTTTCATCAATTTTTGTGACATTTTTGCCACTTTTTCTTAATTTTTTTGTCAAATTTTTGTCCATTTTTTGTCCAATTTTTCGTCACTTTTGTGTCACATCTTCATCATTGTTTTCATCTCAGTTCTGTTGCTATCAGCTTTTGGATTGGGGTAAAGCCAAACTCGAGAAAATGTGCTCGGTTCAGGTGGGAGTTAAGGGGTTAAACAGTAATGATGGAGATGTTTTCTGATCTAGACGGATAATGCTAGACCTGCCATTTTCAGAAGATTCTCAGTCTAAGGCCTCCACAGTAGTTGTTAAAATAGACTGACTATGATCTTAATGTTCCTTAGAGGGAGATGTGCTGCTGGTTTTGTCCACTAGAGGGCGGTGTAGTCATATCATTTGGCCTGTTGTCAGTAAAAGCCACTATAGCAGCCTTTATAATGAAACATAGAGTAAATAGTCCGACAAATTGTACTTTTTGCTTCTTTAATTAACATTATCATGCAAAATTAAACATAATACTAATCAGAAAGAAGTGAGTAAAGATTGAAAATAGACAATACGTGTCATTTTCCCCCCAAAATAATTGTATTGAGTTTGCAATTTACGATTTTTGTGAGTAATTTATTAATCTGATGGTTATTTTTGTTATTAACCCCTTAACCCCCGCCTGAACCGAGCACATTTTCTCTAGTTTGGCTTTACCCCAATCCAAAAGCTTCTGGAAAAAAGGTGTGAAAATAGCGACAGAACTGAGACGAAAACGATGATGAAGATGTGACAAAAAAGTGAGAAAACTTTGACAAAAAACAGACAAAAATTTGACAAAAAAATGATGAAAAAGTGGCAAAAATGTCACAAAAATTGACAAAAATGTGACAAAAAATTGACCAAGAAATTGACAAAAAAGGACAAAAAAAATCCGAAAAAATTGACGAAAAAATGCTGAAAAAGTGGCAAAAATGTCACAAAAATTGACAAAAAAAGAACGAAAAAATGACAAATGTGACAAAAAATTGACCAAGAAATTGGCAAAAAAGGACAAAAAAAATCCGAAAACCTTACAAAAAATTGACGAAAAAATGATGAAAAAATTGCAAAAATGTCACACAAAAAACGACACATTTTTCAGAAAAAGTGATGAACATGTGACAAAAAGTGACAAAAAATTTACTGTGACAAAAAAATAACAAAAAAGGTACAAAAATGAGTTGAAAACCTCTTTTAAAAAAGTCACTGCAGCTGAACTCGGTTTGCTCAAAGCTGCACATGATGAAGACGAGCACAAGTTTCTGTGAACAGGGCAGGCCTCATTTGAAAGCTAAGAACCTTCAGAGTTCAGCCACTGAGCTGGTATGACTGGAGGCTGCACAGGAGCAAGAGCTGGGATTAAGGAGGGTTATTTCCAAACTGGTTTAAACTATAGGATCTGGCAACAATAAGAGTGGAGCTCATTCTCCTTCCTTCATGTTTTGTTTGCTGGCTGTAGGTTTACCTGGAGCGCCTGCTGACCTACGCCGAGCTGGACATCTGCCCCTCCAACTGGAAGCGGATCGTCCTGGGGGCCATCCTCCTGGCGTCCAAAGTGTGGGACGACCAGGCGGTTTGGAACGTGGACTACTGCCAGATCCTGAAGGACATCACTGTGGAGGACATGTGAGTAATGACGGAATCATCAGGTCTGCAGCCGCCTGACAATAATAATAACGATAATGTGTAATTGATACATGGCACAAAACCTGCGATACATCACGATATAAAAAAAAAAAACATGCCACTTTATTTTAAAATACTACATATTATTCATCATGTACATTTCTTTTCATGTGCTTTGTGCCACTTTTATAAAAGATCCTTGACTCACACACTGAAAACGGGCCGACAGATCTCTCTCTTCATTTACATTTAAATAAACAAGAAACCACAGTCCTATTTTAAAAGGAATAAATCAACCCCAAATTAATCTTTATAAATGTAAAGACTATCATTAAAAGTAAATTATTGGTGTGACAGTGGCCGTTTCTCAATCCCCAGTATGCGTACTCAGTACTCGTGAACTCCGGGGTACGGACTTGCGGGTGCAGACTCTGAGAACGGACTTGAGGAGTTCACGAGTTTGGACTCAGCTTTTTCAGCGTTTGGAACGAGTGAACTCGATGAAATCACAGGAAGTCGCTCCTGAACACAGGGCTGTGAGCTTTTAGAACATTAAATCACCTCATATGAAATTAAAAGGGTGACACTGCAGGCGAAGTGGAAATATGTTTTTAAAGTCATAAATTATACACTTTTGGAATAAACAAAAATAAATGTTTACATTTTATACAATTTCACATTATTTTTTACAATTATAGCCTATAAATAAGGCGTTATGTGGAAAGTCATGAAAAATCTGATGTGCAAATTGAAACAATAATAATAATAAACAAATAGGTCAAATATGAACTTGTTTGGGGCAAATTATTCTGAAAAAACGAACAAACAATTTAGACTTTAAAATATGTAACTGTTTTTGAAGTTCCCATAAAGATGTGTCTGCAGCGCCCCCTTCATAAAACAATGTAAAAGTAAAATGCATTTGTCCTCAATGACCTGTTCATGACGTTAAGACTTTAAATGAAACTGTTGCTGATGTGAGAAAATGAAGCATGTTCAAAGTTGTTTCCACACTTCTGCTCAGAAAAGCATCTTAAACAGAAGACACGTCTCTGAGGATAAAAGACTCTTAAACCAGGAACATCTCCGCGTTTATTTACATGTGAGCGATCAGCTGTAGTTCAGCTGGAGGCTCGGTGCTGAGGAGGAGGGGCCGCTGCAGGCGAGGGCTCGCGGTGCTCAAAACGAAACGGATTGTGGGAAATATAGCTGGCGGAGAACGCACAAGTCTCCTCTGATGCATCCTGGGTAAAACGGGCGGAGCAAGTTCTCATCCGGGGATTTACAGCGAACTTGCTGAGAAGCGAACTTTGAATTGGAACAGGACTTGGGCCGCGCGTGATGGCGTTTCACGAGTCTACGAGCACAGAAGTCCACACAAGTACACAGATTGAGAAACGGCCAGTGTTTGGTCTAAGTGCTTAAAACTGCAGTGCTGCCCCCTGCTGTCCTGACTCAATTCTTTATCATTGTTGGCCTCTATTGACTGTGAAATCAGTGGATCACTGCCGCCTCATTAATATACATGACTTCATCAAAAGTATCGATATCGGAATAAAAAGTATCATATCGTCCCGCAAAATATCCCGCGATATAGTGGAAAATCTACATATTGTTACACTCCTAGCTGGAAGTGCTTTCCCCACCTCTCCATCTCTTGCTAAGCTTAAAGGAACAGGCCACCGTTTTTCCACACTGAGATATGTTCTTACCTGAGCTGTGACGAGTTCTTTAGGACCTGTCTGATCTTCAGTCACGTAAACACAGCGCAGACGGCGTTAGCATTTAGCCTCTCCCTCTCTCCTCTATAGCTCCAAAACAGGTCAAGATAGAAGCTACCAAGCTCTTCCACGTTTTCCCTATTTAAATATGGTTACGTGAAGTGTTCCACTACAAAGTATAATTACACACAATTAAACAATGTGGATTTTCTAAGCGGATAAAAGGGGGAACTATATTGTAAGGCGTAATAATACCAGGAGTAATTTGGCATCTGCAGAGTAAAGTGAAGATTACTGCGCGGATTTCGAACTTGTGTTTTTTGTCATTTTTTAGTCCTTTTTTTGTCCTTTTTTTGTCCTTTTTTTGTCATTTTTTTGGTCATTTTTTGTCATTTTTTTGTCATTTTTTTGTCCTTTTTTTGTCTTTTTTTGTCTTTTTTTGTCATTTTTTTGTTTGTTTTTTTTGTCATTTTTTTGTCATTTTTTTGGTCATTTTTTGTAATTTGGCATCCGCACAGTAATCTTCGAATTACTCCTGGTATTATTACGCCTTACAATATAGTCTATAGCCTGTTAGCTTCTTCTTCGTGATTCCATTAGTTTGTATTGGAGAAAGCTGCACCTGTGGTTTTCTGGCCAGAGACACCAGGGGAGATGAAAGACCCTCCAATCATCCCACTAACACTTGTTTACCTTAATAAATCCTTTCCGTAGTCCCTCTGGGTGGTAATACAAGCTACATAGTTCTGCTTTAAAGGCGCTATACCTGATATTGTAAACTCGGACGTTTGTGGGGGAAAAAAAACCTGTGTGTCTAAAGCTTTTGTATCAACTTCATGAACTCTCAGGCTATTTTTCTCTCATTTCTGTGACGGCGACCCTGAAAAGTGACCTTGCAAGTTGTGATAAACTCGTCCCTGTAAAGAATTATGATGACACAAATGTGAGAGGAGAACATTTTAATATAGTAATACAAATATCAGGTGTAAGGCCTTTAATCGCAGAGTAAAAACACTCACATCAGAGTCCCAGATATTTCTCATTGTGTATTATTGCGTTAGATTGTTGGATGTGTGCGTTTGTAGCTTGTGTGAGGATATCAGAGCGGGGACATCGCTCTGCGCCCACATTTAGATCCGCGGCCTCCTCCCCCCCCCCCTCGCTCTGTCTCTGAAGTGTCTTTTATTCCGAGGGGCCGGGTCTGGAGTGCCTCTCCTGCTCTCCGTATAATGGAGCTGGATCTCGGCCGGTCCATTAGTTGCCCGGGGCGACCAGACATCACACACAAGCGCTTTCTAGTCCCGACGCTGCGAAAACCAACAAAGAGACGGGAGAGGATGCAGTCGCTCGGGGAAACCGACTCCAGCGACAGACCCGGCCTGGTCCCGGTTTTAGGAGAAGAACCATAACCCCTTACCCCCCACCTTTACCCTTTTGTGTCACATTTCTGAAGTGTTTATGTTGAGTTCTCGTCTGTTTTAACCTCTTACCCCCCCGCCTGAACCAGCCACATTTTCTCCAGTACAGCTTTACCCAAATCTAAAAGCTTCTCAACTGGAGCGACCAGCCTATGATGTAAGCTAAGCCACAAAACGGATAGATTTTTCGTCATATTTGTGGTGTCTTATTTGTTCCGTTTTGCTGCGTTGTCATCACTTTTTTCGTCATTTTTTCTGTTGCATTTTTCTTCCATTTTAATTTTTTTTTTGTCACTTTTGTTGCATTTTCAGCATTTTTTGTCACTTTTTTGTTGCATTTTTGTTCAATTTTCATAATTTATTTTCTTTTCAGCATTTTTTGTTACATTTTCAGTATTTTTTTCTTAAATTTTTTGTTGAATTTTCATCATTTTTTGTCACTTTTTTGTTGCATTTTCATCATTTTTTTGTCACTTTTTTTCTTCCATTTTCATCATTTTTTGGTTGAATTTTCATCAATTTTTTGTCACTTTTTTGTTGCATTTTCAGCATTTTTTTGTCACTTTTTTGTTGCATTTTCAGCATTTTTTTGTCACTTTTGTGTTGCATTTTTGTTCCATTTTCATCATTTTTTTGTTGAATTTTCATCAATTTTTTGTCACTTTTATGTTGCATTTTTGTTGCGTTTTCATCACCATTTAGTCACATTTTTGTTGCTCTTTTGACACTTTTCTCAAGAAGCTTTTAGATTTGGGTGAAGACGATTAAACGTGCTCAGTTAAAGCAGTTAATTTTCACATCCCGTAGTTTAGTTTTGTGTCGGGCTTTTGACAAAACGACGCCTTGGTTTCGTGTTTCCACAGGAACGAGATGGAGCGTCACTTCCTGGAGCTGGTTTAGACGCAAAATAAAGTTAACCATAACCCCTCACCCCCACCTTTACCCTTTTGTGTCACATTTCTGAAGTGTTTATGTTGAGTTCTCGTCTCTTTTAACCTCATACCCCCCCGCCTGAACCAGCCACATTTTCTCCAGTACAGCTTTACCCAAATCTAAAAGCGACCGACCAGCCTGTAAGCTACAAAACGGATCAGAGATTTTACCTTGTGTTGTGGCCGTGCTGTCGTCACTTTTTCGTCACATTTGTGGTGTCTTATTTTGTTCCATGTTTTGCTGCGTTGTCATCACTTTTTTGTCATTTTTTTCTTCCATTTTCATAATTTTTTTTGTTGAATTTTCATCTTTTTTTGTCACTTTTTTGTTGCATTTTTTGTTCCATTTTCATCATTTTTTTCTTATTCCATTTTCATCTTTTTTTGTCACTTTTTTGTTGAATTTTAATAATTTATTTGTTGCATTTTTCTTCCATTTTCATAATTTTTTTGTTGTTGAATTTTCATCTTTTTTGTCACTTTTTTGTTCCATTTTCAGCCTTTTTTTGTTGCATTTTCATCATTTTTTCTTCCATTTTCATCATTTTTTTTTTCATTTTCATCTTTTTTTTTGTCACTTTTTTGTTGCATTTTTGTTCCATTTTCATCTTTTTTTTCTTCCATTTTCATCATTTTTTTGGTTGAATTTTCATCTTTTTTGTCACTTTTTTGTTGAATTTTAGTCATTTTTTTGTTGCATTTTTCTTCCATTTTCATCTTTTATTCTTCCATTTTCATCATTTTTTGTTGAATTTTTGTTCCATTTTCATCGTTTTTTTTCTTCCATTTTCATCTTTTTTGTCACTTTTTTCTTCCATTTTCATCATTTTTTTGTTGAATTTTAAATATTTTTTGTTGCATTTTTGTTCCATTTTCATCTTTTTTTTCTTCCATTTTCATCATTTTTTTGGTGAATTTTCATAATTTTTTTGTTGCATTTTTGTTCCATTTTAATCATTTTTTTTCTTCCATTTTCATCTTTTTTGTCACTTTTTTCTTCCATTTTCATCATTATTTTGTTGAATTTTAATCATTTTTTGTTGCATTTTTGTTCCATTTTCATCTTTTTTTTTTCTTCCATTTTCATCATTTTTTGGTTGAATTTTCATAAAAAAAATGTCACTTTTTTGTTGCATTTTAATCTTTTTTTCTTCCATTTCCATCTTTTTTTTTTTTGAATTTTCATCATTTTTTTTTTTCCTTTTTTGTTGCATTTTTGCCCCATTTTAATCTTTTTTTCTTCCATTTCCATCATTTTGTGGGTTTGAATTTTCATCATTTTTTTTGTCCCTTTTTTGTCGCTTTTTTGTTCCATTTTCATCACCATTTAGTCACATTTTTGTTGCTCTTTTGATGCTTTTTTCAAGAAGCTTTTAGATTTGGGTGAAGCCGATTAAACGTGCTCAGTTAAAGCAGTTAATTTTCACATCCCTTGGTTCAGTTTTGTGTCGGGCTTTTGTTTTTAGTTTCTCGTGTTTCCACAGGAACGAGATGGAGCGTCACTTCCTGGAGCTCCTGCAGTTCAACATTAACGTCCCGGCGAGTGTTTACGCAAAATACTACTTCGACCTGAGACAACTCGCCGACGACAACAACCTCAGCTTCCCCCTGGAGCCGCTCAACAACCAGAGGGCCCAGAAACTAGAGGTGAGTAAAAGACCCAAGAAGAGACAAAAAACAAGAAACCGAAGAATCAAAGCACTCAAAACTAGAGAGTCTAAAGCACCAACAATCCTTCAAATTAAAAGTGAACCCAGGATAGGCCACCATTCCTCACCCCTCCCCATTTACATTAGAATCCATGATGCCAGACTCTGTTTCTAAAAGGTCATCATAGGAGGAAACTCTATCTTTAGACATAATAAAGTAAATGCTTTGTTGCCGGGCTTTTAACCCCTTAACTCCCACCTGATCCGAGCACATTTTCTCCAGTTTGGCTTTACCCCAATCCAAAAAAGGTGTGAAAATAGCAACAAAACTGAGACAAAAACAATAATGAAAATGTGACAAAAAAGTGAGAAAAATTTGACAAAAAAGTGACAAAAAAATTGATGAAAAAGTGGCAAAAAATGTCACAAAAACTACAAAAAAAAAATGACCAAAAAATGACCAAAATTAGATGAAAAAATTGCACAAAAAAAATGACAAAACGTTGACGAAAAAATGACCACAAAAAAGACAAAAAGTTGACGAAAAAATGACAAAAATGTGACAAAAAATGACCCAAAAAAATGAGTTACAAAAAAATGAGTTGACTACCCAACAAAAAAAATGATGGAAAAATGACGTGAGGAAAAAGATCCTCTCGGTTCAGGCGGGAGTTAAGAGGTTAAGTTGTTTTTGGGAGATGTAAAGTCTGCATTGGATTCTATATTACAGAGTTCCGTCTGCAATCGCCTCTAACCACGAGGGCAGGGGTGGGCAGTTGATTAAGGGGCCTTAAAGCTGAATTGAGATAGACGGCCACACTAACAGTAACTTCAGCTTTGTCCCATTGTAAAATCCACTAGAATATTACATCTGGAATTTGCTTTGTGGTAATTGTAAATATTGTAAATATTGTAAAGACAAAACAACAGAACTGATGTAAAGTGAATTTAGCAAACGGTCAGATAGAGAAGATTGTTCTCCTCTGCTAATGGGCGTGGAACGTGCTTCTCTATGGTCCTCGGGGCATTGCTGTAATACCACCCCCTGGTGGCCAGGGGTGACTTCAAAAGACACTTGGGAAACAGGATTCTAATGGGACTTCAGACCTCCCTAGAGCGGCTTAAAAGCCTGGCTCCAAAGGGTTTTATTTTTTCTAAAAGTCGCTATTACCCATGTGACAACGCTGGGGTGGGTGAAGTATTTTTAATCATGCGGGTTTTTGTATATCAGCCCGTAATAATGGAAGCATTTTGAAGCTCTGGAGCTCTGTCGAAGCTCCGCTAACCCCACCTTTATGTACTTTTAAAGGAACAGGCCTTAGTTTTTCCATACTGAGATATGTTCTTACCTGAGCTGTGGCGAGTTCTTTAGGACCTGTCTGATCTTCAGTCACGTAAACACAGCGCAGACGGCGTTAGCATTTAGCCTCTCCCTCTCTCCTCTATAGCTCCAAAACAGGTCAAGATAGAAGCTACCAAGCTCTTCCACGTTTTCCCGATTTAAATATGGTTACGTGACGGCGTAATAATACCAGGAGTCGTTCGAAATCCGCGCAGTAATCTTCACTTTACTGCGTGGATGCCAAACTACTCCTGGTATTATTACGCCTGACAATATAGTTCCCCCTTTTATCCGCTTAGAAAATCCACATTGTTTAATTGTGTGTAATTATACTTTGTAGTGGAACACTTCACGTAACCATATTTAAATAGGGAAAACGTGGAAGAGCTTGGTAGCTTCTATCTTGACCTGTTTTGGAGCTATAGAGGAGAGAGGGAGAGGCTAAATGCTAACGCCGTCTGCGCTGTGTTTACGTGACTGAAGATCAGACAGGTCCTAAAGAACTCGTCACAGCTCAGGTAAGAACATATCTCAGTGTGTAAAAACGGTGGCCTGTTCCTTTAAGAAACAGGCTGCATAGGAGGAGATTGAGCAGCCATGTAAGTTTCACAGACGACTCGGGACCTTTACCGTGAACGGGACCTCCCAATATATATTACCAATATGTCCTCTGCTCTTTTATTCATGCAAACAGCATAGGCCTAGCAGTTTTGTTTATATTTTAGTGTCACTGTTGAATTAAGTAAATAATGGCGCCTCTGATACACGGCTACGCAATTCCCTGTGGAAAATGTCCAAACAAATAAACTGTGCCTTCGAAATGAAAAGCACCCATAGTATTTGAAGGAGGCAGGTGTAACTCTTTTAGTTTTAAAGCTTGTAAATAATGTGGTGCGTGTCTCCCCCCTCAGGCCATCTCCCGCCTGTGCGAGGACAAGTACAAAGACCTGAGCCGCGCCGCCATGAGGCGCTCGCTCAGCGCAGACAACCTGATCGGGATCCGCCACACCAACGCCGTGCTGTCGTAGGAGCCGAGGTCCCGACGCCGCGAAACTCCTCCCCTTCTCCGTGTCGCTCCAGAACAAACACTTCCAACTGCACCACCAGACCCTCAGAACAAGCATCAAATTTACAAAGTATTTATCCGCCTTTTCTTCTGAACACGGCAGAAAGTGAGGAGCGTTTCGAGCGAAGCGACGTCTTGATTTTGAGCAAAGGGTTTGACATTTAAAAGTAACAATAATTGACGTTTTGCAAAACCCCGCCCCAAAACGGCCACCGTCCAATCACACGCCACTCTCCGGATCTAAGGTCATAGAAAATAGTGAAACGTGGTGGGTTTTTCCTCGCTTCAAAGCCAAAAAAAACAAAGCAGAAACGGTTCCTGCTAGCTTGTAGGCCCGGGTAAGACTTGTTTAACGTCCGTCCAGTCGTTTGCCAAGAGTTTCATGAGCTGCTGTTGCTGGACATCGCCACACAAAGCAACGGGGGACCTGGCTGGTCAGTGCTAGATCGTCTGCTCCGGAGGGACGGTCTGCTGTGATTTTGTATAGATCTATGTGTTGGTTTGTCTAAAAATACAAATAATCCTAATCCTAATCCTAATAAAATTAACCCCTTAACTCCCACCGGAACCGAGCACAGTTTCTCCAGTTTGGCTTTACCCCAATTCAAAAGCTTCTGGAAAAAAGCTGTGAAAATAGCAACAAAACTGAGACGAAAACAATGATGGAAATGTGACAAAAAAGTGAGAAAGCATTGATAAAAAAGTGACGAAAAATTGATGGAAAAGTGGCAAAAATGTCACAAAAATGTCACAAAAAATTGATAAATAAATGTCAAAAATGTGACAAAAAAAGGACAAAAATTGATTGAAAAATGACAAAAAAATGACAAAAATGTGACAAAACATGGATTCAAAATTGACGAAAAAATGACAAAAATGTGATAAATATGTGACAACAATTTTTCACATTTTTTTTTCCACGTTTTCACAGCAGACTGTCCCTCCAGAGCAGACGATCTAGCACTAACCGACCTGGCTTCTGTACTGTTAGCAAGCAGCTAGCTTAACACACTCATATTTCTCATCACTAGCTTAACAAAAGGAGGAGAAGCGGTAGTGCAAGAGCAGGACTAGTCCACATGACTGTGCCGGTTACATTTAAAGCAGCATTAGGGATTTTATTTTCTGATTTCTGGTCGGTGCTTTGACCTCGCTAGTTGTGTCCCTTAAGGTCGGCCCACACTACACGACTTTTATGCCCGATTTCGCTCTAATTCTCAGTCGAAGGCGTCACACAGAGTCGGGTCGTGTAGTGTGGGGGGGTAGAAAGACGCGACTAGACTCCAGTCGTAGGAAATCAAACATGTTTGATTTTTAAGCCCGATTTTGGACGCACGGGAGAAACGTGGGTGATTTTACCGACACAAATGTGCATGACAGAGAGATATAAAGACAGAAAAACACGGCCGCGCCTCCTTTTTTCACTTCTCTGTTAAACCAGCGGCACAAACAACTCATTTCAACTTTATATCACCAAACGTTCACCACAACCACCTTTTCCAGCTACATTTCAACCACGAACAGAGTTTAGCGGCTCTTACTGAGTTTGGAGACGAACTGTTTAGCTTCACCTCGATGCTAACGACGACTAGCCTCCCCGCTTTCTCCTCCGTCTCCTCCATCCTGAGGTCGACGCCCGTCTCCTTTTCTTATTAAATCCACTGAAACACGTCCCGCTTCTTCCTGTCGCCGACTTTTATCTCCATGTGACAGAACTATAGCCCAGTTGAAGCTTGGTAGTAGCAGTAAGCTAGCGCTGCGGTGTTGTGACATTGTTGACACCGTTGACCAATCGGGACACACACGTTATCCCGCGCTCACAAACACAGGCCTGTCTTTGCGGATTTGGGGTCAGTTTTGAAGCCGTAGAGACGACAGACGCGCTGTGTTATAAAACATCAGCTGTTTGTCAGAATCGTGTCGTGTGGACCCCCCATTCTATATAAAATCGTTTGCGACTAGAAAAGTTGTGTAGTGTGTGCTGACCTTTAGCGGATATTTAAAATATATTCCTACCCTGCACATTGTAACTAATTTTGCCTTGATCTGGAGGATATCGCGCTGGTATTGCACCAAAAAGAGTCACTAACAAACTCTTCTCCCTCGTTTACATGACATATGTTAAACTCCACTTCTTGACGGCGTTAGCAGCACTTGCTAAGGGGGCGGGGCTTTAGCGAAAGGTCAAAAAGGTGCAATAGTTGTGGCTTGTAAAGTGTTTTTAAAGCCCTTTTCAGTTCATTTCAGCGAGTAAAACATGAGCTGCCAAAGTAATGAAGGAATCCCCTGCATCGATCGGGCCGTTTCTGAAAATCGTTTTTAGTGTCAAACCACAGCTGCTCAGAATCCAGATGTTCTCACTTCACCTCAACGTCTTTCTGCCGTTTCACGATCGCATTATGAATAAAATCTATTTAACCCACGCTGAAAACAAACGGGACTGATGCCAAAACGTATGTAAAATAAGTCTGCAAAGGATTCGACGTTTCTAGGAGATGTTACTTCCCCACGTCCGCCGGGAGAACGGGCTCGAAGGCGGCGACGAAAGCGGCTCGTGTCGGAAAGGTCGAAAAGGCGAAGAGAGCTCGGTTTGAGAAGACTCTCGTGGGGTTAGTGCCAATGAAGGAGAAGGTTATGTTCATTTATTTATGCCAGTTCTCATTTTGCCAGGACGGGATGGATCTGATTCACTGGTTCCTCAAACTGTTCACACCAGGTCTAGATCGAGATGAAATCAGCACTAAAGCGGGTCTGAAAAGTTGTAGCTAATTGTGCCAAAATCAAGGCCTTAAAGCATTGAATTAGATTGCATTAAAGCAGCGCTAAGTAACTCTTTTACCTTAATAAATCCTTCCCGTAGTCCCTGTGGGGGTGATACAAGTGTTTATGGGAGGATTGGATGGAGGGTCTTTCGTCTCCCCCTGGTGGAGATGTGGACACTAATGGAATCACGGAGAAGAAGCTAACAGGCTAACGGGCAAAGCTAACTGAGGGCTAGCACCACTTAAACAGTATTTACAGCTATAGTACAAAGTTTGAGTGAAAAACAAATAATCTCTCTTGTGTAATTGGATGAACAATATCCCTCTGTCCCTTTGTCTTTCACGTCAGCGAAGTATTTACTCTCACGGACAATTACTGAGTAAAAAAAACGTAACATGCTACGACACCTGCAGTGGCGCTCATGGCCTCTAGGGGCATGAGTTACTTAATTATATATATATTATAATATTTTTTATATAAAGTTGTTTTTTCCAATTCTCTTTCCTCTGCCCCATTTTTTTTTTTTACACCTTTTCCCCTTATTTTTTTTTTCTCCACAATTTTATTAATTCCCCCCCCCCCCAAAAGATCCCCCTTTTTTTTTTTTTTTTTACACTTTTTCTCTTTTCCTAATTTTTTCCATTACAAATATTTCCCCTTTTTTTTCAGTTTTTTCTTCTTTTCTTTTTTTTTTTTTTACACATTTTTGTCCATTTCTATTCTTTTTGTTTTCAAAATTTTCCCCAATTTTTTTCTGGAATGTTTGGCCCATTTTTACATCTTTTTCCCTTGTTTTTTTTTTTCTCCACAATGATATTAATTTTTATTAATTAATTTTTCAATTTTCCCTCCATTTTATCCCAAATTTTTGCCAATTTTTATTACAATTTTTTCCTCAATGTCTCCCGAATTTCCACCTCTTTTTTACACACTTTTCCCTTATTTCTCCCAATTTCTTTTCCTCATTTTTACCCATTTTTCCAATGTCCCATTTTTTTTTTTATATGTTAATGTCACAATGACACCTGCAGTGGCGCTCATGGCCTCTAGGGGCAAGAGTTACTTAGTGCTGCTTTAAATCTAAATTAATTTGAAAATCATGACATCGCTCGACCATTTTTACTGTAGAAGTTCATAAAATCATGGATCAAAAAATACTCAGTTGCAGTTTTAGCTGAAACTGACACATATTTTTGCTATAAAGTTGTTTTTTCCAATTCTCTTTCCTCTGCCCCATTTTTTATTTTTTTTTACAGCTTTTTCCCTTTTTTTTTTTTTCTCAAATTTTATTAATTTTCCCCCCAAAAGATTCCCTTTTTTTTTTTTTTTAACCTAATTTTTACACTTTTTCTCTTTTCCCAATTTTTCCATTACAAATATTTCCCCTGTTTTCAGTTTTTTTTAACACATATTTGTCACATATTTGTCAATTTCTTATGGAAGCCCGTTTCCGCCATGTTAAAAAATAAAAGCCCAACGGGAAGTCGAAATTACGAGATTTAAGGTCAAAATTATGACCTTAAATCTCGTTATTTTCTTTTTTTTTTTTTTTTTAATTTTCCCCAACTGACCACATATTTTTGCTATGAAGTTGTTTTCTCCATTTCTCTTTCCCCTGTTTGATGAAATATAAGTATTGCGATACTTGAAAAAGTATTGATGCTTAGTATTGCAGCACAAAGTATTGCGATCCAAGTCCGATCCGATATTTTGTCCTAGTAACACAAAGAGGGCTAGAGTTTATTACACCATGTGCATATTCAGAATTTTTCCATTTTAAACCAGACGCCCTGATGACAAAATGTGAAGTAGTTTGGTTTTAGGGGATATTCTAGACTAGATATTCTTTTTCTATGTAGATTCTTTTACCAGGAGCCAGTGAAACATGAAGGTTTGTGTGTTTGAAGCTGGAGAAAAGGGTTGATTTGAGAGTGTTTGGTTCAGTCCTGGTTCAGACTCGATTCCTCTGCAGTGACTCCGTATCTTCATCAGAAACGTCCCTCAGAAGCCGCCGCCTTCGAGCCCGTACGATCCCGGTGAGACTCTCGTTTACAGAATGTGAAGAATGGTTCGGTCCATCGGTGAAGTCCGTTTAAACAGTATTGTGCTGCCCCGGTCCTGAACAAACTCCGCAGGCCACAGGGGGGCGCTCCTCGTTGCTTACTGTGTAGGCCTTAGCTGTGAACCGTCGTGTTTTTAACAGAACCATTTGCAGATGGACCATTTTAAATAAACACTAATCATGAACAAAAGGGCCTGTGTCGTCGCTTTGTTGTTTGTCACGTTTCTTCTTCGTTCACGCGACTTTCCCGGTGCTTTAATGAGAATATGTACAAGTACTTCCAGAGCCGTGGGGAGGTGTTTTAGTGAGGGGGCGCTGAGGGACAGAATGTACCCCCGAAATACTGTTTCTGTGCATAAATCCTGTTTATTAACCTCTTAACTCCCGCCTGAACCGAGAGCGTTTTCTCCAGTTCAGCTTTACCCAAATCCTGTAGGCCAGTGTAACGCCTCATTTGAAAGACCTACAAAACTAAATGGATCTTTTTCCTCACAGCAGATTGTTTTTCATCACATTTTTGTAAAATTTTTGTGACTTTTTTGTAAAATTTTTGTACATTTTTTGTAATTTTTTTGTAACTTTTTTTTGTCACTTTTTCGTCAATTTTTTTGATTTTTTTCGTCAATTTTTTTGATTTTTTTTTTGGTCAAATTCTTATCACTTTTTAGTAATTTTTTTGTCACTTTTTCGTAATTTTTTTCTAAATTTTTGTCAAAACTTTCGATTTTTTGGTCAATTTTTTGGTCGCTTCTTCGTCAAATTATTCACATTTTTGGGCATATTCTTATCGCTTTTTCGTCAAATTTAAAAAAAAATGTTTTTTTCACTTTTTCATCAATTTTTTCTAAAATTTTTTCACATTTTTCGATTTTTTTGGTCACTTCGTCAAATTATTCACATTTTTTTTTTGGTCAAATTTTTGTCCATTTTTGTCATTTTTTTTATACATTTTTTGTAATTTTTTTGTCAAATTCATTTTTGTCATTTTTTTCCGCAATTTTTCGTCAAATTTTTCTCACTTTTTTGCAAATTTTTCTCACTTTATGTAAATTTTTTGTCACTTTCTCGTCAATGTTTTCTCACTTTTTTTTCACATTTTCATCCTTGTTTTCGTCTCAGTTTTGTTGTTCACAGCTTTTCTCCTGAAGCTTTTGGATTGGGGTAAAGCTGGAGAAAATGTGTTCGGTTCAGGTGGGAGTTAAGGGGTTAATATTGCCTGCAGTTCACAAACTATCCACCAGGGGGTGCTGCAGCGCCCTCAGCACCCTGGGTTCCCACGGCCTTGTGTACTTCTCAAACACAAGTCACGATAATTACTACATCGACTTATCGTTCAGTAAAAAACAGAAACGATCCATGTTTGGATTTGGATTTTAGGATATGATTAACCCCTTAACTCCCACCTGAACCGAGCACATTTTCTCCAGTTTGGCTTTACCCCAATCCAAAAGCTTCTGGGAAAAAGGTGAGAAAAGAGCAACAAAACTGAGACGAAAACAATGATGGAAATGTGACAAAAAAATGACAAAAAAATGACAATAAAGTGACGAAAAATTGCCGAAAATTTGACAAAAAATGACAAAAATGTAACAATAAAAATGACAAAAATTTAATAAAAAACTGACGAAAAAATGACAAAAATGTGACAAAAAAAAATGATGAAAAAGTGGCAAAAGTTGACAAAAAATGGACAAAAAAATGGATGGAAAAATTATGGAAAAAATGGCAAAAATGTCACAAAAAATGGACAAAAAAATGATGAAAAAATGATGAACATGTGACAAAAAGTGACAAAACATTTACTATTTGACAAAAAAATTACAAAAAAGTTACAAAAATTAGTGAGAAAAAAACCTGATGACGTAAGGAAAAAGATCAATTTTTATCGCGATATTTTCCCGCCTCGATATATCGGATTTCAGGCCGATTTCCATAAAACAGAGGAGGAAAAAGGAGTAGTTTCCATGGAAGCAACTCTGGAGCTGCATTTTGTGATGTTTTTAGTTTCACTTCCTTATTAGACACTGACAGGAAGTGACATAGATGAAGGCAAACCGTTTCTTAACCCCCGCCTGATCAGAGCACGTTTTCTCCAGCTTAGCATTACCCACATGTATAAGCTCCTTTAAAACAGTGTCAAAATGGCGACAAAAAGAAACTTCAAAAATGTAACAAACGCATTAAGAAAAACATCAAAAAAGAAATGAAAAAACGACACATTTTTTTTACGAAAAGGCGACTAAAATGAGGGTGAAAACGCAACAATAAGAAACATCAAAACGTGATAAAAACAAAACAAACGTCCAACAAATAAGTGATAAAAACGATGGAAAAAGTGGCAACAACGCAAGGAAAAAGATCCACTTAGATCAGTTTTGTAGGTCTTAGCTTTCAAATGAGGCGCTACACTGGCCTATTGCTCTCCAGTCGAGAAGATTAGATTTGGGTAAAGCTGGAGAAAATGTGCTCACACTGCAAAAAGTGCCCTCCTAAAACCAAGGAAAACAATCGTAAAATAAGACGTTTTTTCTTGTTTTAAGGAAAAAATTCTGCCAATGGCGTCAGCATTTTTTTCTTTTCTAAGAATTCTTATTTCTAGAATATTTTTCTCATCATAAAACAAGAAACAAACACTAAATTTAAGCAAATCAATAACTAGAATTAAGCAAAATGTCCTCAGTAAATGGAATAATTTAAGGAAAACATTCTTATTTAGTGAAAAATGGTGGGTATTTTACTTAAATGTTGCTTGATTTAAGTAAAATGTTCTGAAGCTGAAGAAGATTCAAAAACTTTTTCTTTCTTGTCTTATTTTAATTATGTTTTTTAGTAAATTTATCTGAACAAGAAATGGCTAGATTTTATTTTTTCTCAAGAAAACTTTGCTCCACTAAACATTATTACTTTTTAGGGGAAAAATAAGAACTTATTTCTTAAAGTCAGACATTTTTTACTTGCTTAGAATCCACTTTTTGCGGAGCAGTTAAGGCGGGGGGTTAGAGGTTAAACTGTTAAAATTCAAGTAACTTTTCTGCCCAACAAAACTGCTGCTTCACTGAAATAACATAATTATGACTTAAGCAGATGTTTTACTTCAAAATAAGTCATTTTCCAAAGCATTAAAACCTGTCGTGTGCACTGAAGGAATGTATTTGAAGTCATTTATCTCTTCTATCTTTTTTGTCAAATTTTCGTGACTTTTTTGTAATTTTTTTGTAATTTTTTCATAAATTTTTTCTACATTTTGTCAAATTTTTCATTTTTTTTTCCGTCACATTTTTATCACTTTTTTGTCAATTTTTTGTCACTTTTTCATCCATTTTTTCTAAATTTTTTGTACATTTTTTGTAATTTTTTGTCACTTTTTCGTCATTTTTTTCTAAATTTTTGGTCAAATTTTTTTTCCATTTTTTTGGTCCATTTTTTTGTCACTTTTTCGTCCTTTTTTTTCTAAATTTTTTGTCAAATTTTCGTGACTTTTTTGTAATTTTTTCATAAATTTTTTCTACATTTTGCCTCATTTTTTTTCCGTCACATTTTATCACTTTTTTTGTCAATTTTTTGTCACTTTTTCGTCAAATTTTCGTCATTTTTTTTGTCACTTTTTCATCCATTTTTTCTAAATTTTTTGTCAAATTTTCCGATTTTTTTTGGTCCATTTTTTGGTCACTTCTTCGTCAAATTATTCGCATTTTTTTGTCAAATTCCTATCACTCTTTCGTCCTTTCTTTCTTTTTTCCGCAATTTTTCGTCAAATTATTCTCACTTTTTTGTCACATTTCCATCATTGTTTTCGTCTCAGTTTTGTCGCTATTTTCTCACCTTCTCATATATTTCATGTTTTGTGGAGTTTGCAGGTTCTCCTCGTTTCCTCCAGGTGCTGGTTTCTCCCCACCACTAAAACATGTACAATATCAGGGTGAGTGTTTGTGATTCACACATTCCTGCAACACTTAACAAACAATGGCAACGGTTCAAGACAGTTTTATTCCACATTTCAAACTCAAACACATGAATTGAAGAGCTGGTCCAGGAGCCGTCGCAGCTTCACGTTTACACAGAACAGACGGATTCAAAACGGGATCAGGGGAAACATAATGAGCAGATTTATATGTGTTTGTTACAAATGTTGATCCACTGGGCTGGGGCTGTTAACCTGTTAACTCCCGCCTGAACCGAGAGGATCTTTTTCCTCACGTCAGCACATTTTTTTTCTTCATTTTTTTTCATTCAACTCATTTTTGTCACTTTTTCGGCTATTTTTTTTGTCATTTTTTGGTCACATTTTTATCACATTTTTGTATTTTTTTCGTCAATTTTTTTTATCACATTTCTGTAATTTTTTCATCCAATTTTTGTCATTTTTTTGTCACATTTTTGTCATTTTTTCGTCAATTTTTCATCCAATTTTTCTCACTTTTTTGTCACATTTTTATCACATTTTTGTAATTTTTTGTCCAATTTTTAGCACATTTTTTCGTAATTTTTTCATCCAATTTTTGTCATTTTTTTGTCACATTTCCATCACTGTTTTCGTCTCGGTTTTGTTGCTATTTTCACACCTTTTTTCCAGAAGCTTTTGGATTGGGGTAAAGCCAAACTGGAGAAAATGTGCTCGGTTCAGGCGGGAGTTAAGGGGTTAAACAATACTAGTGTTGATGCTGTTGGTCCAGGGGCAGCATTGAAGGAAGTGACTTGGTTGTTTCAGCTCAAATCATTATTTTTCCCCCCATTTTTTTACACCTTTTTCCCTTGTTTTTTCTCTCCACATTTTTTTTTAATCCCCCCCCATAAAAAAAATGTTAGCTTTTTTTTTTTTTTACCTTATTTTTACACTTTTTCTCTTTTCCCAATTTTTCCATTACAAATATTTCCCCTATTTTCATTTTTTATTTTATTTTTGCACATTTTGGTCAATTTCTATTTTTATTTATTTTATTTTATTTTTTCAAATTTTTCCCAATTTTTTTCCGGAATGTTTGCTCCATATTTAAACCTTTTCCCTTACTTTTTTGTTATTAATGTTATTAATTTCCCCACCCCAAAGGATTACCTTTTTTATTTTTTTTTACCTTATTTTTCCATCAATAATATTTCCCCTATTGTCAGTTTTTTTCTGTTTTTTTTTTTTTTTTACACATTTTTGTCAATTTCTATTTTTTAATTTATTTATTTTTGATTTTCCCCCATTTTTTCCCCGAATGTTTGCCCCATTTTTCCCTATTTTTCCCTTATTTATTTATTTTTATTAATTTTTCCCCCCAAAAGATTCCCTTTTTTTCCCCCTTATTTTTATTTTCCATTACAAATATTTTCCCCTATTTTCATTTTTTTGTTGTTTTTTTTTACACATTTTTGTCAATTTCTATTTTATTTTTTTTAACCAAATTTTCCCTCAATTTTTTCCCTAATTTTTGCCAATTATTACTACATTTTTTTCCTCAATGTCTCCCGAATTTCCACCTCTTTTTACACACTTTTCATCACTAATATTTTCTACCCATTTTTCCAATTTCCTCTACTTTTTTCCAGATTATTTGTCCCATTTTATTTTATTTTATGACAATTTCATCAACTCCCCATCGTTCAGGTTTCAGTATCAAAAACCAAGTATCACTAAAGTTCTGGCATCGAGAACAAAGTAGCAGCTCCAGCCCCGATCACAACTAAACCTAAAAATGTGTCTAATTCCAGGCCAAACAGAGCCGGCGTCTGTATAGAATTCCAGTTTTACAATAAATTAATACATTTTTCCCAGGGATAAATTTACTTTTCAATCACACAAAAACAACACAAGGAACAAAAACATTATAAAAGTACAACATTACACGAGCAAATGAGAACTTAGAGTCTTTACGCTTCATCATAGACTTTCACACTGTACAGCTCCTGCTTTACACAGATATTTACAGCAATAAATAAAATTACGTCTCTGAAACAAAAATGAAGTCTGTCTGGTGCTGCTCCATAGAAAGTGGATTTCCCTCAGGCCGATTCTCTCAGGAATAAATGGAAAAATAACTTTAGTAGCGTTTGCTGGACGCCGTCTGAGAACGACCTTGAACTTTATCTTTGAAAAGCGTCACTGGGAACGTCGGCTACAAACGTTTGAATAAATTGTATAACTTTGCACGAAGCTGCGGTTGTGAAGGTCGAGTTTACAACACTTTCTTCTTCCATTAAAACGTGTCATGGCTCCTTTCAGCGGGACGTTTTAGGTCAGGGGTCAAATCCGGCCGGCCCTTCAGCGCAGAACCTCTGGCCCCCAAGATGATTTTGAGAAATATTATTGTGTAAATTAGAGATCAAATACCTGTTAAAGTATCTAAAAATGAGAGAAAGTGTCAGTGTTTTGGATGTCCTGGCAGAACGTCCCACTGGGTCATTTTATATAAAGGAAAACGGGGGTCGCGGAGCCATTTTCAGTGGGTCGCGAGTCTAAAGGGAACTTTTATTCAGTATTTTCCATTAGGGCGGCTCGATTATTGAAAAAATAATAATCACGATTATTTTTGTCATAATTGAAATCACGATTATTCAAACGATTATTTGTTGCCTTTAAAAAAAATCCAGCAGAAAAGTGACAAAAATCCAGGAAAAAAGTGACAAAAATCCAGCAAAAAAGTGAAAAAAAATCCAGCAAAAAAGTGAAAAAAAATCCAGCAGAAAAGTGAAAAAAAATCCATCAAAAAAGTGACAAAAAATCCAGCAGAAAAGTGACAAAAATCCATCAAAAAAGTGACAAAAATCCGGCAAAAAATGACAAAAATCCATTAAAAAAATGACAAAAATCCAGCAAAAAAGTGACAAAAATCCATCAAAAAAGTGACAAAAATCCGGCAAAAAAGTGACAAAAATCCGGCAAAAAAGTGACAAAAATCCAGCAAAAAAGTGACAAAAATCCAGCAAAAAAGTGACAAAAATCCATCAAAAAAGTGACAAAAATCCAGCAAAAAAGTGACAAAAATCCAGCAAAAAAGTGACAAAAATCCAGCAAAAAAGTGACAAAAATCCCAAAATTAAAAATTAGAAAAAGAAAAAAAAAAAATGTGAAAAAAAAACAAAAATAAAAATAAAAAAATGGATTTTTGCACATTTGTCAATTTCTATTTTTTTTATTTTTTTTCAAAAATTTCCCCAATTTTTTCCCCGAATGTTTGCTCCATTTTTACACTTTTTCTCTTTTCCCAATTTTTCCATCAATTTTTTCAACCTATTTTCAGTTATTTTTGTCAATTTCAAAACATTTTTTTTCAAAATGTTCCCCTTTTTTTTCCGGAATGTTTGCTCCATTTTTACACCTTTTAACCTTGTTTTTTATCTCCATTTTTTTTCTCTTATTAATATTTCTATTTTATTAATTCCATTTTTCCCCTAATTTTAATTCCCTAAAAAAATCCAGCAAAAAAGTGACAAAAATCCAAAAAATAAAAAAATAAAAAAATTATAAGCGATTTTTTGCGATTATGCTAATTTTGTAATCGTTTACTGTTGTAATCGAAATCGTAATCGAATTTCAATTAATTGCACAGCCCTATTTTCCATCTGACGTATAAACTAACGTTCATTGTGTCGACTTGTGTTCTAGTGTCACTTTTTAGGTTTGTTTTGTCAGACACTGAGGTGTTTTGAGATGAAGGACTCGGTAGCAGAGGGTAAAGATCTAAATGTCGCGTCCACCTGGATTTAATGAACTGCAGCTGTTTCACTGTAAAAAGGCCGTCCCGTCTGAGATAAAATGACAGAAAAATGCTTGAAATTCTTGGATTTGTGCTGATTTTGAGTCAGTGTTAATGTCGTCGACTGAAATATTTAGTCTTAATTTTAGTCAAAGTGATATTTTTGTGACTAAAATTGGACTAAAACTAAATTAAAAGTTTCTCATGAGACAAAAACTGTGACTAAAATGTCCAGATATTTGAGTCGACTAAAATGAGACTAAATAAAAATGAAAAGGAGAGACTAAAATCATCCAAACTTGTATTGAGCGTCTGAAAGAGCCTCAGATCATGTTTAAAGGATCAGCTCTGAGCTTTGTTCATGTGGAGCAGAAACATGAAGCAGAGGAACAACATTAAATATGATTATAATGAAGATTATCAATGCAAAGTCCACTAAAGTAGTCTTAAATTTAGTCGACTAAAATGACATGCAATTTTTTTGACTAAATCTCGACTAAAATTAAACTACATTTTAGTCAAAAGACTAAAACTAAATTAAAATATGTCAAAATTAACACTGGTTTGTGTAGATATTGGATCTTCTCACCATTGACTTCCTTACCTGCGCCTTTTTGGTCTCATTTCAAGTGTTTCACGTCTTATTTCTTGTGTACAGGTTCGTTTTTCTTATTTTAAGCAAGAATAATGTTTGTTCAAAGACAGTCTGAACATACACAAAATCAACATAAACTGTTGTAATTCAAGCACTTTTCAAGCCGTTTGTCCAGGAGAAGATGGCGTTTTTACCAGTGCAGGTCTTCAGCATGAACATCCTGAATGACCAGGTTATTCCAGGTTATGGATTCATCAAACTCACATTGGGGAAAAGTGGTTCCCGGATCGGCCGCCGCAGATTCAAGATCTTAACTCCATTGAGGATCTTTGTGATGTGCTGGAGGAGGCTTTGCACATGGGTCACACTCTTCCATCATCGATACAAGATCTTAGTGAATAATAAACTTTCTACGTGGCAGAAGCTTTTGAAACGACGCCACAGGGAATGTGCTGGAATCCAGTGGTTCTCAACCTTTTGGAGCCGCGACCCCCATCGTAGCTATGACTGTGGCTCATGACCCCCCCCCAAATGAACTAATAATGCACACACATGCAGGGGCGGACGGGCCATAGGTCCATTGTGGAGGAGGACAGAGGGGCTGTAAGGGGCGCTGCTCCCCGGCCTTGCAATCGCACAGCGAAGCAGCAAAAAAAAAAAAAAAAATCTTTATTCTATTCCTTTAACAGCTCTGTTGTTCATCGGTGACAAAGCAGCAATTACGCAATAAAAACTAGGCCTGTTATAAACTGATGTCAGAATACGTCTTTGTGTTTACACTAACTTGGGCCGGGCTGGTCCGAGTCCAGGGCCGTGTTTTAGTCCCAGTCCGGCCCCTGCACACATGTCATAATGAAATAATATATATATATATTTTCTTTTTCTTAACACGGCGACCCCTGAATATTTCTCCCCAGGTTGAGAACCTCTGCTGTCACCAAAGCTAAAGGAGCGAGTGAGACTTTAACAGAGGCGACATTTTTTGGGGTCAAGTGTCTGAAAACAGCACTCGATTCTGTGAAAAGGGCATTTTTGATCATGATTCCAGTTCAGTTCAATACTTAAATCTACAACAGTCTGAGGGAAAACACATTATACCTGATTTATTTTCTAACACACTGAAAGAGGAAGCCATTCATTTAAAATGGAGCTGTGGCCAAAACTCATTCTTAACTTTACCAACAACATCATCACAGCATCACAGAAATGCAGGAAAACTCGCCTTAAGTTCAAATGTTTCATAGTTAGATGTACAGTATGACATCATCTACAGGTACATCAGGTTTAGCCTCGGTGGGTCAGATGATGCTGTTTTGTGGGCCGGGTTTGGCCCATGAGAGATCGCCAAAGATCCTCACATGAGTGTCAAACGAAAAAAAAAACACCGTTGACAATGAAATAGTCTCTCTTTCCAATAGGCTTGTAGCACAATGTGGCTACGCTAGCTCCTCTGAGCTGAAGCTGTGGGCGCTAGTACTTCCTGTTCGTATTCATTTCTATTAAGATGAGCTCAGACCAGTGAGTTCCTGGTAGGAATATTTCCATAGAGGAGACGTTTATGTTTGTGAGGATCAGGGAGTTTGTCTTGAAGCTAAAGGCTAATTTAACCTCTTAACTCCCGCCTGAACCGAGAGGATCTTTTTCCTCACGTCATCACATTTTTTTTTCCATCATTTTTGTCACTTTTTTGTCATTTTTTGGTCACATTTTTTTTCTTTCATTTTTTCGTCAATTTTTTATCACATTTTTGCCACTTTTTTGTCAATTTTTTATCACATTTTTATCACATTTTTGTCATTTTTTTGTCACATTTTTGCCATTTTTTCGTCAATTTTTTATCACATTTTTGTCATTTTTTTGTCACATTTTTGTCATTTTTTGTCAATTTCTTGTGACATTTTTGTAATTTTTTGGTCATTATTTTGCCACATTTTTGCCACTTTTCCATCATAGTTTTCGTCAAGAAAATGTGCTCGGTTCAGGTGGGAGTTAAGGGGTTAATGCTTTACACAACTTAAAATAGTGCCTTTATATATATTCTTTTATAGCATGTTAGCCTTTAGCTTCAAGACAAACTATCAATCCTTCATGATCACAGGCGTCTCTGATCTGAACTTCATGATTTGAACCTAGGGCTGCTCGATTATTGAAAAAATAATAATCACGATTATTTTTGTCATAATTGAAATCACGATTATTCAAACGATTATTTGTTGCCTTTAAAAAAATCCATAAAAAAAAAGACAAAAAGTCCATTAAAAAAAAAGACAAAAATCCAGCAAAAAATGACAAAAATCCAGCAAAAAAAAAGACAAAAATCCAGCAAAAAAAAAAGACAAAAATCCATAAAAAAAAAAGACAAAAATCCATTAAAAAAATGACAAAAATCCATTAAAAAAATGACAAAAATCCAGCAAAAAAAATGACAAAAATCCATCAAAAAAATGACAAAAATCCATCAAAAAAATGACAAAAATCCATTAAAAAAATGACAAAAATCCATCAAAAAAGTGACAAAAATTAAAAAATTGAAAAAATAAATAAATAAATAAAAATTGAAAAAAAACCAAAACAAAATTATAATCGATTTTTTGCGATTATGCTAATGTTGTAATCGTTTACTGTTGTAATCGAAATCGTAATCGAATTTCGATTAATTGCACAGCCCTATTTGAACTCACAGTAAATGATCGTCGACCGGGACCTCACCGCCCACAACATAATCTTTAGAAAATCTGATTATTATTATTCCAGGAAAGGAAAACAGACAGGAAGTCCAGGCGCTCACACCTTCAGGTCAGAGGAACTAGCATAGCCACACCGTGCAACAAGCCAATTGTGTCATGAAATAAAAGTGTTCAACATAAAAAAAGAGTCACGTGACGGAAACAAAAAAGCTGCACATAAACTGTGAGCGATCGAGCGAGAAATGGACGAATCCTGTCGTTTTAGTCTTTCCTCCGGCGTCGTCATATGTGCGACGCCGTAGCTTTGTGGTACATCCCCGGCGGCGCCGACCCGGACCCCGCGTGCCCCGTCAGCGCCGCGCTCGCCTCGCCGTACGCGGACGCCGCCGCCGCGCTCTTCCGCGTCCAACACGGGCAAACCTTCGCCGCGAACCTCCTCCACGACTCCACCGTCTTCCCCGACCAGATCCACACCCCGGACGTGATCCCCACCACCAGGCACATGAAGTACTTCAGCATGAACACCGCGTAGTCCGGGCCCGGGTCGCCGGGGGGGGAGGGGCTTTGCCGCCGGCGCCGCGGGTCCGTCGGGCACGAGCACGCCAGCGCCCGCTCCCACGCCGGCCGCCGGTGCTGCTCGTACACCAGGCACGCCACCACCGCGGTC